>NC_133660.1:149478080-150078080 GCF_037893015.1 Macrotis lagotis | reverse complement strand
ATGACTTACAGAATTATTGTTAGAGATTACTTTGTTTCTATTACAGTACCAAGACTTAGATTCTTTTGTCTAGTATTATTATGGTTGCATTAGCACCCATATATTATACTTGTGTTCTGGTACCAAAGATTTGACTATAACCATGCGTTTGTCATCATTCCAGGAATTTTTAGTCACTCAGGTCCCCATCATAGATAAAATGGCTTTTCATGAAAGGAAAAGCCTATCTTCCTAGCCTAAAGAGAAGCTTTAAATACTCTTAGCCTTAGGATAGTGTCATCTCTTGTGAAGCTAGAACTCCTGAATAGATATATTTTTTCTAACCTACTTTAATAAAATATAAATTTCCATGTTCCCCTAGGTAAAATCTCTTCTATTAAAAAAATATTCTCTGAGAATTAACATAATGTTGGATTCTTATCCTTCACTACTCTAGGGTAATACTTAATCATTATATGTGCCCAGATCACATTCCCCCATAGTAACATTTTCTCTTGCCTCAGAAATTTAACTTTTCTTTGACTTGATAAATTGAAGACCTTGTTCCAATTTCCCTTTCTACTATTCTTTTGACTAAATCCAAATCTTTTTATCACCCACATTTTAGCTATTCATCATCTAATGCATAATATCATCTAATTGCTTCAAGATGTCACAAAGTATTATTTGATTACATTGCCAGTATTTTTAATAGTTTTAAAAAAACCTACTTGGACCAGTTATTTCTGCTTTCATATTTTAAATAACTTTTGAAAGTCTGTAACTGTCTCATGCAAGATCAAAGAAAGAAAATTGATATAAAGAACAGATAAAAAAGTTCAAATAGATAATTTGCAATATTTAACAATAGAATATCAGTTTTTGCTTAAAAAGATCACTTCATCCTAGATAAGAAAAGAAACTGCCAAATGAAAAATATTTGTTATATGAAATGTATCATAAATTCTTTGTGTCCAAGGTACATAACAAATTTAAACAAATATCTAAAAGTAAGAATCATTACCTAATATATATAATCAGCAAAAACAAATAGTTTTAAGAAGAAATTTAAATGAAAATTATATGAAATAATATTTGAAATCAGTAGTTAAAGCAGAAATGGAGATCAACTCACTTTGTCTCATGCTTATCAAATTGTCAAAGAGTGAAAAGAAATGGAAATATTCAATTATGGAATATCTATAAGAATATAATCACACTAATAAACTGTTGATGAAGATATAAAATCGTACAAAATATTTTGAAAAATAATTTGGAATTAAAACTTAAAATCACTAAACTATTCATGCCATTCATTTGACCTAATGATGACTTTATGTAACCTCACTAGTGGAAAATGTACAATGTCAAAATACCATTGTCTGCTTACTTTCCATCAATTTCACATCCAAATCATCTTTTCTTTCTTTCCCTTTCTGAAATATCTTTCACATCCATACTATTCTCTCCCCTCATATGGCTACCACTCCAGATTAGGTTCTCATCTCCTTTTGCATGGATCAAAGTATCCTCTTAAACCATCCCTTTGATTAAACCATTATAAGTCTTTCTACAATGAAATTCAAATTCCAATTAGCTGCCAAAATGTCATTCCTAAAATGCTATGACTAACTCTTTGATCAATAACACCCATTGCTCACAAGAAGATCAAAAATAAACTATCAATTAAAATTCTTCAAAACATGTTCCCAATATGTTTTAACATTCTTATAAATTATTCACCTTAACATGCTATGCAATCAAATTTTCCTTCTTATTGTTCATCTTTGATCAGATATTTGCATACTTTGTTCTAGTAGCCCCCCCATATCTGGAATTCATTTTCTCTTTAATTCTATCTCACATTGGGGACAGCCAGGGAAAATATTCATTGTGGGGAGATGGAGTATCATGTATGAGGAAAAATGAAGATGAAGAAACAAGTTTTAATGGATAAAAGAATATGTGGAAGAGAAATAAGAAATTGAAATGTTAGAAAAGTTTAAGCCAGGCAGGTAATAAGGGCTTTGAATACCAAACAGAAGACTTTATATTTTATCTTAAAAGGAAAATGAAGTGAGGTTGTGTGGAATTGTGGTGGTGATAGTAGTGGTAAAACCTGTTCTTTAGGAAGATCAGGTCAAAAGCTTAATTGAAGATGTATTTGAATTAGAGAGGGAATAATCCCATCTTGAGCTAATGAAGATGTGCATCTGAATAAAGAAAAAGTGATGAAAAATAGAAATGTGAAAGTAGAATTGACATAATTTGGCAACTTACTGGATATAGTTATAAGTCTTGTAACTGGGACAATATAAAGACTTCCCATAATAAGGGGTAACATGAAAAGAGGAACTCTAAAAGAATGGGACGAGATATTGAGGTTAGTTAGGGAACTGTTAAGTTTAAGATATCTATAAGACAGCCAGTTTGAGATGTGATTGTGTAAACAATGCTTAAGATTGAGTAAGGAGATTTGAGCTTCAACATAGATAGGATAACTGAATCAGTCCAGTCTTTAATAGCAAATACAGTTACTAATCCCATATTCAAAGTCTATTCAATTACCAGAGTTTTTATTCCACTAATTGTTTTAACTATTTCAGTATATTATATTATGATAAGGCTTCAGATTCAGACTTGGGGATGGTATTTGTATATATTTTCATAAAAATTGTAATATCGGAGCATACCTATATAATATATATTATATATAGATATATATGTCTATATATTTGCACATATGTCTATACATGCATGTTATATATTATGCATATTGGCAGTTTAATATATATACATTCATATATGATGTATCTTTGCCCCATTGAGCATATAGAATTACTCTTAATTGTTATTCATAGAAAGTTTTAAAACAAGGACAAGAAAAATAATGGTCAGTTTTCAATTCAGCAAACATTTAACATCTACAGACTTCAAATCACTGTTAGAAATTTGAGATACAAAGACAAAAGCAAAATAATTCCTAATTTCCTAGGTTTTGCATTATACTGGAGGAATATATATTCATTTTTTGTGTTTAGTTATTTTTCAATCATTTCTAACTTCCTGCAACTTATTTGGGGTTTTCTTTTTTTTTAATTTTTATTGCTATTTTATTTTTACAAATACATGTTATGAAAATTTTCTACATTCATCTATATGCATATGAATATTTTATTTATTTATTTGCATTATCTATGTGCATATATATATACATATATATATACATATAGATATAGATATAGATATATTAAGTTCTAAATTAGGGTTTTTACATTGATCTCTTGGTTCTACTCCCTTCACTCAGCATCAGATCCTTGTAAGTCATTCCATGCTTCTCTAAGAGTCCAACCATTTATGTTTTCATAAAGAGCAATGGTAATCCTTTGTATTCGTGTACATAACTTGTTTAGTCATTCCCCAATTGATGCGCAACTTCTCAATTTCCAATTCTTTGCTACTACAAAAAGAGCTGCTATGAATTTTTTGGAAGTTGTAGGACTTTTTCCTTTTTTATAGTTTCTTCTGGATATAGATCTAGAATTAGAATTTTTGGATCAAAGGGTATATGAATAGTTTTATTGCTCTTTGGGCATAGTTCTATAGTGCTCTCCAGAAAGGTTGGATTCGTTCCAAACTCCACCAGTAATGCATCAATGTCCCAATCTTCCTACAACTTCTCCAACCTTAACCATTTCCCCTTTTTCTTGTCTTAGCACATTTGTATATTTTTAAATTCCAAAATTTCCTTCAATCCTCCCTTCCTATCCCCCTCCCCTCAGTGGCGAACAGTCAGGTTGATATTTAACATACATATTTGTGATAAACATGTTCAGAGATTGGTCATTTTTTGGTATGAGGAATTAGTATTAAGGGAAAGGGTAAATAAGAGATATTTTATAAAGTATTCCTCAGATTCTGAATGTTTTTATTTATTTTTATTTAAATTTTTTTGTTTTCATTTGAGGTTTTCTTGACAAAAAAAAATGGAGTCATTTGACATTTCCTTCTTCACTCATTCTACAGATGAAGACACTGAGGCAAAAGAGGGTTAAGTGATTTGCCCAGGGCCACAATGATAGTAAATGTCTGAGACAAATTTTAAACTCAGGAAGATGTCTTCCTTACTCCAGGCCCAGCTCTCTATCCATTGCACCACCTAGCTGTCTAATAAATCTATATTCAGAAGTTAAAAAAAAAAAAACAAGTACAGTTATCACTTCCATATCATGACTTTACTCATCATGGTTTTGATATATGGGGGTCAAAGTAAGAAATTAAAAGAGAATTTGGGGGGAGTTTTGTCAATGATGCTAAGAGTATGTTAAAGTAAGGAGATGTCATAAACAATTTAGAAATTCAGAAATGAATAATATATACACGTTCATTTAATAGTGTATAACAATAGCATATTTTATTTTAAATACCATAATTTCTTTTTTAAAACTTTATTTTTATTTAAAGCAATGGGGTTAAGTTACTTGCCCAAGGTCATACAACTGGGTATGTCATATTTGATGTCATATTTGACCTCAGGTCCTCCTGACTCGAGGATTAGTGTTCTATCCACTGCCTCTACCTAGCTGCCCCTAAATACCATAATTTCTTAGGATACTTCTCAGTTATGAAGGGAAGGACAAAAAATATTTTATGTAAAATTTCTGCACAGGGACAACATACACCTAAGCCCCTGTAATGTGGATTGGATAATTGTGATTCCAAGAGAAGAATACTATTAAAAACTAGAGGGGATCAGGAAACACCCCATTTAGGAGGAGACAATTGAGGTATGCTCTAAGGGAAGTTATGACTTCTATGTAGCAAGGATGGATCAGGAAGTATACTCCAGAGGTAGAGAAACATTAAGGCAAAGGGCAAAATTTTGAAGATGTAATTTTTGTACAAATTGTTAATAGTGAATCAATTTGACTAAAATGAAGACTATATTAAAGAGAATGGAGGTGAGTGGGAGTCAGATTTTTTTTTAATTTAATGCTAGAAACAAAAAGGGAGCCAATTGCATTTAGCTACATGGGAGGAAAATGATCAGATCCATGTTTTAGAAAAGACTACCAATTTATACCAGAGCAAAAACTACATAGTCCTCCAAACTGGGATTTGTAATCTAAGACTAAATAATATGCCACAATATCATTTAAGCTACATAAGTGTGCATAAAGTATCAGCTAGGAGTTCCAATATGTTTTGGGGGTTTGTTTCATAGACCCTTTTCCCAAAGAGAGTAAATACACCTAGGCTCTCTGCTGTTCATCTCTCTGATTATATACCATTGCATTTAATTTATAGATGCAATCACTGTGACTATACATCAACAGACAAGGAAGAAAATAGTTGAGTTTAAAGTGCTTTTTACTCTAGCAAACTAATTTAGAACTATTTTTTTTTTTTGCTGCTTCTCCCTTTCACCCCTGACCAAGACAACTGATTCAATATTTGGAGTTTCATGTTAGAAAGGCTGAATAGAAATCTTTTGGGACTACAGTAAACATTACAATTCAGTTGCCCTTTCTGATATGAAGTAGAAAAATTTACTTCTAGGTAACTACCTTAGAGGCTTCCTTTTTGCAGCTTAATCCTCATCTGAGCTACCTAATCTATTACCTCAGTAACTTTCAAAAGGATAATAGGTAGGTTGGTCAAAAACCTTTTCCTTCAATCTAGACATTTATAGATTTGCAGCCTCGGGTCTCCTAGTAGAAGCTAATTTGTCATATTCAGTTGCCTCTCATAAGACGTAAGGCAATTTCTGGAGAAAATGCCAATGTGAGAAAACAGCAGCACAGAAAGCAATTGTTATCAAAGCTTTACTTCCTTTAGTACACTATTTGTCAGCATATTAGAGGTGCAGGAAAAGGTCAAAATATTTTCCGCTTTCAATATAATCAACATGCAATTTGCATAGGGAACCAATTGGGTCAAACTGATTTTCCTGCATTCACCAGCATGATGTGACTCTCTTCCCCTTAGCAAACTGCCCATATGATCATATGATCAGTTGACCACTTGTGTTTCAAGGACCCATTATAGGGTAGTGGCCAATTTTCTCCCAGAAATTTCATATGTGTTATTTTAGTTTTTTATCCCTGTCATCAATGTTAACCAGGGTACTTTTGTGTCTTTCCCTAAATATTAGACCAACCACAGAAAAGATATTTTGAAGTTAGCTCCAAGCCAACAGTCAATTTTCATTGGGACCAAAATCGAATCAGTTAGTATTGCCTAATCCACATGGATCTAGCTTGACAACAAATCAATTTTTGATTTTGAACTTAAGGTTTTGTTTTAGTTAAGCACAGATCAATTTAGTTTACAAAAAATAAGAAACTAATCATTAGTACAGCTATGACACAATGAAAAACTTTTTTGTCACTATATTTTTGAGGAACAGAGGACTTTTTGTGTCTTTTAGACTACCAACTCCTTATATGACCTGAATCAAAAAAGAGGGAAATTGAAATTGTTCAAGATCAAGATTCAACATTTCAAGATTTTAATGTCGATTTTCATTGAGAAGTTGAGGTGATACATTTAAATGTAAAAAATTAGTCAAGCAAATTTATGTGGCATTTGATTTATTCAACATAGACAATCTTAAATCTGAATCCAAACTAATTTATATTTCTAGACAAAGAGGCTGGTCATAAATAAATAAATACATACATAAATAAGGCAACTCTTTAAAAGAAAAATAATACTAAGTGACTAATAAAAGACATTTAATTAGAAATAAAAATCTGATAGAAATAATTTACACGAACCAACAAGGAGAAACTTTCCTGCTTTGTTATTCTGAATTATCTTTTAAGGAACTGGAAAGTCTTTATAAACTATGTTGCAGAGAACATCATAAGAATAGAAGGTCAAATCAAATATCCCCATGGGAACTGTAGAACAGAGAGAAAAAGTTCTCAAAGAAGTGTAAGTACTGAAATGAATTTAATGCTTATTTTCAGTTCCATAGAGAATTCAAGGTCGGAGTGGAAATCAAGTACAGGGTGTATAAAGAAGATTTTAGACACAGACTAGTAAGAACATCAAGATTTTCAGGAAACCTCAAAAAAGTTTAAAGAATTAGAAAGTTTCACCATAATAAAGCAAATGCTTGAGATTTTGGTATTTGTGTTCACACACACACACACACACACACACACACACACACACACACACACACACACACCACACACACACACTTATTTGAGATATTTGAAGAATACTCTTTTGTTTTAGTTGACTCTAATTTCCAGGAATGTGAAACCGTATTCTTTCCTCAAAAGAGTGGTTTGATTATATTTGAATAATTCTTGACTTTTACAGTGTTTAAGTATAAGATCTTACCCTTGACCTAAAGCACAGATATGAGCACATCTTTTCCTTACTCTCACTCAATAAACTGTAGTGTTTCCCTATAGTTCCAAGACCAATTGTAAAATTCTCTGTTCAGTGATGAAAATCATTCATAACCTAGTTACTTTTTGTTTTTTCAGTCTTCTTACTATTACTGTTCTCCATGAACAATACCATCCAGTGACAATGATCTCCTTAAAGTTCATCACATAAGACACTATTACTCCATGTATTCATTGGTTCCCTGGTTTTCTTCAATCCTATCATCACTTTAATCCTATCTTCTTTTTTTTAAAGAATATTTTATTTTTCAAATTACAGGTAAACAAATTCTAAATATTTGAGGCACGTTTTAATTTTGAGTTCCAAATTATTTCCCTCCCTCTTCATCACCACCTTCCCAAGTTGGTAAGCAATTTGATATGTCATATACATATATATATATATATGTATATGTATATGTATATATGTATATATACACATATATATGCAATCATCTAAGTCAAAAAAAAGAATCATGAAATAAATAAAGTGGAAAGAGTATGTTTCTATCTACATTCAGACTCCATCAATTCTTTCTATGGATGTGGATAGCATTTTTCATTATAAGTTCTTTGGGGGGACAGCTAAGTGGTGCAGTGTCTAGAGCACTGCTCCAGGAGTCAAGGAGGACCTGAGTTCAAATCTGGCCTCAGACCCTTAATAATTACCTAGTTGTCTGACCTTGGGCAAGTCACTTAACCCCTTTGCCTTAAATGAATAAAAATAATGATATGTGTTATATATATGTACAATCATATAAAAGATTAGTCACAGTTGTGAAAGAAGAAACAAGTCAAAAGAAAAGGAATCACAAAATAAATAAAGTGAAAAAAGTATGTTTCTATCTACATTCAAACTCCATCAATTCTTTCTCTGTATGTGGATAGCATTTTTCATTATAAGTTCTTTGGAATTATCTTAGATCCCTGTATTGCTAAAAAACAAAAAGTTAAGTCATTCATAGCTGATTGTTTCAGAACATGGCTGATACAATTTACAATGTTTTTCTGGTTCTGTTTACTTAACTTTGCATCTTGTAAGCCTTTCCAATTTTTTTTTTCATCTGAAATCTTCCGGTTAATCCTTAGTTAAACCATAAAAGTATTCCATTATATTCATATACCAGAACTTGTTCAGTCATTCCCTAATTGATGGGCATCCTCTTCAGCTTCCATTTCTTTGCTGCATAATAATAACAACTATAACTATATTTGTAGGAGTAGGTTATTTCCCTCTTTTCTGATCTGTTTGGGATACAGAATTGGTAGAGTCATGGCTAGACCCAAGGGTATGAATAGTTCAACTGCCCTTTGGACATGGCTACAAATTACTCTCCAGAATAGTTGCACAGTACATTAGTGACCTTGTTTTTTACCACATCCTGTCTAATATCTATCAGTTTCCTATTCTACCATATAGCCAATCTGATAGATGTGAGGTGGTACCTCAGAGTTGCTTTAATTTTCTTTTATCAAATCAATAGGAATTCAGAACATTTTTGTCCTACATATTTTTAGATAGCTTTAATTTCTTTAGATTTCCAATGATTCAGATTCACATGTTCCTATGCTTTGACCATTTATCAATTGGGGAATGACTTGTATTATCATAAATTTTACTCAGTTTCCTATATGTTTTAGAAATAAAACGTTTATCAGAAACACTGATTATAAAGATTGTTTCCCAGTATTCTGCTTTCCTTCTAATTTTAGTTGTTGTGGTTTTGTGTACATAAAAACTTTTCAATTTAATGTAATCAAAATTATTCATTTTGCTTTTAAAATGTTCTCTATCTTTTGTTTGGTCATAAATTCTTCCTCTCTCCATATATCTGACAAGTAAATTGTTCCTTGCTCTCCTAATTGACATGATATTTTCCTTTATGTTGAAATCATATATCCATTTTGAGATTACTATGGTTTAGAATGTGAGATGTTTGTCTATGTTTCTGCAATACTATTTTCCAATTTTGTTGTCATTTTTTGTGAAATAATGAGTTCTTGTGACAAAAGCTTTAGTTTTGAGGTTTATTTTTTGTACCAAACTATTCCACTGATCCACTATAAATAGTTTTGATGATCACTGCTTTATAATATAATTTTAGACATAGTTTGGCTGGGCCACCTTTATTTGCATTGCTTTTATTAATTATTTTGATATTATCGGATCTGTTTTTCTTCAGAAGAATTTTGTTTTGATTTTTTTCCTAGTTGTATGAAAAAAATTAGGTAGATTGATTGTAATGTCACTGAATAAGTAAATTAATTTAAGTAGAATTGTCATATTTAATTATATTATCTTGGTCTACTTATGGGCAATTAACGTTTTTCCAATTTTAATTTTTCTTTATTTGTGCACTCCCATACTTTTTAGAATAATGTTTTCAGTATAATTCATTCAATGAGGATGAACACATTGAGCTCAACTATGTCTCTCATGGTATATTCTTCATTTTTCAATGGTTAAACACCTAGTCCAAAGGGGAAGAGAGTGTTAGTGTATGATTTTTGTGTTTGCAGCTGATTATGCACACAATACAGTCTCTGAAGCTGAGTTGCAACAAAACATATATTGATTCTTTACTGTTTATGCTAAATTTGACCTAACAATAAACTCCAAGAAAACACATTTGCCTGAGCAACTAGAATTAAATCTTTCATGCAAGTAACTACAGATTATAACAAATGGAAAAAAAGTTTTGAATGCTCTGGATAAATTTACTTCCTTGGTAGTATACTTTCCACAGATGTACACAATGACACATTGACATTAAGGTTGACACACATTGCCAGGGCTAGTACAAGACCAGAGGAAAATGTGAGAAAAAAGTGTTATTGATACGACTACCAAACTGAAGGTCTGCAGAGATATTGTGCTGATCTCCTTGTTGTATGTCTATGAAACATGGACAGCAAACCATGACAGGAAATTGAATCACTTTGAATTGTCTTAGGAGGATTTGAAGATCCCTTGTGAAATAAAATGCCAAATACAGAGTTATTTTTTGAACTAAAGTGACAAGCATTCATACTCTACTGCACAAAGTGCAATTATGATATGCTAACCACATTGTTTATATGTCAAATGTTCACTTTTCTAAAAGACTGCTTCATGGAGGACTCTCACAGAGCAAATGCTTGATTGTCAGGAAAAAACATGATCAGAACACTCTCTGGGTCTCTCATAAGAAGTTTGGAATTGATTCCCATGACATCAAAGCTACTGGTACAGAGTCAGCTAGCATATCATGTCTTCACCAGAGAGGCAAAGAAGAATTGAAGAAGCTCAGAAAAAATGCGAGATGTTCAAATTGAGAGACTCCACCCCAAATGTTCATATGGTCTATTTATGCCTGACCTGTGGTCAAGCTCATATTGACCTGGTCAGCTACAGTTGGACACATTATTACTTGACTCTAATAATGTAATACCATTTTGGTCCTCTTCAAGAACAAAGCAAACTCACAATCATTTAATACTGTGTCTTGTATACCTAATTTATTTAACTCCTGGGCCATTCTATAAGTCAGTACCAGATAGTTTTGATGGCTGCCACTTATTAATATAGTTTAAGAACTGATATAGTAGGGAATCTTTCTTGTTAATCTTTCTTAATTCCCTTAATAATGTTGATCTTTTGTTCTTCCAGATGAAATTAGTTGTTATTTTTCCTAGCTCTTTAATTTTTTTAGCAGTTTAATTGGAAAAGCACAGAATTGTCATTTTATCATATTAATTCAGCCTATCCATGAGAGCTTGATATTTTTCCAGTTGTTTGGATCTAACTCTATTTGTGTAAAACATATTTTGTTATTGCATTCATGCTGTTCCTGGGTTTATCTTGACAGGTAAATAATTTTTTATATTGTCTACAGTTATGTTAAATTAGAATTTTCTTCATATCTCACCTAAAATAAAAGAAGAAAAAGTATCACTTTTTTGGCAAGACAAAGGGATTAAGTGACTTGCCCATGATCACACAGTTATGTATTAAGTGTTCATTGGTAGATATGAACTCAGGTCCTCCTGACTTCAAGGTTGGTGTTTTATCCACTGTGCTGTCCCCCAAAACTATCACTCTTTACAGATGATGTGATGGCATACTTAGAGAATCCTAAAGAAAACTGATGATGATGATGATGATGATGATGATGATGATGATGTTTGCTTTTCATTCTTTAAGAAGACTAAGACACTAGGGAAGTGATACCAGGACATGCATATGAATTGGATTTGAGTGAGGGGGTGTTGTGCTAAGTCACCAGCCTCATTTTCTGCTCTGGAGCCATTGGGTTCAATGGTCAGATATGAATCAGGACAACTGGAGACAGCCCTGAATATGAGACAATAAGTCTTAAGTGACTTGCCCAAGTACACACAACTAGTAAGTGTCTAGTATCTGAAGTTGGATTTGAACTCAGCTCCCCCTGACTCCAGGGCCAGTGCTCTATCCACTGTGTCATGTAGCTTCCTAGTACTACTAAAGCAAAGTAAAGTGATAGGAAAACTTTGTACATAGCAGCACCAATATTATCTGTTGATTAACTGTCATTAACCTAGCTATTCTGATCAGTACAATAATACAGGATGATTCCTGAAGGACTTAGGATAAAAAGTACTATCCATCTTGAGAGAGGTAGCAGATGAAATCTGGGTGTAGAAGTAATTCCCTGGCATCTTCACATAGATGCCTCCATTTTAGGTGATATGGAAATGTGTCAAAGTCTTGTTGTACACCTACGCAAACCACCTGTATATGTGTGAATGCATGGTATAGGTGTTTATATATTCAAAATTTTAAATCAAGAAATGCTCATTTTTTAAATTTGATTTTTTTTGTATTTTATTCTATTTAAGTTTCCCCCTAGTTTCATGCAAAAACCAGTTTCAACATTCACTTTTAAAATCTTGAGTTGACTTCTCCCTCTGCCTCCCACCCTATTCCCCCTCATTAAGAAATTAAGTTATTTGATATAGGTTTAAAATGTGTAGTCATGAAAAGCATTATCACAAAAGTCATATTATAAAAGTGAACGTAACCCGCTCCTAAAAAAAGAGAAACCTCACAGAAGATGAACTGAAAAATAATAGCCTTCAAATTATAATTAGATTCCATCAGTTCTGGCTTTGGAAAGACAGAATTCTTTGGCACTAGTCCTTCAGTATTCTCTTGCATCATAGCATTGTTGAGAAAAGGTAAGTCATTCACAGCTCATCCTTCTACATTACTTTTACTTTGTATATAATACATTTCCCATTGCATCTGCTTATGAAAGTTGTTTTTGTTGTTTTGCTGAGAACATGTTGTTCATCATTTCTTATAATAAAATAGCATTTTATCTTAATCACATACCACAATTTGCTCAGTTCTTCCCCTCCTGATGAGCACCTCCTCAATCTCCAGCTCCCTAACACCGTAAAAGAGGAGGAGTTAGGTGGCACTGGCCTTGGAGTCAGGAGGATGGGAGTTTGAATTCAGCTTCAGACATTTGCCACTTCCAAGCTGTGTGACCTTGGACAACTCACTTAACCCTGATTGCCTTACATCAGGACCATCTCCAGTCATCCTGATTCGTAGATATGAATCACTGGATTCAGATGACTGTAGAGGAGAAAGTAAGGCTGGTGATTTAACATCATCTCACTGATGGTCTTCTTCAAAAATGTAGGATAAACATTATCACCAGAAATGTGCTGCTATACATATCCTTATACATAGGTCCATTTCCTTCCTGTTTTTCATCTCTTCTGGAATATAGTGCTCCTAGTTCCAAATTGTTCCACAGAATTCTTGAATCATTTCACAATTCCTCCAACAGTGCATTAATGCCTCATTTTCCCCACATTCCTTCCAATGTTTGTCATTTTCTCTTTCTGTCCTATTAGTCAATACAAGAATTTGTTCCAACCCACATAAGAAATGAGCATTCTTAAGATAAATTAATAGAATATTTGCATGAAATGAATGGCATTAATTCAAATCATAAGATTATTTTGAGGGGCGGCTAGGTGGTGCAGTAGATAAAGCACCGGCCCTGGAGTCAGGAGTATCTGGGTTCAAATCTGGTCTCAAACTTTTAATAATTACCTAGCTGTGTGGCCTTTGGGCAAGCCACTTAACCCCATTTGCCTTGCAAAAAAAATATTATTTTGAACTTTAGGATGCACCTCTTGAAATTTCATGTCAATGATCTCAAATATTCTATTTTTAGTGTCTTCTCTGTATTCTTCTCATTACAATATCTCAACATGCTCTCACTATTTCTCATGGATTTTGATGTATGGATCTCTTTTATCAGTGACAAGTATAAAGAAGTGGGAGCTCTCCAACACTTTAAGTATTGCTCTCTGTACTCTTACTGCATATGCATGTTCCTAATATCAACAAGTTGGGATGACTTTTTAAAATATAAATATTTTATTTGTTTTCCAATTATATACAACAGTAGTTTTTACCTATCATTTTTTGGATAAGGTTTTGAATTTTACAGTTTTTTTTCCCCAACCTCCCTTCCCTACCCCACAGAAGACAGTCTGATAATCTTTACATTTTTCCATGCTATACATTGATCAAAAATGAATGTGTTGAGAGAAAAATCATATCCTTGACAAAAAATAAAATATTAGACATAGCAAAATTATGTACATAAACTTGTACAAAAGACAACTTTAAAAAAAAAAGTAAAGGTCTTTGGTCTTTGTTTAAACTCCACAGTTCTTTCTCTGGCTATAGATGGTATTCTTCATCACAGATACCCTAAAATTGTCCCTGATTATTGCACTGATGGAATGAGCAAGTTCATTAAGTTTGATCATTACCCCCATGTTGCTTTTACAATGCACAATGTTCTTCTGGTTCTTCTCATCCTGCTCAGCATCAGTTCATGCAAGTCTTTCAGGTTTCTCTGAAATTCCATCTGTTCTGGTTTCTGATAGAACAATAGCGAATAGAACAAACATATACCACAATTCCTTCAGTGATTCTCCAATTTATGAACATTCACTCAATTTCCAATTCTTTTTTACCACAAACAGAACTGCTATGAATATTTTCGTATGTGTGATATTGCTGGATCAAAGGTTATACACATTTTTATTGCCCTTTGGGCATAATTCCAAATTGCTTTCCAGAAAGGGGTGATCAATTCACACTTCACCAACAATGTATCAATGTCCCAGATTTCCCATATCCCTTCCAACATTGCTCATTGTCTTTTCTGGTCATTATAGAGCAATCAGAGAGGTGTGAGGTGATATGTCAGAGAAGCTTTAATTTGCAATTTTCTAATCAGTAATGATTAAGAGCAATTATTCATACAGCTCTGGATAGTTTTGATTTCCTCATATGTAAATTGCCTTTGTATATCCCTTAACCATTTGTCAAGTGGGAAATGACTTTTTTTTAAATAAATTTGACCCAGTTCTCTCTCTCTCTCTCTCTCT
The DNA here is from genome assembly GCF_037893015.1 of Macrotis lagotis. Lineage (NCBI taxonomy): Eukaryota > Metazoa > Chordata > Mammalia > Peramelemorphia > Peramelidae > Macrotis > Macrotis lagotis. The sequence goes on along the minus strand of NC_133660.1, from coordinate 150,063,252 downwards.
CTCTCTCTCTCTCTATATATATATATATATATATATATATATATATTTGTATATACATATATATGTATATATACATATATGTATTAGAAATGAATTCTTTGTCAGAAACACTAATTGTAAAAATTGTTACCCAATTTACTACATTTCTTTTGATCTTGATTGCAGTGGCTTTGTGCAAAAGTGTTATAATTTAATGTAATCAAAATTATCTAGTTTGTTATTAATGATAAACTGCTTCACTTTCCAGAGATCTAACAGGTAAACCTATTCCTTGACTTTTATATCTAAATATTGTACTCATTTTAATCTTATCTTATATAGAATGTGAGATTTTGGTCTAATCCAAGGTTCTGCCATACTAAATTCCAATTATTCCAAAAATTTGTATCAAAAAGAGAATACTCATCCCAGAAGCTGGGCTCTCTGGGTTTATCAAAAAGTAAATTACTATAATCATCTCCTGATATCTCTTTTGTACCTAGTCTATTCCACTGATCTACCACTCTGTTTTAGCCAGTACCAGACAGTTTTAATGATTGACGCTTTATAATATAATTTTAGATCTGGTAAGGCTAAGCAACATTCTTTTACACTTTTTTCATTAAATCATTGGATATTCTTTTATTTATTTATATGTTTATTTATTTATTTATTTTCAGCCACTTGTATATGTATATTTCCAAGTTACAAAATTTCCCTCCACCCTCCCTTCCCACCCCATACCCCAAGTCAGTTTAGCATTTTACATACATATTTTGTTAAACATATTTACAAATTAGCAATTTTGGACATGAGGAATTAGGATTAAGAGAAAGAGAAACGTGTAATAATTTTTTTTAATAAAGTATTCATCAGATTCAGAAGGGTTGTTTGTGTGTGTGTGTGTGTGTGTGTGTGTGTGTGTGTGTGTGTGTGTTTTGTTTTGTTTTGTTTTTCTTCCTCTGGTTGGAGATAAAAAAAGTCCATAGCCAGTCAAATACAGTTATCCTAGTCGAAAGACTGTCAAGAGGAGTCGTTTCCATCAATGTTATCTCATAATGTTGTTGAGGTGTACATTGTTCTCAGGGCTCTTTTCCCTTTATTTAGCATCAGATCCTCCAAGTCATTCCATTCTTCTCTAGAGTCTGACCATTTATGGCTTCTTATAGAACAATAATATTCCATAGTATTCATGTACCATCACTTGTTTAGCCATTCACCAATTGATAAGCATCCCATAATTTCCAATTCTTTGCCACTAGAAAAAGAGCTGCTATGAATATTTGGGAACATATAGGACTTTTCCCATTTTTTACAATTTCTTCTGGATACAGTCCTAGAAATGGAATTGCTGGGTCAAAGTGTATGGACAGTTTTATTGCTCTTTGGGTATAGCTCTATATTGCTCTCCAGAAAGGTTGAATACATTCACAACTCCATTAGGAATGCATCGATGTCCTAATCCTCCCATAACCTCTCCAAGAGTGATCATCTTCACTTTTTCTTATCTGTGCTAATCTAATAGGTATGAGGTGATAACTCATTGTTGTTTTATATTACATTTCTCTAACCAATAGTGATTAGGAACATTTTTTATATGATCATATATATATATATATATATATATATATATATATATATATATATATATATATATATATATAGCTTTAATTTCTTCTATTGAAAACTGTTCATATCCTTTGACTAATTTTTCAATTGGGGAATGACTTGTGATCTTCTAAATTTGATTCAATTCTCTAAATAAATGAGACCTTTATTAGAACTCCTGGTTGTGAAGATTGTTTCCCAGCTTTCTGCTTTTCTTCTAATTTTGTCAGCATTGATTCTAATACTGCAAAAAAAATGTTAATTTAATATAGTCACAATCATTCATTTTTCATTTTATGATATGTTCTAATTCTTGTTTCATCATAAATTTTTCCCTTTTCCATAAATCAGGAAGATAATTTTTTGGTTCTATTTTTTATCTATGATAATCAATCTTTATGTCTAAATCCTGTACCAATTTTGACCTTATTTTGATACAGAGTGTGAGATGTGTATCTATGCTTAGCTTTTGCCATACTTTTTTTCAGTTGTTCCCATCAATTTTCATCAAATAGTGAGTTCTTATCCCAGAACCTCATGTCTTTGGTTTGTCAAATAGTAGATTGCTGTAGTCATTTACTGCAGTTTCTTTTGAACCTATCCTAATGCACTGATCCATTCTCTATTTCTTAACCAGTATCAGGCAGTTTTGATGACTGATGCTTTATAGTATAGTTTTAGATTTGGTAGAGCTAGGCCACCTTTCTTTACATTTTTTTTCCCATCAGTTCCCTTGCTATTCTTGCCCTTTTGTTGCTCCAGATTAATTTTGTTACTATATTTTTTCCTAGCTTGGTAAAGTAATTATTTGGCAATTTGATTGATATGGCACTGAATAAGTAATTTAATTTTGGTGGAATTGTCTTTTTTATGATATTAGCTCAACCTATCTATGAACAATTGACATTTTTTCCGATTACTTAGTTCTGACTTTATTCGGGTGAGGAGAGCTTTATAATTGTGTACATACAATTTTTGGGTTTGTCTTGGGAGGTAGATTCCATGGTATTTAATGTTATCTATAGTGTTTTTTTAACGGAATTTCTCTTTCTATCTCTTGTTCTTGGCCTTTGTTATTCTTATACAGAAATGCTTATTATTTGTGTGGCTTTATTTTTAAATCCTGGTACTTCCTTGAATTGTTAATTATTTCAAGGAGTTTTTAGATGATTTTCTGGGATTCTCTAAGTATACCATCATATCATCTGCAAAGAGTGAAAGTTTTGTTTCCTTATTGCTAATTATGATTCCTTCAATTTCTTTTTCTTCTCTTATTTCTACTGCTAGTATTTCTAATAATATATTGAATAGTAATTGTGATTATGGGCAACCTTATTTCACCCCGAATCTATTGGAAATGCTCTGAGTTTATTTGCATTAAATATAATGTTTGCTGATGGTATTTTAGATAGATACTATTTATTATTTTAATGAAAACTCCATTTAATCCTAAACTTTCTGTTTTTCATAAGAATGGAGGTTGTATTTTATTGAAGGCTTTTTCAGCATCTATTAAGATAATCATATGATTTCTGTTGGTTTTACTATTTATGTGTTTAATTATGTTGAATACTTTCCTAATGTTGAACCATCCCTGCCTGACTGGTATAAATCCAACCTGATCATGGTTAATTATCCTAGTAATAATAACTTGTTATAGTCTCATTGCTAAAATTTATTTAAGATTTTTGCATTATTATTCATTAGGGAGATTGATCTATAATTTATTGTCTGTTGTGGTTGTTCCTGAATTAGGTAGCAGCACCATGTTGGTGTCATAAAGGAAGTTTGATATAATTCCTTCTTCTCCTATTTTTTTAAAATAGTTTGTGTAGAATAAGGATTAATTGTTTCTTAAATATTTGGTAGGGGGGTGGCTAGGTGGTGTAGTGGATAAACCACCGGCCTTGGAGTCAGGAGTACCTGAATTCAAATCTGGTCTCAGACACTTAATAATTACCTAGCTGTGTGGCCTTGGGCAAGCCACTTAACCCCATTTGCCTTGCCAAAAAAAAACCCCTAAATATATATATATTTGGTAGAATTCACTTGTAAATCCATCTGGACCTGGAGACTTCTACTTAGCGAGTTTTCTTAGGTATGGTTTCTTCAATTTCTTTTTTATGAAATGGGGTTATTTAAGCAATTTATTTGCTATTCTGTTAATCTGGGCTGTTTGTATTTTTGTAAATATTCATCCATTTCATTCAACTTGTCCAATTTATTGGCATACAGTGCCAAAGTTATCTCTTTAATTTCCTTCTCATTGGTGATTTGTTCACGTTTTCATTTTTGATACTGAAGATTTGGTTATTTTCTTTCTTTCTTTTATCAGAGTAACCAGAGTTTGTCTATTTTGTTGTCTTTTTTTATAAAAATAACTCAGTTTTCTTTATGAGATCAATGGCTTTCCTTCATTCCATTTTATTAATCTCTCCCATGATTTTTAGAATTTCTAATTTAGTATTTAATTTGTTCTTTTTTCTAGCTTTTTTAATTGCACACCCAATTCATTGATCTCCTCTTTCTCTATTTTATTCACATAGGCATCCAGAGATATAAAGTTTCCCCTCAACACTGCCTTGGCTGCATCCCATAAAAGATGTCTCATTATTATCATTTTTTGGATATAATTATTGCTTATTTTTATTTTTTGCTGTTTGACCCACCCATTATTTAAGATAAAGTTGTTTAATTTCCAATTAGTTCTTGGTTTAGCTTTCCCTGACCCTTTATTACATGTAACTTATCAAGATCTGAGAAATGTGTAATTATTATTTCTGCCTTTCTGATTTGATTTTAAGGATTTTGTGTCCTAATACATCACTAATTTTGGTGAAGGTGCCATGTACTGCCGAGAAAAAGATATATAAATTTTTTTCTATCCCCGTTATTTCCCTTTCTCCAGAGGTCTATCATGTCTAAGTTTTCTAAGATTTCATTCACCTCCTTACATTGCTTCTTGTTTTTTTTGTTGTTGTTGTTAGATTTATTTAGTTCTGAGAGAAGGAAATTGAGGTCGACCGTTATTAAAGTTTTGCTCTCTATTTCTCCTTGTAATTCACTTAGCTTTTCCTTTACGAATTTGGATGCTATACCACTAGGTACATACATATTTAGTAATGATATAGTTTCATTATCAATGGCGCCTTTTAAGAAGATGTAGTTTCCTTCCTTATCCCTTTTATTGAGATTGATCTTTGTTTTTACTTTGTCTGAGATTAGGATCAGTGTCCCAGTTTTTTTTTTTAACTTCTGCCGAGGCATAATATATTTTGCTACAACTTTTTACCTTTACCCTGTGTGAATCCCTCTGCTTCAAATGTGTTTCTTGTAAACAACATATTGTTTACATTGTTTACATGTCTGGTATTTAATCCATTCTGCTATACACTTCCATTTTATGGGACAGTTCATCTCATTCACATTCACCATTAAGATTACAAATTCTGTATTTCCCTCCATGCTATCTTTCTCCATTTGCATTTATCTCTTCCATTTTTGTCTTATTAATCCTCAACAAAATTTTACTACCTTTCCTCTTTCACTTTTCTATTAAAAATTTAACTTTCAGTTTATTTTAACTTATATCTTCCCTTCCCATTTATCAGTCCCTTCTTCCTTTATCTTTCCCTTTCCCAGTTCCCCACTCCCCTCCCTGCAGATTAATTTAGATTTTTAAACCTAAATTGGAATGTATTTTAGTCCCTCACTGGGTTAAATCAATGGAATTGAATTTACTCAGTATGCACATTCTCCCTTCTTTCCTTCTAAAACTATGAATCTTTATGTCTCTGCCTTTGTTGTTATTTATTGCTCTAATATTATTAATCAGGAATCATCAATCACATTTCAATTATTTGATTGCTTGATAAGCTCCTACTGTTATCAAGATATTGTCACAGATTGTTTACTTGATTGCTTGATAAGCATCATTGACTCAAACTGCATCAAATTATAATTACAATCATTTTTTACCTTACCCCTTTTTTCAGGTATCTTCCATGTACACAAAATCCTCCTCACAAGCCCAAGTATCATCCAAAACCATCATTTCTTGAACTATTATTGCCCCTCCCTTCTAGGCCTATCTTCTCTCACACTTTACCTCCTGCCCTCCCTACAAGGTACTTAATACCTTGTTAAGTGAAGCATGGTCTATTGTGTCTCCCACTTTACACTCCCCCCATACACACACCCAGGTTACTTAAGCCCTTGTTAAGTGAAGCACCAGGACAATGATCTATTAACTGTAAGAAGCTTGAGGATCTCTAAGCAGTAGGAGGCTATGGAGGTCTCACCTTATAAATGATTTTAAATATCAGAAACACTGTCTCAGGTCATCACACTTTATAATACCCTCATTAGACAAGGTGCTTTTCACCTTGTGATTAAAGGGAGTCAAAGTATAATGAATATAAGTTAAAGTTAACACCCTTGCTTTTTTTTCCCCCAGGGCTTCTTTCCTCAAACATTTTGATGTCATTTTGGACCTCTTCAATTGAGAGACAAGACCCAATTATACCCACATCCTTTAGGTTCTTTCTCTTCAATTATATTCTACCCTCTAATTTTACTTAGAGAAGCAAAGTTCTAAAGAATTAAAAGTGTTATATCTTCCCTTTTAGGGTTGCATAAAATTTGATAGTCTACCAATATTTGTTTAAAACAGTTTTGTTTTTTTCAGTCCCCTTTTTATTTATCTTTTTTATGCAACTCTTCAGTCATACATTTGATGACTGAATTCTCTATTCAGTTCTGGTTTTTGTGTCAAGAAATTCTGGAAGTCCTCTATTTTTTTGAACATTCATCTTTTTCCTTGACAGTATATGCTGAATTTTTCCAGGTGGTACATTCTGGGTTCTAATCCCAGGTCCTTAGCTCTCCAAAATACATTATTCCAGAACTTCTGTTACTTCAGTGTTGATGCTGATAAAGTCCTGTGTTAGTTTGATTTTGCTGCCTTTATATTTGAATTGCTTTATTTTTTGCTATTTGCAATATACTCTCCTTTATTTGAGGGTTCTGGAATTTGGCTATTATAGTCCTTGAGGTTTTTATCCTTTGGTCTCTTTCTGGAGTTCTGTGGATTCGTTCACTTTTTATATTGTTATCTTGTTGTAGTAGATTGGGGCAATTTTCCCTTATAATTTCCTGCATGACATTTTCCAGGTTCTTTTGTTGGCCCAGGCTTTCTAGTAGTGTGATGATTCATAGATTGTCACTCCTACATTTCTTTTCCAGGTCATTTGTTTTCCCTAGACAGTACTTAACATTTTCTTCACTTTTTTCGGCCTTTTTATTTTGTTTGATAGAATCTTGTAGTCTTGTAGATCCATTGGTTTCTAATTTCTCCTTTCTAATTTTTAGGATATTATTTTCTTCAATTAACTTCTGCGCTTCCTTTTCCTGTTGGTTATTTTTACTTTTATAGGAGTTTGATTTTTTTGCTCAACTTTTCACAATTTTCCTGCATGACTTTCATTTCTTTTTTTCCATTTTTTTACTTCCTCTCTTCTTTGTTTTTTAAATTTTTTAAGCTCTTCAATGAGTTTTTCTATTTGAGTCTAATTTATAGACTGTTTTGATACTTCCCTGTGAGTGATTTTTTTCATTGCTTTCTTCTTCAGACAAGGCATTGCTGTCAGTTTTGTCTGTAGTTTTCTATAGTGAGCGCTCTTTTAGATTTTTTTGTTCATCTATGCTGTTTTAGTTCTACTCCTTGGGTATGTGGAGACTAGATCCAAGCTTTTATTTTGCTGGGCTGGGGTCTGATCCTGGGATGGGTTCATTGTTGGCCAAGATGTTGCCTATGAAGTTCAGGCTTTGCCTTGGCTCCTTCTTATGTCCTGGTTCTGACTAAACAGAGGAGTGTTCCCAACCAAGGGCTGTCTTTTACTCCAGTGTTTTTCTGGGTTCAGACTTTGTTTAGGGTTGGAATCCTCCCTGCTGGCTTGCTATCTAACTACCAGGACTTCTGTTATTATTAAGCTCTTGGGACCTGGATTGTACTGTTGTTAAAAGCCTCCTGGTGGCTTTCTCAGCTCTCCCATCTCTTGAACTTTACTTCCCCCTTCCCCCCAAAGAGACAGACCTTTATAGAAGATACTCCATAATGTCTGCAGTTGGGAACTTCTTTGAATCTTCACTTTTGCATGGTAGGGTCTATAGTGTGAGTGTCAGAGTAGAGGTTTTATTAATCTTTGGTAGGGAAAGGCTCTAGGAGCATGTTAGCATCATATAGTCATCTTGGCTTTGCCCTGGAAGTCTCATCCCTGGATATTCTTGACTTTTTGCCTCCCTATAAATTTAGTTACACTTTTTCATAGCTTATTAAAGTAATTTCATGGAAGTTTGATTGGTAAGGCACTACATAAGTAATTTAATTTAGGTAGATTGTCATTTTTGTTATATTAGCTCCACCTATCCATAAACAGTTGATATTTCCCCAGTTATTTAAATTTGATTTTATTTGTGTGAAAATTGTTTTATAGTTGTTTTCATAGAGTTTCTGTGTCTGCCTTGGCACACAGACTCCCAAGTATATTATATTGTCTGAATGTTTTAATTTAAATGGGATTTATCTTTCTAACTCTTGCTGCTGTATCTTGCTAGTAATATATATATAGAAATGCTGAGATTTATGTGAGTTTACTTTATATCCTTTGGCTTTGCTAAAGTTACTAATTGTTTCTAATAGTTTTTAAATGATTTTTTAGGAATCTCTAGGTATATCATCATGTCATCTGCAAAGAGTGAGAGTTTTGTTTCTTCCTTCCCATCTAATTTCTTCCATTTCTTTTTCTTCTCTCATTGCTGAAGCTAACATTTTTAATACAATATTGAATAGTAGTGGTGATAATGGGCATCCTTGTTTCACCCCTGATCTTATTGGGAATGACTCTAGCTAATCCCATCACATATAATGCTTGCTGATGGTTTCAGATTGATACTGCTTATCATTCTAAGGAACAATCCATTTATTGCTATGCCCTCTAGTGTTTTTAGTAGGAATGGGTGCTGTATTTTGTCAAAGGCTTTCTTGGCATCTATTGAGATAATCATATGATTTCTGTTATATTTGTTACTGATATAGTCAACTATAATATATTATCCTAGTGATAACTTGCTGTAATCACTTTGCTAAGATTTTATTTAAGATTTGTGCACCCATACATTAAGTTAATTGGTCTATAATTTTATTTTTTCTGTTTTTGACTCTTCCTGGTTATGTATCAGCACCATATTGCTGTCATAGGAGTAATTAGGCAGAGTTTCATCTTCACCTATTTTTCCAAAGAATTTATATTAAACTGTTCCTTAAATGCTTGATAGAATTGACTTGTGAATCTGACTGGCCCTGGAGAGGTTTTCTTCAGAGTTAAATGATGGCTTGTTGAATTTCATTGTTTGAGATAGGGTTATTTAGGTATTTTCCCTTTCAGTTTACCTGGGCAACTTATATTTTTGTAAATATTCATCCATTTCACTTAGATTATCAAATTTATTGGCATACAATTGTTCAAAAATTTTCTAATTATTATTTCAATTTCCTCTTCATTGGTAGTGAGCTGACTTTTTTCATTTGTTATACTAGTAATTTGGTTTTCTTTTTTCTTTTGGTTTAATCAAATTAAGCAAAGTTTTATCAATTTATTGTTTTTTCCATAAAACCAATTACTGGTTTTATTCATTAGTTCAATAGTTTTCTTTCTTTTTATTTTTTTAATTCTCCTTTAAATTAGTATTTAATCAAGGGTTCATAATTTATTCTTTCTCTAATTTTTTAATTGAATGCTTAGTTCATTGATTTTTCTCTCCTCTATTTTATTCAACTAAGCATTTAAACATATAATATTCCCCTTAATAGCCACCTTGGCTGTATCCTATAAGTTCTGCTGCAGTGTTGTCTCATTATTGTCAGTGTCTTGGATGAAATCACTAATTCTTTCTATAATTTGTTGTTTGATTCACTCATTATTTAAAATGAGGTTATTTAGTTTCCAATTAGTTTTAGATCTATCTCTCCATGGCCCATTGTTGCATCTGGTTTTGTTGCATTATGTATTCACCATTTCTGCCTTTCGGAATTTGAATATTTTCTATATAATGAAGTTTTATGGTACATGGTCAATTTTTGTGTAACTGATATGTACTGCATTAAAAACACACACACACACACACACACACATATATATATATATATATATATATATATATATATATATATATATATATATGTATATATTCCTTTCTAATCCCATTCAATTTTCTCCAAAGGTCTATCATATCTAGGTTTTCTTACATTCTGTTTAACTCCTTAACTTACTTCTTGTTTATTTTATGATTAGAGTTATCTAAATCTGAGAGGGGGGTTGAAGTCTCCTACCAGTAGAGTTTTGCTGTCTATGTCTTGCTGTAACTCATTCTGCTTTTCCTCTAAGAACTTGGATTCTATACTACTTTGTGCATATATATATATATATATATATATATATATATATATATATATTTAATTTAATATTGAAATTGCTTCATTGTCTATGATATCTTTTAGGAAGATATAATTTCTTTCTTTATCTCTTTTAATGAGATCTATTTTTACAGTTGCTTTTTCTGAGATATGGATTGCTACTCCTTCCTTTTTCACTTCTGCTGAAGCAAAATATCTTCTGCTCCAATATTTTATCTTTACCCTGTATGTATGTCTCTGCTTCAAATGAGTTTCTTGTAAACCACATATTAAAGGATTTTGGTTTTTAATCCACTCTGCTATTCATTTATAGTTTCTGGGAGAGTTCATCCCATTCCCATTCAAATTTATAATCATTACTTCTTTATTGCCCTCCATGCTATATTCCCTTTGTATTTTGCCCCTTTTTTCTCTTTATCCATATTCCCCAGTATTTTTCTTCTGAATACCACTTCCTTCAGTGTGTTTGCCCCCTTAGCTAACTCCCTTCACCTTTCTTTCCCCTTTTCCTTTGCCCCTTCTTCCTTTCCTTTCTTCTGTCAGTTCCTCTTTTCCTCCCCCTCCCCTTTCCCAATTTAATACATGAAAGGTAAGATAAGTTTCTTAACTTAACTGTGTGTATATTAATCCTTCTTTGAGCCAAATCTGATGAGAGTAAGATTTAGCTGGTTCTCACCTCCTCTCTTCTTTCCCTCTGTTGCAATAGGTCCTTTGTACCTCTTCATGAATGTGATTTACCCCATTTAATCTCCTCCTTCTTCCTATCTCTTTACTGTTCCCCCTTTTAAAGGAGATATTGTTTTTAAATCATTCTCTCAGAGTTACAGACAAGCCATGAGTGTCCATTATTTCTGTCTAAGTATATTCTCTCTAATAGAGTTATGCTTCTCAAGCATTATGAGAATCTCCCAGGTGGGGATATAGATAATTTCATCTTATTGGATAGCATTTTTTCCTTTTCCCTTTTTTACCTATTCATGTATCTTTTAAGTCTCCTGTTTGAAGTCAAAATTTTCTATTTAACTCTGGTTATTTTCATCGCAAAAAGTTGGAAGTCTCCTATTTTGTTAAATAGCCATCTTTTCCCCTGAAAGAGAAGGCTCAGTTTTGCTGGATGGTGAATTCTTGACTGCATTCCAAGCACCCTTTCTCTTTTATATTCCAGATCCTTCAGTCCCTTCATATTGATGCAGTCAGGTCCTGTGTAATCCTTACTGTATTTCCTTAGTGTCTATATTATTTCTTTCTGGCTGCTTGCAGGATTTTCTCTTTAAGGTGATAGGTCTGGTATTTGATCACAGTATTCCTTGTTGTTTCATTTTAGCATCCCTTTCAGGATGGAATCGATCTGTTCTTTCAATAACTATTTTGCTGCCTGGTTCAATGATATCAGGGCAATTTTCCATCATTAAATTCTGAAATGTTGCATCCAGGCTTTTTTTTTATCCTCAGCATTTTATCCTCAATGATTCTTAAGTTCTCTCTCCTGTGTCTATTTCCTAGGTCTGCCATTTTGCTGCCGAGGTATTTTATATTTTCTTCTATTTTTTTTTTTTGGTTTTATTTAACAGATCCTTGTTGTCTCATGAATCATTAGTTTCCACAGATTCCAATCTTTTTTTTAGAGGATTCTCTTTATTTACTTTTTGCAACTCCTTTTTCATTTGGTCACCTCTATGTTTGAAAGAGTTTTGCATTTTGCACTATTGTGGTTATGAGAGATTATCTTTTTTTTTTTTGCACTTGTCCAATTGTATTTCCTAGAATTGCAAAGTGTTAATTTTCTCTTGCTTTTCTTTTGCCAATTTTTCCAGTTGATGTTTAAACTCCTTCCTGATTTCTTCTTAGAAGTCTTTCTGGACTGAAGACCAATTCATATTGTCTTCAGAAGTTCTAACTTTCTCTGGAATGTCTGTGACATTGATTAGTGGCCCACTCCCTAGGCCTAGGTGTTAGGGGGGAACAGGAGCAGGATTCTGGTTATCCTTGAACAATGTTGGCTGAGCCCTCCAGCTATATAGTTAATCTCCTTATTCCTCACTCAGTGTTGAGAAAGATCTGCTGCCTACACCTGAGCCTTGGGGAGAGGTTGGGGGGGGGGGGGTTGTTGCTATATTTGTTCTGGGAAGAGTCACTTTCTCCCACAGGGATGGGATGGGGAGACTCAACTGGAAACATGGGGTTTCTGCTGAAAATATTGGGCATTGGGCTCTCAGTCCTGGTCTTCCAGACCAGAGGAGTGGAATGGTTTGATATATAGCCACATTCCAGAACTCTCTTGCCTGCTTCTCTGGAACTAGGGTATGCAGAGTTTTATAGCTGTCTAGGACTCACCATAGCACTAAAGAATTCAGTAAACATTATTCTCTTTAGACATAGTGCTTTTTCTTCCTTCCTCTGGCCTCTCCCCATTGAATATAATACTTGTTGATGGTTTCAGATAGATATCCCTCCTGCTGAGCCCAAAGACAAAGCTTCTATTGCTGCTCTCAGGTTGGTCCCAGCCACCCCTGCACTGCCTTCACTACTTTCTTCCCTTAACTCACCCACACTCCCCTGAGACAGATCTTGTTGGTAGATATTGTTCTCCTTTGTTCTTCTCTGGGTTTTGTGAATATAAACTCTGTTAAAAAGCTTGATTTATATTAGTTCTGAGGGAAAATCAAGAGACCTTAAGAGAGTGACTGGCTTCTCTCCACCATCTTGCAGGAACCAATATTTGGGACATGTTTTTTATCCCCACTCTCCTCTCCCCAAAAGCAGGTTAGGCACTCTGTTATGCTTTGTCCTTTTTTAAAAAAATAATATTGACTTAAAATGAAAAGTAAAATCATAGAAACCATAGACATTTTGGAAAAGATATTCATTCACATGAGTTCAAAAAAGAACAAACATAAAAAGAGACAAAAAGGTAATAATAATAATAATAAAAATGCATAAGCACATGAATTGGATTTGAATTAGTAGGTTTTGTGCTAAGTCACCAGCCTCACTTTCTTCTCCAGAGTCATCTGGGTCCCATGGCCAGATAGATGAAACAGGGTGAATGGAGATGCAATGAATATGAGACAAACAGGACTAAGTCACAGAGTCACACAGCTAGTGCATGTCAAGTGTCTGAAGCCATATTCAAATTTCTGTCCTCCTGACTCCAAGATCAGTGCTGTATCCACTGATCCACTGTGCTGCCTTACCAGGGAAAGTAGTTAGATAGTAGTGGATAGAGCACTGAACTGAGAACCAGAAAGACTCATCCTCCTGAGTTCAAATCTGGTTTCAGACACATAATAGCTGTATGACTCTAGGCAAGTATCAGTTAATACTGTTTGTCTCAATTCATCATAGTAAAATGAGCTGGAGAAGAAAAGGCCAAACCACTCTAGTATCTTTACCAAGAAACCTCACAATTGATTCATGTCCCAGACATAATTAAAATAGCTGAGCAACAACAACAAAAAAGTGCAAGTTTTAAATGGCATTGGATCCATGGTCACTATAAGGTCTGGAGAGGTAAGGGATCAGGAAAACTACATCTGAACATACACCATTGGTAAATGAAAGTCATCCATTCTCATAGCTCCTAACTCAGAAGGCAGTTTAATATAATACTTACCCAGTTCTTAAGGACAAAAAAATGCATTAAGGGCATGACTGTAATCTTTTAAATATCTACTAAAAAAATCAATACTTTTGGCTATCTAACTCACAGAGTCAAATGGAACAAGGAATACTAACCCTGAGCATACAATAGTGGATACCTCTCTACTGAGACAGGTATACAAAATACTAAAATCTAAAGAAAATAAAACAATTTTAAAAGGTATCTGATTGAAAAGGTCATGATGTCTATTTTGTAATGTTATTTCATTTTTTGCAATTACATGTAAAGATAGTATTCAACTTTCATCGTATTGTAAACTTTTAAGTTTCACACTTTGCCTCTTTAATTTCTTCCTTCCTCCCTACCTCCCTATGACAGCAAGTAGGCTGATATAGGTTATACATGTATAATCATTTTAACATATTTCCATATTAATCATGTTATGAAAGAAGAACTAAAGGGAAAAAACTTTAGAAAAAGAAAAAAGCATTTTTAAAAAGTTAAAATAGTATGCTTTTGGTATGCAACCCGACTTCATGGTTTTTTCATCTGTATATGGATAACATTTTCCATCTTAAGTATTTTAAAATTGTCTTGATCACTTACCACTGAGAGGAGCTAAGTCCATCATAGTTGATCAACATACAATTTTATTGTTTATGTGTACTGTGTTCTCCTGGTTCTGTTCATCTCACTCAGCATCAGTTCAATCATGATCTTTATTTGTATTTTTTATTAAATTTTATTCTGATTAGTGACTAATATCACTATTAGTCAAATATGTTTATTCATTCATTCATGCATTCTCTCTCTTTCTTCCTCTCTCTGTCTCTGTCACTCTTTCACTCTCCTCTTTCTTTCATAATTAAAAGAGAATTTTTAAAAGATCTTTTCAAAATTCTATTTGTTTTTTGCTAATTGAAACACAATTAGCTTGAAAAAAATTACAAGAAAATAAAAAACCTCATATCTTTAAATTCTGAACCACTTAGAAATTCCAATAAGAGAGTACATTCTTTAGAACTCTGAGAACTGACTGCATCTTTCACTTTAGACAGTAGAGATATACATTAGATTCTGTCCTTAGATGACATTTGGTAGTGAAATGATTGGTAAATTAATTTCACATATTGTTCTGGAAGTTCAATGAATTGCCAACTAAGCCTTCCTGAGAAACCATCTGTGTTCCATTGCAGCTGTCCTACTCCCTCAGTTGCTGTGTTACTCTTTACCCAACCATGTGTTGTTCTTTCCTAGGCTGACTGCCATGTATTGTGTATTCCAAATTCTTATATGGATGTGAAATTTCCAATTTGTGTTTGTGTGAATCTATTTTAAAACCTTTCATTTGCCTAAATATGTTTGAAATATTTTATTTTGTGGATTTTTGAAAGCCCTGAACAATTTCCTAAAAGAGATCCATCTTGATCTACTACTACCCAATTTTGTCTCCATTTTATTTTCCCATTATGAAAGTTAACTGTTCAAATGTAATATGGATTATAGTGAGGAAATTTCATAGTGTTCCAAGATTCAACATATTCGATATGTCACTTGTGAAAAGAAGTGAATTTTGTTTGTTTGAATGGATATCTTTTACTTCAGAAGTGCATAACTTTAAAGATCATAAATCTCAATGCTTTGTTACTAATTTGATGCAGATACTCAATATATCACTAAAGGAAATTATTGAAAAACAATATCTCTTGACATATAATTTTTTTATGTAAAAGAGAAATTTTTCTTATGCAGTGACTTCAAGTCTATATACAATAATGTCAAGAGAATAAAACTTGGTGTTTATGGGGTGTTCAGAAAGGAATAACTCCTCTAGAGTGAGAACTTGCTAAATACTTTTAAGGGCTGCTCATCCATGTGTCCACTTAAATACAACTCTCACCTGTGGCTCCAAGAAACTGTAGCAAAAGCAGGATCCACACCCTGTTAAATTTGTCTACTAAGACAGGTTAAGCCAAGCTGAGGTTAATTGACATACTCATCAATGATTTAAGGGGATCTCTACCCCAAGACTGTGAAGACTTCCTCTAGCTGGATTGGTGAAAGAGATCAATTTGTTTCAATACTTATGAGGAAGGCTGAAACAGAGACTGTGGAGTGCTTAGAGAAGGATCAGATTTTAAATTTCCAAGTTCATCCTCTGTATCTTGAGCAATCCCCATTCATCTTGACTTTAGTCTTGTAGCTGGACTACTCTGTCTCTGAAGGAGACAGTGAGGCTGATGACTGTTTAAATTTGCTTCACTTATATACAATTCATATACAAGTCAGAACACTACTCACTTATGTCATTAGTCCTTTTATGAAACAAAAACCAAAAAAGTTTGTGTTTGTGACCTATTTTTGCCTAGACTACATTCCACCCCAAACTTCATTTGATCATTGTTTGTTTGTTTGTTTGTTTGTTTTTTGTTGTTTTTGATTGGGTATAAATAGAAATTGTTTAAAATCTGGTCAGAATCCCTGAATTGATTCTTTTGAAAAAAACAAAATAGGCCATCTTTTGTCTCAATACTTACCGAGCTCTTAATCAAGAAATGGGTGTTACCTCAGAAAAATGGAGACATATGAAAAATATTAGCTTAAAAAGGTCAGAGTTTCCCATTCCATGCAGTTCATTGCCAGTCATCCTGACCTGTCTTGCCACTGGACTCCAAGGAGCTCTGGAGGAGGCAATGAGACTGATTATTTAGTACAGCCCTGTCTCACGTAATCCAACTCATTTGCAATCAAGACATCAACCTTCTGATATCATTAGTCCTCTTTGAGTACAATGGATAAACAACCACAGTATTTTGGCAATGCAATGCAACCAATGTAGCACAGTTAAAAGTTATTAAAGTTATTATTAATATTTGAAGTCATTTAGTCTGTGAATGATGAAAATGAGGCTTAAAGGAAAAAGCAAAATAATTGAAGTCATACTAGGTAATGGCAGAACTAGGAATTAAAAAAGTTTTATAACACTTTTGCAACTGCAAAACAATTAAATGATGACTATTACATTTTGTATCTAGATTGATAGTACTATTGATAGAGACAGGTAAATTAGACTTTGGAGATGATTTTCAGAGAAAGATAATTCATTTTTGGACATTCTAGATTTGAAATGATAACAAAATGTTCAAAATCATTTTTGCATGTAATTCATTTTAATAAATGTGTGATATGAATTAATATGAAATGTCAATCAAGTAGTTGTGAGCAACAAAAGTGAAAGATCAGGAGCAGGAATGTAAGTTTAGTGAAATGGAAGAGAAAGATGAAATGAGTGAGAAAATGTTTATATCATTTTGCTGCCTTTAATAGTTCATTGTTTTAATTTATTCATATAATAAGCTTTAAGATTGAATATTATTTTAATTTATTTATGATAACTGCTCATGTTTCTCTTTTAAAGACAATTCTGTGGGGTAGCTAGGTGGCACAGTGGATATAGCATCAGCCCTGGAGTCAGGAGTACCTGAGTTCAAATCCAGCCTCAGACACTTAATAATTACCTAACTGTGTGGCCTTGGGCAAGCCACTTAACCACATTCACCTTGCAAAAACCTAAAAAAAAAATAAATACAATTCTGAAAGATAATTGTTTGCTAACTCAAAAGCAAAGTAGTGAAAGATCCTTATACAAAGACTATATAGGATGTCCCACTAATCTTAATGTTTTTAAATAGTTTAAATCTCTACCAAGAACTTTGGGACAACCCTATATACATGATTTTAAAAGGAAGCAGGCCTATTATGTATTAAGAAAAAGAGATGATACATGAGTAGTTTGAATGCTACATTAGTATTCTGTAGCTATTTAAAAAATAAAAAAAAACAATAATTATTGTACTAAGTGTTAGTGATATAAAGACATAATTAGTATCTTCCTTCACGGATAAAATAGTGTAATCAGAGAAATGACATATAAAAATATAAGTTCATAAAGTAATGATGCTTGTCCTTCATTCTTGAAGAAGATCATGACATCAGGGAGATGATACCATGACAAGCACATGAATTGGATTTGAGTGTGGGCAGTTGCTGAGCTAAGTCCCCAGGCTCACTTTCTCTTCCACAGCTATCTGGGTCCAGTACTGATTAGGATGACTGAAAATGGACCTAGATGTTAGGCAGTCAGGATTAAGTGACTTTCCCAAGGTCACAAACATACTAGGTGTCAAGTGACCAAGGTTACAAGTTTCTGAGGCCACTTCCAGTTCTTATCCTCCTAACTTCAAAGTCAGTGTTCTATCCACTTCACCATCTATCTGCCCAGTACATAAAATAAATGAAGGGTTACTCAAGTATATTGCAACAAAGGGAGGGAGAGATTAAGAAAGTCTCAAGGTTTGCTTCAGAATCTGAGATTTGTTCTAAGTGGAAACTACTATAGTTGATGACACTTAAAAACAGGTAAATTTGGTCACACACACACACACACACACACACACACACACACACACACATGTCCTGAAGGCATCAAAATTTAGTGGACCTAAAAGTAAAGATTTGACATTTATTTATTAGAATTTTTTTTAATTTTTGTCTGCCATCTGCAACACTTCTTATTTACAGATTAAGAAAACAATAAATAGGATATGAATTATTCAAATGAAATCCAAAAATTTCTATATTAGCTATATTTTTAAAAAGAACTAAGAAAAATAAAGAAAATGAAAAAATTGCATTTTAATCTGCACTCAGACTCTCTCTCTGTTACTTCTTTGGAGGTTCTGTATCATTGTACTGATCAGAGTATCTGTCATTGACAATTAATCATTAGACAATGCTGTTGCTTTGTATAAGGTTCTCCTGTTTCTTCTCCCTTCACTTTGCTTTCAGTTTTTTAAGTTTTCTCTAGAATTCTCTAGCTATGACATTCTATCATCTATAAAGAGCTATAGTGTTGTTCCCTTATTCTAATTTCTTTCTAATTTCCCTATTTTAATCTTTTCAATTACTTTTTCTTCTCTCACTGCTATGACTAAAATTTCTATACTGAATTGTATACTGAATGACTAAAATTCAAAACTGAGTAATAGCCATAATTATGGACATTCATACTTACCCTTGAACTTATTGGGAAGACTTCTTACTTATTTCCATTTCAGAAAATGTTTCCTGCTTGTTTTAGATAAATATTGCTTCAAATTTTAGGAAAAGATCAATTCATTTCCATGTTTTCTAGTGTTTTAATAGAAATTAATGCTGCATTTGTCTGTTTTTCTTCATCTCTTGATATAATCCTATGTTTATTATTGGTTTATTATCAATATGCCAATTATTCTGACAGTTTTCCTAATATTACACAAGTCTTGATTTTTTCTTATAACTCCTACATTGTCATAGTATATTATCTTTGTGATATATTGTCATAATTTTCCTGCTAGTACTTTGCTTAAAATATTTGCATAAATATTCATTAGAAAATGCAACTATAATTTTCTTTCTCTGTTTTTGCTTTTCTTGGTTTAACACCATAGTTTTTGTTATAAAAGGAATTTGAAAAGACTCTTTTTCATCTTTATCCAAATAATTTATATAGTATTGAATCAATTGTTCTTTAATATTTAGTGGAATTCACTTGTGAATCCAGCTAGTCCTGGTGAATTTTTCTTTAGGGAACTCATTTATGACTTGTTCAATAATTTTTTACTAAGATAGCATTAGTTATTTCCTTACCTCTTCTGTTAACGTAAGCAATATACATAGATACATACACACATAAAAAACACATATACATATACACATGTATTTCAGTATTCATCTACTTCACTTAGATTAAAAGAATTTTTGCCCTATATTTGGGCAAAATAGATGCTAATAATCTCTTTAATTTCAACCCCATTAATTATGCAGTCACCCATTTCAATTTTTGGAATTATTTTTATTTTCTTCTTTCTTTTTAAAAATCAAATTAACAAGTTGTGCTTATCTATTTTTTTCAATAAAAATCAGCTCCTAGTTTTAGTCATTAGTTCGTTTTTATTAATTAATTAATTAATTTTCATCTATATGTACATGCATAATTCCAAATTCCAAAATTTCCCTCTACTCTCCCTTCCCACCCCCCTCCCCTCAGCAAGGGGATGTGAGGGAATAACATAGAGGGAAGGAGAAGGTGAGGGAGAATAAGTGAGCATTCACTCTCTTCAGAACAGTTAGGTGATTATTTTACAAATACTTTAATAAACATGTTTACAAATTAGTAATTTTCAGCATGAGAAATTAGGATTCAGGGTTGAGTTTTTATGTGTTTTGTTTTGTTTTGTTTAGCTTTTCTTCCTCTGGATGGGGATAATATAATCTATAGCTTATCAAATACAGTTGTCCTAGCTTTCTGGACTGCCGAGTGGAGCTGTTTCCATCAAAGCTGTTCATCTCAAAATGTTGTGGTGATGTGTACATTGTTCTCTTGGTTCTACTCCCTTCACTTAGCATTAGATCCTGTAAGTCATTGCATACTTCTCTAGAATATGGCCATTTATGGTTTCTTATAGAACAATAACATTCCTATTTATTTTTGAAAAATTTTCATCTTCGTTTCTTTTTTAATTTTATTTAGGATTTCCATTTTTGTGCTTAATTGGGAACTATAATTTCTTCTTTTTCTAGTTTTTTAATTGTTTCCAAATTTTTAATCTTTTTAATTAATTTTTTTGATGTTGATTATTTTTGTAATATTTTGCATGATAGTACATGTGTAACCTATATGAAGTTTCTTGCCCTCTCAATGGCTTGGTGATATGGGAAGGGGGGGGGAATGAAGAGAATGTATCTGGAATTCAAATGTTCAAATTGTTAAATGTTAAAATTGTTAAAATGTTAAAATTGTTCTTACATGCAACTGAGGAAAATAAAAGAAATTAAATAAATGAAAAATAATTTTATTCATTTAGCATTTAGAGATAGCCCTTCAAATAAAATAAGGCGGCAAATTTTGCTATACTGTCTTGTTATTTTCTTAATGAAATTATTTATTCTTTTTTGTGATTTATTCTAATGATTTACTTAAGTTCTAATTAATTGTAATATATATTATACATGACTCTTAATTGAATATAATTTTTACTACATTATGATCTTTAAAAGATTCATTTAGTAATTTTATTTTTTGAATTTGTGAGATTTGGGAGCTATAATGCATGATTTTTTTTAGTGAAGATACCATGTATATTTGAAAGTTATATTACTCTCTATTCCCAGGTAATTTTTTCTAGAGGTTCATAATATCTAACTTTTCAGGAAATTCTGTTCTTTATTTCTTTATTATTTATTTGATTATTATTTATTTTCTGTTTAGATCCATCTAGTTCTGGAAAAGGAAAGTTGAGGTCCCCTCAAAAATAGCAGAAGTTTACTATTTTCATTTATAACATATTTAACATTTTGTTTTGTTTTGGCTTTTTTGCAAGGCAATGGGGTTAAGCGATTTGCCCAAGTTCATACATGTAGTTAATTATTAAGTGTCTGAGGTCTAATTTGAACTCATGTCCTTCTGACTCCAGGGTCATTGCTCTATCCACTGAGTCACCCAGGTGCCCCATATTTAACTTTTTCTTTAAGAATTTTGAACCTAGCAGGATGGCATAGTAAAGACAGGAATTCCCATAAAATCTCCTCCAGACTACTCCAAATACCTTTCAAAAGTGACTCTAATAAAATCCTAGAATGGTGGAACCACAAAAATATTGAGTGAAACAATTTTCCAGCTTGGAAGATACACGGAAAAGGTATATTACACTGGGATTAGAAAGGACCTACAGAGAAACTGGAACTAACTGAAAAAGTAGAAGAAAATAAGAAATATCTCATTGGAAAAACAACTGATCTGGAAAAATAATTTAAAAATTATTGAACTACCTGAATGTCATAGCCAAAAAAAGGCCCTAGACTTCATTTTTTGAGAAATCCTCCCGGAAAATGGTCCTAATATCCTAGAAGCAGAGAGTAAAATAGAAATTGAAAGAATTCACCAATCACCTCCTGAAGAAGATCTAAAATGAAAACTGCCAAGAATATTGTTATCAAATTTCAGAACTCACAAGTCAACAAGAAAATACTACATGCAGTCAGAAAAAAAACAATCTAATTATTGAGGAGCTACAGTCAGGAAAACACAAGATTTAGCAACTTCTACATTAAGAGTTAATAGGACTTGGAATATGATATTCCAGAAGCTAAAAGAGCTTGGATTATAACCAATAATCTACTACCTAGCAAAACTAAACATTCTCTTTCAGGGGAAAGAGATGGATATTCAATGAAATGGGGACTTTCAAACTTTCCTTTCAAAATAACTAGAACCGAACAGAAAGTTTGATCTTCAAACTCAGGTGAAGCATAGAGAGAGTGGACAGGAAGAACAAATTATAAGGGATTTTATGAAACTGAAATGCTTTTATTCCTGCATGGGGTGATGATAGTGATAACTCATGTGAGCCTTCTTCTGTATTAAGGCAGTTGGGAGCATATATAGACAAGGCACAGGAGGGAAGTGAATTTGAAATTATAATATATTTAAAAAGATGGAGTCAATGAGCAATGTTATGGGAGACAGGGAAAGGAGAGGTTGAATGGGGTAAAATATATCACATAAAACAGACAAGGTAAAGCTTTTGCAAAGGAGTGGAAGAGGGGGAAGGTGAGGGGGAATAAGTGAGCCTTCACTCTCATCAGAATTGACTCAGAAAGGAAATTACATTTACAGTAAATTGAGTATAGAAATCTATCTTACCCTAGCGGAAAATAGGAGAGGAAAGGCATGGGAGAAATGGAACAGGAGGGGAGTAGAGGGGTGTAGGTGTTAGAAGAGAGGAAAGATTCTGTGAGAAGGTAATCAGATCCAACACACTCATGAGGAGGGACAGGGTGAAGAGAGAGAGACAGAGAGAGAGAGAGAGAGAGAGAGAGAGAGAGAGAGAGAGAGAGAGAGAGAGAGACAGAGAGACAGAGAGACAGAGAGAGAGAGACAGAGACAGAGACAGAGAGAGAGAAATAAATGGGGATGTGAGTGAATAGCATAGAGGGAAATATAGCTAGCAACAGCAACTGTGGGAAAAAAATATTGAAGCAGTTTCTCTGATGGACTTATGATAAAGAATGCTATCCATTCCAAAAAAAGAGCTGATGGTTTCTGAATACAGATAAAAGCACAATTTTTTACTCTATTTTTCTTGAGATTTCTCTTCCTTATTGTGTGTGTGTGGGGGGGGAGGATTATGTTTACTTTTACAACATGACAATTGTAGTAATGTGACTCATGACTACACTTTTTTTACCTATACCATGTAACTTGATTTCTCAATGCTGGAAGTGGAGTGGGAGAAAGGGAGAGAATTTTTAAGTCAAGGTTTGGAAGTAAATATGGAACTTGCTTTTGCATGAAGCTGTGGTGAAAAAAATAAATAATAATAATAATAAAAAGAAATTTGAAGCTATACCATTTTGTGCATTTGTATATGCATTTGTATATTTACATATATGTTTGTATTGTTCTTACTTCATTGTCTATAGTAACTTTTAGGAAAATATGGCTTTCCTGATTGTCTCTCTAATTAGGTCAATTTTCACTTTGTCTGCTTTCTATATTCACTACCTTACAGAAGTCAAAATGGAGGGTTAGCCAAAAGAGCATGCAAGGATACATGTGTATGAAAATAGGATAAAAAATAATATTTTTCTATTAAGTGGTATAAAAATCATCATGAACATGACCATAAAAGTAGACAAAGCAGATGTAACATATGACAGTCATTAAATAGCTTGAATATTTCATTAGACAGTCATGTAACATTTAAAGACCTCAGGAAAACTTTCATCTTTTAAGGGGTTTCATTTATGGATGCTTTATTTAAAGGAATGTATCAAAATCACATCGAAGGATAGGAAAAGTTTTGATATACACAAATAAAGGGAGAAGCAAACTGAGAAAATTAAAGATCCTTTGAAATGTTGAATTAGAAGAGACCAATGACAATTCATCTCATTTACAAATTGGAGGAAATAATATATTCCTGAGTCATTTCAGACTTTATGAGAGGAATGAACTTTTGTGACTTATCAACCATAATTTAAAAGATGGCTTCCTTCAATAATCCAGGACTTATTCGGAATAGATTTTCCTCTTGACTCTCAGCCTTGGTTTGTAGTTTTCACCATAGTCTTCTTCATCTAATGATGAAGATCCTTTAAATCAACAGAATTATAAGCCATTAGTGAAACATTTTCTAAGGCTTTCCCATTGTTTTCACTGACAATCCTTAATTCCTGGAATTCTTTGCCTTCTTCATCTTTCTCTCTCTTTCTTGGCTTCCTTCAAGTTTTAGCTAAAAATTTAGCTAAAATTCTCACCTCCTGGAAGAAGCCTTTCTTAATTATAGATCTTCCATTCTAAATTATCTCCAGTGTATCCTGCACATATTTTGTCCAAATAAACTTCTCAATAGGTTATCTCCTTGAAAGCAAGACTTATGATTCCCTCTATAGCCAAAGCATATAGTATAGGGAAAAACATACAATATATGCTTAATTAATGCTTGTTGAATTGTCTTGATCAGCATGCAAGGGTCTTCACTTTATAATTCTTCAAAGACTTGAGATAATTTCCCTACAATCATCACTATGAAGCATTGGAGTAGAACTTTAATAGAGAAATAAGAAAAACACTCTATTATTCACAATTTATATTTCTATTCTCTCCTACTGCTTTCATGAACTTGATAAAGAAAAGTAAAAAAAAACTTTTTTTTTCTCCTAACAACTTTGAAAGTGAAATAAGGTATCAACATAAAAGCATAGATCATTTTAATTTGAAGGACAATTCACTCAGGTCATTTAATGGTGGTACTACTTCTGAAGTCTTTGAGAACATTGCTACAAATTATTCTTTTAGCTTTTGCTTTAAACTGCAAGTGATACTCTGAAAAGGCTTGCACTCTACAAGTTAGTATAAAAAGGAGATTTTCTCTTGTCTTTCTCAAGTCAAGATGAATGACATTACTTAGTGATCCTGGGGATATCAATTCCATCTAGACAGCACACATGTAACCAAATGCTATTGGTATCCAATAGCATTCTGTTCAATGGGAAATTGCTAATTTTTCCATTGGGATGTGCTATGACTCAACCTTCAGTCTCTCATCACCTAGGGGAAATCATTGGTTGAGATTTCTCCTCTACTCTAATTGCAACTTTGGGATTGCTTAGTTCAATATTTTCTCTCATCACTAAACTCTTTCCTATCAATATGTGTCTACAGTCTGCCTTCCAACTCCTAATTACTTCCATGATAAAAAAGGAAGACACAAACCCCTTTATTCCTGCTACCTTCTGCCAAACTCAATCCCTATTCAAACACATCTTTAATTCTTTAAGTCTTTCAGAAGCCCTACAAAGATATTGTCTCCTACCTGAACCCTATGCAATGTCCATTCTTTTGCAAATAATATTGTAGATATCTCTCCCTGTTGAAATCCTTTCTCTTGTAATTTCTTCTGTGGTCTATTCTTGAACCAATTTATAGTAACAATTCACTAAATATTTCTATTCTGACCACAGTTAGCTATGTATTATGGTTCATATATATATACATATATAAATATATATACATATATAAATATGTATATATATGAAGTAAAAATGCTATAAAAGCACATATGTGTACATTTATATATAACATCTATTTGTATATATGGAATAAAATATATATCTATATCTTAAAATAATAAAATTTGATCTCTCTGAGATAAAGAAGTCATGATAAACAAGATATTTACAACTTGAAGAAGAAATTTAAGAAATTGTCTGGGATGTTGAAAGGTCTCTTTCTCCAGCCATTAGATATCAGAGGTAGGATTTTAACTCAGATCTTCCTAATAGAAACCAATAGAGACTTAAAAGATATCTATCTATATCTCTTTATTTTGTGTGTGCCACAATGGATAAAGGGTTGGTCTTAGATATAGGAAACCTTTATTCAAGTTCTAACTGTGATACATACTGATGGTGTGACCCTCAGAAAATCACATTATATCTCAGGGTTCCAGGCTACTGCCTAAGATAAATTATCCCAAAAATGATAGCCTTCAACGGTAGACAGATGATCTTCCACCATTGGAATTCCATAGATCCACTAAGGATATTTGTTTTTATGCACATAAAGACATCTTCATTATATGTCCATATACAATGGAAAGGGTCCCAGACTTTGAATCAAAAAGACTTATCTTCTTGAATTCAAATCTCATCTCAGATATTTACTAATTTTACGAACCTCACATACTTGTTTGCCTATTTCATCTATAAAATGTTCTAGGGAAAAAATGTCAAATCACTTCAGTACCTTTGCCAATAAATTCTGAAATGGGATCATGAAGAGTCAGACATGCCCAAAATGATTAAATAATAGCATGCATGCCTAAAAACATGCCTATATCTCTATTTGTATTCATACAAACAAAAATAGAGGGTTGAATGTAATTCTGTCATCATGGTCTGAAGAAAGCAGATAGTAGCTGAATTTTGTGCTTCTTCCTCAACTCATACATCCCTCAGTAAATTCTAATATTTATATTAATTAATTTTGCATGCTAGCTTGTATTGTGTATTCAAAATGATCTTAGATACCACCAGAACCTCCAAGTTTATCTTAATTATTAATATTTGTCTTTTGAAATAATAATATTCTATTATATTTGAGAATGATAATTTGTTTAGCTGTTATATTAATGAACATATACTTTTATTTTCCAGTTCTTTACCTTTGCAAAAAGTACTTCCATGATTATGGTGACAGATGTGAGATCTTTTTATTTGTATTTTAAATACTTAGATATATGTCTAGAAAATGAAATTCTGGATTTGAAGGATATGATCATTGTATTCATTTTCTTAGCATAATTTCAATTATTTTCCAGAATGTTTGCATGTTTTCCAGTTCCACCAATATATATATATAATATCTGTTACTACAACCCCTCCAAAACAGAAATTTTCATATGTTTTTCTTCACCTTTGTCAATTTTTAAAAAATTATAATCAAGATAATATTTTATGTGTTTGTTTATTGTACACATTTTTTTCTAAATATTTTTTTGTTGTTTTGCAAGGCAATGGGGTTGACTGATTTATCCAAGGTCACAAAACTAGGTAATTATCAAGTATTGGAAGCCAGATTTGAATTCAGTTCTTCTTGACTCCAGGACTGTTGCGCTATCCACTGCACCACCCAGTTTCCCCATAAATATTATTTTATTCACATCCTTGGGAAAAGGATTTTTGGCTTTATGTGTGTATAGCAGTTCTTTGGGGTGCCACTAATAGACTTGATACCTCTCACCTGAGTGTGTGTGGACATCTACTCAAATATTGCAATTCTCTCTCACTTTCAAGTGTAGGTTTTTAGAGAAGAATCATCACCAAGTTCATAAGGGCAACTAAGTTGAGGGGCAATACACATAGCTGCTTGGCACTATAATTCTTGAATTACCATAAATTTGTTTCTATTTATAGAACCAATCCCACTCAACAATGACACTTTTAGAGCTTAAATATAGCCTTTATATACAAGGCAAAATAAATAATAACAATATGATACTCATATAACAAATACCTGAATAATAAGTACATCAAAATGCATTGATAAACTTGAGAAACATTCTTCCTCCATACTCAGTTTCAGGGGGATAAAATGGGCATACTGAGAAATTTGGCTAAGAGGCACATGAGTTAAAGGAACCTATGAGCTCAGTGTTCAAAATCTGAAATTGTAAACTTTAATTTCTTCTTTCTGTCTCAGGAATTGTGCATTAAAGTTCTCCTTCAATTGTCTTGATTCAGGGTGCCACTAGGTGATGCAGTGGATAGAGCACTGGCCCTGGAGTCAGGAGAACCTGAGTTCAAATCCAGCCTCAGACACTTACCTAGCTATGTGACCTTGGGCAAATCACTTAACCCCATTACCTTTAATTTAAAAAAAAAAGAATTACAATTATATTGATTCAGATAACTGGAGGAGGAAAGAGAGTAAGGCTGATGACCTCACTCATGGTTAAACTGTTTTGGTCCAAATTGTATTTAGCTAACATCAGTAGGCATAACTTCTCAGTGAAATCACTGATACTCGAATTCTTTTCAATTCAATTTGAATTCTTCAATTCTTATTTTCTCTACTCTATTACTCTGCTGAGCAAAAGAAACCAGTGTCCATAATTTCCAACTTCAAATTTAGCTAATACAGTTCTTGAATCTGTCCTTTCTTTTCTCTCTTTAAGCATCTGAACCTTCTCTTCAAATAACTGTACTTCCCTCATTATCAATAACTTTCTTTTCTTTCCTATAATTAGGTGAATTTACTTTTTTCTCACCCTTCTACAAAAGTCCTGCTATTCATACATTTCCATTATATGATAGCTTGTAACCTTTAAAACTCAAAAGTCCTGGGGAGGCTAGGTGGTACAGTGGATAGAGCACTGGCCTTGGAGTCAGGAGTACCTGAGTTCAAATGCAGCCTCAGACAGTTAATAGTTACCTAGCCATGTGGCCTTGGGCAAGCCACTTAACCCCATTGCCTTGAAAAGTCTAAAAGAAAAAAAAAAACCCAAAACTCAAAAGTCCTTAACTGCTCAGTTAAGGACTCTAAGTCAGAGAGAAACCATTTATAAAACTCTTTCTCTTAAAATTTTGAGCAGGTTTAACTCTGAGACAAAATTTAAGGGCTACTGTGATATATATACATTAATTTCTTTGATATTTAGGATATTATTCAATTATGCAATATTTTTACCACTTGACAGATTCTTAGCTGTAGTAATTTGTTCATTTAAAAAGCTTTCTGATTACATGTATTACAAATTGTTTAATTTGTCCTTTGTGATCCATTTTTTCCTTTGTTTGGCTATGGTTTTTCCCCTCTTACCATAGCTGTGAAAATTCCTTGATCTTATTTTCTTCATTTCTTTTAAAATAATGAAGTTACTGATATGCAAATCATGTTTGTGCTCCTACTCTGAGTTTACTGAACATAAAATGATTATTTAAATTTACTTTTGTACCAAACTACCATTTTCCTAAAAGTTCTTGTCAAAGAAGGACTTTTTCCCCCAATAATTCCATCATTTATCAAACATTGGGTATTGAGTTCATTATTTATGAGTCTTCTTGAACTAGTAGTGATAATGATCACCTTTTCAAATACTTGTTTTATCAAATAACTTTGATGATTCCTGCTTTACAATATAGTTTGAGAGTTTGAGATTTGAAGTTTAGTAACTTCCTTTTAACTTTCCCTTAAGATTCTAGATCTTTTATTCTTCCAAATGAATTATTTTTTTTCTATGTAAATATATGTCCCTTGCATACTAAAGGACTTTATAGTCTAGTGAGGGAGGTAAGACAGAAAGAAAGATAATTTATACAAAATAGGAAAGGATAATTGGGACATTGGAAATTGCAACATATTTTATGAACACAGAAGAGAAGAAATCCATATCTGAGCAAATGTCCAGAGGAAGAAAAATCAAATCAGAGACAAATATCACAGTATCACATGGCCACAGAAATGTAAGGACTTTGGAGATCACATTGAGCAGAAATTCTTTCTACATTTTTCCAAATAAGGTATCATCTAGCCTCTTCTTCAAGACTTCTAATGAAAGAGCCTGATCATTTTCTTTCTATTCTACTAAATATTAGTAGGAATTGTTGGGGGAAAAAAGTTGTGTTTCATATATAAAACAATTATCCTGATTCTTACTGTGCAAATGGGTGGGAGAGGGGATTAAAATGGGAGAGAGAGTTAGATATTGGAAATAAAAATATAAATTAATGAAAATTATATATTTTGACAGGTCTAAGCTTGCTTGGTTTAGTTCAATTTGAATAGAGGAGAGAAAGACTTGTGGAGATAATGAGGAGAAAAACTAGAAAAGTAGAATGCAAACAAAGAATATCTTGTTATTTCATGGATTTCTTTGAAGAGCAAGTTTTGTGAGGAATTCTTTTTTAAGCCAAAAAAAGGAGGTATAAATATAGGTGTGTGTGTTGGAAATTGTGTGAATAATGGAAGAAAATTATGAAGACTGGAGGTAAAGATTTGGACTAAAAAAACTATTATTGGTATCTAGGCAATGATTTAAATTAAAATGGCAATTGAAAAAATAAGGACTTACATGAAATAATGGAGAGTGAAATGAGCAGAACCAAGAAAATATTGCATATAGTAGCAAAAATTTTTAAACTGCAATTTTGAGAGAAAAAGAATTTGGTTGCTTTTAATAAAAAATGTTATTTTTATATATTTCTACATGGTTCAAATATGTGAAGTTCTGAGCATAACCAACCTTAGGAGATAGGTAGTATAAATATTATGATTTTTTTATCCTTTTTTCTTTTAAAATTTTTTTTTTGATTTATATGCACATGTACATTTTTTAAGTTACAAAATTTCCTTCTACCCTCCCTTCCCACCTCCCTCTCCTCAGTGACAAAGTCAGGTTAGAATTGCATACATATATTTTTGATAAACATTTTGCCGATTAGTCATTTTTGGTATGAGCAATTAGGATAAGAGAAACACACACATAAGAGAATTTTTTTTAAAAAATATTCATCAGATTCTGAAGGTTATTGATGCTAAGTTAAATTGAAACTAAGTTCAAATCTTAGTTTTTACACTTCCTACTTATGGAACATTATGACATTAAATCATTATATAAATGATGCTGATAATTATTTTTTTGACCAGGATTTAATTCAAAAATGCTTTTTACTATGTCTCAGTTATATTTAAGATCTTTTAACTTATAAGATCATAGGATAAAAGAATTGATAATATTTGTCCTTTATTCTTGAAGAAGACCTTGACATAAGGGGAGATGATGCCATGACAAGCAGATGAATCATAATTGAGTGAGGGGATTCTGTGCTAAGTCACTGGCCTCACTTTCATGTTTTTTATTTTAAAATTTATTTATTTATTTTCAGCCATTTGTACATGCATATTTCCAAGTTACAAAATTTCCCATGATCCTCCCTTCCCATGCCCTCCCCTCAGTAGGGAACAATCAAGTTAGAATTTTACATACATATTTTGTTAAACATATTTACAAAATAGTAATTTTTGGTGTGAGGAATTAGGAATGAGGAAAAGTGATACATATATAT
This sequence comes from Macrotis lagotis, assembly GCF_037893015.1. Taxonomy (NCBI): domain Eukaryota; kingdom Metazoa; phylum Chordata; class Mammalia; order Peramelemorphia; family Peramelidae; genus Macrotis; species Macrotis lagotis. The sequence continues at coordinate 150,032,422 of NC_133660.1, read as the reverse complement.
ATATGTATATATATATATATATGAGATAATTTTTATAAAGTGTTTATCAGATTCAGAAGCATTTTTTCCCATTTGTTTTGTTTTGTTTTTCTTCCTGTATTTGGGAATAGCATAGTCCATAACCAATCAAGAACAGTTGTCCTCACTCACTGGACAAGAGGGGCTGCTTCCATCAAGGTTGTTCATCTCATAATACTGTTGATATGTGCAATTTTCTATTGGTTTTGCGCCTTTGGCTCAGCATCAGATTCCGTAAGTCATTCTATGCTTCTCTAGAGTCTGCCCATTTATAGTTCTTATAGAACAATAATATTCCATAATATTAAAGTACCATAACTTATTTAGCCATTCCCCAATTGATGGACATCTCCTCAATTTCCAATTCTTTGCCACTACAAAAAGAGATTCTATGAATATTTTGGAATAGGTAGGACTTTCCCCATTTTTTACAATTTCTTCTGCATATAGAGCTAGAATTGGAATCACTAGATCAAAGGGTATGAACAGTTTTATTGCTTTTTGGCCATAGTTCCATATTGCTCTCTGGAAAGGTTGGATCCATTCACAACTCTACCAGCAAAGCATCAATGTCCCAATCCTCCTACAGTCTCTCCAACATTGATCTTCTTCCCTTTCTCTCATCTGGACTAATTTAATAGGTGTGAGACGATACCTCATTGTTGTTTTAATTTGCATTTCTCTAATCAATAGTGATTTGGAGCATTTTTCATATGATTATATATAGCTTTAATTTCTTCATTGGAAAACTGTTCATATCCTTTGACCATTTATCAATTGGGGAATTACATGTGATCTTATCAATTTGATGCAATTCTCTATATATTTTAGAAATGAGACCCTCATCAGAAATCTTGGCTGTGAAGATTATTTCTCAGCTTTTTGCTTTCCTTCTAATTTTGGAAGCATTGATTCTATTAGTGCAAAATCTTTTTAAAATTTAATATAGTCAAAATCATTCATTTTGCAGTTTATAGTGTACTCTAATTCTTGTTTGGTCATAAATGTATACCCTTTTCCATAGATCAGATAGATGATTATGTTTTAGTCTATTAATTTAACCACAGTATTTCTCTTTATGTCTAAATCCTGTACCCATTTTGACATTATTTTCGTATAGGATATGAGATATGAATCTATGCCTAGTTTTTGCAATACTATTTTCCAGTTTTCTCAACAATTTTTGTCAAATAGAGAGTTCTTTCCCAGAGACAGATGTCTTTGGGTTTGAAAAACAGTAGTAGTCATTTACTAAAATTTCTTTTGAACCTATCCTATCCACTGATCCAATAATCTATTTTTAACCAGTAGCAGGCAGTTTTGATGACTACCACTTTATAGTATAGTTTTAGACCTGGTAGAGTTAAGAATCTTCCTTTACATTTTTTCATAAGTTCCCTTACCATTCTTGACCTTTTGTTGCTCCAGATGATTTTTGTTACTATTTTTTCTAGTTCAGAAAAGTAGCTATTTGGTAGTTTGATTGGTATGGCACTGAATAAGTAATTTAATTTGGGTAGAATTTTCATTTTTATTATGCAGCCTTACTTTCTTCTCCAGAGCCATCTGGGTCCAGTGGTCAAATATAAATTGGGATGACTGGAGATGGCCTGGATCACACAACTAGTAAGTGTCAAGAGTCTGAGTTTGGATTCAAACTCCCATCTTCCTGACTCCAAGGTCGGTGCCCTAACCACTGTACCATAATCTCAGAATCTTGTCCAACAATTTCACTTTACAGATGAGGAAATAGAGGTACAGAATTTGTCTCTTACTCAAGTTCACACAAGGAAAAAGTATGTGAGACAGGATTTGAAAACATATCTGTCAACTTTAAAGCAATCCGATTGTTTAAGAACTTTTCTGTTGCCCAGTCTTAGTAGTAAGGGTGAAAAAAAGTAACTTCTGGGACACAGTCATTTGGATTATTTGAGTAACTTTTTCTGAATCATGAATTTCTGACTGAGGTCCTGCCAAGTTGGGGTTACTTGAAGGAGGACTCCATTCATTACTGTCATAAATTAAGTGTTCTCCTTGGATCCCTTAGATTGATTTAGTTTTGACTCTTATTTCAGCAAAGTTGCCAATAGCAGTCGCTTTAATCTGTAGCAGTTCAAGCGAAAGAAGTTTTGCAAATAGGGAACATGAGGAGCAAGTGACAGGCTATTCTGACACCTGAATGATTACATCTTTTCACATAACACTCATTGCTTCACCACCAAGGAAACTGTCACATTTCCCAGAGAAGTCTCTAATTTTAAAATGGTTCCTGCCAACTCCATGAATTTTGTTTTATTTCACCTGTCACTGCAAGTTTCTACAAGAATACCACCTGTGATTGGAACTCTTCTTAGAACAGCAGTTAAAAGAGGGTGGAAAGCAGAGTATCTCAGGAAAAGGTATTTTTCTTGCTTTTCTTTTTGTTTGTTTTTTTTTTTTGTCACCAGCCTGACTATGGTATTGTTTTTACATGTATTATTTCTCAGAGAACTATAGAATCATAGATTTAGAGTTAGAAAGGTCATTAGCATAGCAATCTGCTTCTTTTGCAGATGAGGAAATTGAATCTTAGAGAACTTAGGTGATTTGTAAAAGGTCACATAGGGTTTCACTTACTAAAGAATAAATTTCTGGAGAGGGATCTCAGTCCAAATTATTTGACTCCAAATTCAGAGTACTTCCATCTGTATCTTGTATTTCTTGGAACAGCAATTTAATAATTAAGAATGAAACTTCCTTTAAGCATCCTTTAAGTATTATATTAGCATTCTCTGAAAATGGAGATTCCAAAGGAATCATGTCACCTAAAACTCTGTCAGTAATACATTGTTTTAGTACTTAAAGATCCTGTAGTTAAATTTTGCATTTAACTTAATGTCCTATGTTTCTATATATCTTTTTTATTGTCTTTCCCCTCAACATTCCCTGCCTCAGTATATACCAAAGAGTATACACACACACACACACACACACACACACACACACACACACACACACAGAGTATATACCATATAATTCCATTTTGAAAGAAAATAATTCTATTTCCATTTCTGAGATACCATGTTTTGAAGAGTATCTTATATATGGACACAAATGCTACATGTAGAGTTGTCTTTGATTGAGGGGAAAAGGTAATGAAAATATTGGCAAATATTTTGAAACATTAATAAATGTGTTTTTGTGGACACTATTCTAGTCACAAATTTTAGCTTCAGTAGGTTATGTTGAAGCAAATTTACAAAGGAAAGCAATGCAAGATAAAATTCAAGATAGCTTAAGTGTCATGGAAGATTGTTGGATAAAAGTCAGTAGGAATTAGTGCTGACTCTACTCTGCCATTAATGTGACTATAACAAAATTACTTCACCTATTTCCTTATTAATAAAAGGTAAAATAAATAGTTGGACTCACATGATGACCCCTGATAATCACTCTATTTCTCTATTTACAGTCCTTTAATTTTCAGAAAACAAAAGGCCAACAACACAAAACTAATAGTTTTCAAATCAGAAGACCTGGGTTTGAATACAAAATCTGTCAAATACAGTGTGATACTAAACACCTTAGCTTTCCTGGGCCTCATTGTCCTCATTTATAATATTGATGATTTGAATAAATGATTTTTAGGGTTCCTTTTTGCTCTAATTATATTATCCTCTGAAATCAAAACTCATTTGCAAATGGGAAGAAAAGGACAGCCATGAGGAGAATAGCAAAAGGAATCTAGATAGATAGATAGATAAGTAAATAAATAAATAAATATATAAATAAATAAATAACTTTTTAAAAGATCTATCTTCTTAGATAACTTATAAGTACATTTTAAAATCACTGGGTCATTAATTCAACTCTATAACTCAATTTGATTTTTGGTACTTGTATAAAAATTACATCTGCCAGAATTTAGTGCTTTTCAAAATTGCATGTGCCAATCAAGATGAAATCAACACAATAATTTCTTAAACTCCCCAAGGCAAATACTGCTTTTTAATTATTCATTTTCTTGCCTTATATTTTTACTCATCTTACTTATTTCAATTTAATGATAATTTAAACTTTTACATAGCAGCAAAATAGTGCTGACAGTATTTCAATCCTTCAAAGCTATGGACTATGAAAAAATCTTTCTTATTATACTGAATAGCTGAGTTCTCAAATACATTTTTTATATGACAGAGTCAAACTATCAAAAAACACATTAACAATGGATTGCATAACGTTTTTGGTTACTCTATGTGCATATATATGTATATATATGCATACCTACATATATATGTTTAAAATATTACACAAAAATGTCTTTAGAATCTAGACACTAGAATGTTGGCTTGATGAAGTTGAGATGAACTGCTCAGCAATCTACAGGTATGGACTTTATTTGTAGTTGTCTCTTAGATCATGGCTCTAGTGGGAAGTCTATCTGCAAAATTATGTTACTCACCCACTCCCAATTCTCAGTTAAACAACCAGATGAATAGGAAATAAAATTAAGAAGATATTTGTAGGAGCATAAATTGTCATAAGTAAGTACTTTGTCATAAATTTACATACACTCCTCATGCATAAAATACACTGATTTGAAACAAGTCTGTCAATATGATTTTTTACTAGGAGTGTCCAGTTTTATCAAGAAGAAATTATTTCTCCAGAAAGTGTAATTTGTTCCTTTGCAAAAATTCTTTCTTACCAAAGTGCTGTGCTTTGCATTCTAAGTACAAAGTATTTACTTTCAATTGCATATGAAATATTTTATTTATAGAAACAATATTATATAGTACATGTTGAGCAGCTTTAGATTCATAAAGTCTGTAGTCATGTTGGATCAGCCTCTGATCCAATCCCAAGCAGCAAGTCATATCACTTCTCAGTTTCCCTTTAAGCCAAGGCACTGTCCTTATCTCTAATGATAAAAGGATAAAAAAAATGTAAAGAATAGTCCCCACCATCAATGAGTTCATTATATAATGGGGATACAATATGCAAATAACTATGTAAAAACAAGATACAGGAAAAATCAGAAGAAATCTCTTAGGTGATCCATTATTTTTAAAGAGTTTTAGGGAAAACTTTGCAGATATTGAAATTTCAACTAATAATTGAAGAAAGTCAGGAAAGTAAGGAGATGAAAAGAAGGAGACAAGCTCAGAGAGAATCAAGTGAAAATATCTGAATTTGGGACATAAAATGTGTGAGGAATAGCTAATTTCCAGAATATATGGAGAGGAGTAAGGTATAGAAAAGACTAGAGAGGTAGGAAGGTGGTTAGGTTAAAGAAGACTTCAGTTTAAACAGAACATTATATTCTTAATCTGGGAGGTAATGAGATTCAGTGGAGTTCATTAAATGGAAACAAGGGTGACATGGAAGATCATTTTGACAGTTGAATAGGGGATGAATTGAGGCAAGGAGACCCATAGAAGATAATTTCAAATTTCTGGTGGTGAAGGGATTAAAGACTTGTACCATTGTGGTGGCAGTGACAGAGAAAAAAGGGAGATTATATGAAAGATGTTATTAAATTAGAATTGAGAGGTCTTTGCAACACAGTGAATATGGAAGGGTGAGAAAAATGAGAAGATGCTTTTAAATGGATACACTATTCCTGAAGTACATGGCTCAAAAGTACATGCTCAAAAAGACTACTGATTCAAACAAAATAAGCCAACTTTATGGTAATACTTAAATAATTATTATAACCTGCATGTGCATTGTGACAACTTCAGTTGAATGAAAATGTTCATATATATATATATATATATATATATATGTATATATACATATATATGTATATATATATATGCTTTATATACAGTCACACAAAAATATATACACATACATATAGAGCAAAAATGTAAGATATAAATTATGTATAAAGTTTATATATACTTTGTATGTGTATTGCTCTATGCCAGGAGAAATATATACGTAGATGTTTCAGCAGTTATAGTTATGTGTTGATATAGATATTTATGTGTCTATATCTCTAAAAATCTAGACTACTCTATCTATCTCAATATTATTGCTATATAGGGAGAAACTAGTAACTTTAAGAATACCATGTTTGGGGGCATCGAGTTGGCATATTGACCCTGGAGTCAGAAAGACCTGAGTTCACATCCAGCCCTGGACAATAATTACCAAGCTGTGAGACCTTGGGGAAGTCACTTAACTCCACTGCCTTGCCAGACAAAAAAGAATAGCATTTTTTTGGATCATATTTGTTTTCAAGTGAATATCACTTGGATTCATTTTACCTTATGGGAAATGGTTCAAAGCTATCCAAGGATATACTTTTAACTTGTGCTCCTCATACATGCATATATATATATATATATCATAATTATTTTCTTAATAAAAATAGCTATCCATATAATAATACTGAGCAATGCAAAATGGATAAAATAATTTATTTTTTTCTCATTTGAATAGGCAAATACTTATTCTACTTAGCCAATGACAAATAAATTATCTTTTTTCTTTCAATTAATCAGTATTTACTAAGCACCTAAAACATGCTAAGGAACAGTGTCATGTTCCTTGGATTAAAAAAAGTGGCAAAAACCCAAGAAAACAAACAAGTTATCTAGCCTTGAAAGAAGATAACAGTCTAATGGGGGGGAAATGGAGATATCTGTGTACAAATAAGATAGATCTAGGATAACTTGGCAATGATCAGGGAGCAAGGTAATCTAATTGAAAAGGATCTAGAAAGCATTCTTGAAGAAGATAGAATTTTAGCTGTACTCAAAGGAAATGGAAACTAGGAGAGGATAAGGAAGGAGTTCTTTTTTGGGCTAAAGTCAGTGAAAATGCCTAGAATACAGGGATATGGTGTCTTATTTGAAGAACTAAAAGGAGGCAAGAAATCAATGTCATTTTAAAAAACAGAAATAAAAAGAAAATGTATCCAGAAAGGTACCCTAGTCCACACCTAACTGAATATGGAACTGCCACTAATTAAGCAGGGCATACTGGATTGAACAAGGAATACTGTAAAGAACAAGGGTTTAATGAAGATTCCTTACTGATCCTCTTCTGCCGCTTCCTCATTTTCCTATCTCCCTCCTCCCTTTGCCAAATACATTATTATTGTCAAAAGTTGCATTTTGACTTCTTTTCAAAGAGTGAACTGATAATGAGTTGTGAATTATTTAAAACAACTAAATATCTTTCATAAATTTGCCCTTGTTAATCAGTTTGGCAAGGAGATCATAGAGACCGGACATAAAACTAAGGTTTCATTTTAAATTAAAATTTTCTGTTTACTCTTTTTTTCCTAGACAGCCATGACACTTGGATGCCATTTCTAATTTTCATTTATGAGACTGAATGGAGATACTCAGGACTAGATATCACTTAATATATAATACTCTTACTACTAAACCTCATGGAAAGATAAAAAATCACAAAAAATGCCAGTTCTAAAAAATATTTGTGCAACATAAAGGAACATGAAATTTGTCATCAGGATCAATATTTAATTTAGTTTTCATATCTTATTTAAATGCTGATTTTGGAAGTAAACCTAGGAAGAATAACATCATTGAGACTACAAAAAGAGCAAGAGGAAAAAGACTGAAAAAATTATTGATGTCTTCAAGAGTACATATCTGATTATATAACAAGGCTTCTGCCAGGTAAAGATAAAAAGATCTATTAGTCCTAAAGGGCAATTAATCTTTAAAGAAAAATATGGGTTAAACACTCTAGAGATAAGGTAACCAAAGATTTGGGCAGCTGGTAGGTAAAATTTTCCAAGACTTAACAATGTTTCAATAGATTTTCTGGAAAATCTATTAAAATGCATATTTCTTAGTAACTAGCCATCACCATACAACTCAATTTATATATAACCCAATTTCACCACCTCAGTAAATTTTCTCTCATTAAAAAATTTTCTGGAAAAAAAGATTATTTCTTACTTAATTACAACAAAAAATCACTGTTCTTTTCATCTGTGAGAAATTTAGCACATTGAAAACAGACTTAGATCATATAAAATTAAATGAAATAATGGAAAAATATTCCTTAATATATCCACTCCTATATTTATTTGGACTTGCAAAGTGATTTATTTTGAATGAACAAACAAAAGAGGAGTTAAATTCTGATGAAACAGGAAGACATATCTAAAGGGAGAAACAAAAGGAAGCATTTATTTTTAGTTTTACAAGATCAACCTATCATTATTAAAATTAGAATGTATGGGTACAACTATGGGCAAATATGGCAAACACAGAATGATACTAATGCCTTACCGAAAAAAAAGAATAGAGATGAGAGTCCAGTTAGCACCACTTCACAGTAATATATATTCCATTTATACTAACATAAAAGCAAATATGTACACTATGTGAGAGATAAAAGATGGCATGGTAAATATAATGATAAATGCATGTATGTATATAAATGCATATGTGCATGTATGTCTGTATATTCAGATATTTTTATATAAATTGAAGTTCAATATGCTTGGACACACATTTATTATTTTTTCCTTTATGTTAATTTTAAAGAAAGATTTTATTTATTTTGAGTTTTACAATTTTTTTTTCACTATTCTTACTTCCCTCACCTCCACTCCCCAAAGATTGTTTCCATGGTATACATTGATCTAAGTTGAATGTGATGATAGAGAAATAATATGCTTAAGGAAGAGACATGAAGTATAAGAGACAGTAAAATTACATAAGATAATGAGGTTTTTTCCCCCTAAATTGAAGGTAATAGTCTTTGGTCTTTGTTCAAACTCCACAGTTCTTTCTCGGAATACAGATGCCCATCAAGGTTAATCACCTCCCCCATCATGTTGCTGTTAGGATGTACAATGTTTTTTCTGGTTCTGCTCATCTCACTCAGCATCAGTTCATGAAAATCCTTCCAGGCATCTCTGAATTCCCATCCCTCCTATTTTCTAATGGAACAATAGTGTTCAATGACATTTATATTATGACTGTTGTTTAAGCCATTACCCAATTGATGGGCATTCACTTAATTTCCAATTCTTTGCCAGCACAAACAGGGCTGCTAAGAATATTTTTGTACAAGTGATGTGTTTACCCTTTTTCATAATTTCTTCAGGGTATAGACCCAGTGGTGGTATTACTGGATCAAAGAGTATGCACACTTTTGTTGCCCTTTGGGAGTAATTCTAAATTGCTCTCCAGAAAGATTGCATGATTTCACAGCTCCATTAACAATACATTAGTGTGGGGCGGCTAGGTGGCATAGTGGATAAAGCACCGGCACTAGAGTCAGGAGTACCTGGGTTCAAATCTGGTCTCAGACACTTAATAATTGCCTAGCTGTGTGGCCTTGGGCAAGCCACTTAACCCTGTTTGTCTTGCAAAAAAAACCTAAAAAAACCCCCAATACATTAGTGTCCCATATTTCCTCATCCCCTCCTCACTGTCCTTTCTGGTCATAATGGCCAGTCTGAAAGGTGTGAGATGCTTTAATTTGCATTTCTTTAATATGCAATGATTTAGAGCAATTTTTCATATGACTATGGATCACTTTGATTTTCTCATCTGTAAATTGCCTCTGCAATTGGCCATTTGTCAATTGAGAAATGACATATTTTTTGAAAATTTGACTCAATTTTCTCTATATTTTAGAAATGAGTCCTTTGTCAGCAAAACTAGTTGTAAAAATTGCTTCCCAATTTACCACATTTCTTTTGAACTTGGTTACATGGTTTTGTCTGTGCAAAAGGTTGTTAATTTAATATAATCAAAATTATCTAGTGTGCTTTTAATGATGTTCTCCATCTATTCCTTGGTCATACACTGCTTCCCATTCCATAGATCTGACCAGTAAATCTTCTAATTTGCTTATAAATCCTGTATCCATTTTGTTTAAATGTTGTATTCATTTTGATCTTATCTTGGTATAGGGTATGAGGTGTTGGTCTAATCTAAGCTTCTTCCATACTAACTTCCAATTTTCCCAACAGTTTTTATCAAAGAGAGAGCTTTTATACCAATAGCTGGACTCTATGGGTTTATCAAGCAGCAGATTACTATAATCATTTCCTGCTATTGCACCTAGTCTATTCCACAGATCCATTACTCTGTTTCTTAGCCAATACCACACAATTTTGATGACTGATAACTTTGTAAAATAATTTTAGATCTGGTAAGGCTAAGCCACCTTCTTTTGTACTTTTTTTTCATTGAATCCCTGAAAATTCTTGACTTTTTATTTCTCCATATAAATTTACTTACAATTTTTTTCTAACTCATTAAAGTAATTTTTTGGAATTTTGATTGGTAGGGCACTAAACAAATAGTTTAGTTTTGGTAGAATAGTAATTTTATAAAAAATATAAATAATACAATAGCTAATATAATATATAGTATATAATATAATATATAACATATAACATAATATATTATATAATAATATATAGCTAATATAAATTAGCTCAACCTACCCATGAGCAGGTGATGTTTGCCCAGTAATTTGAATCTGATTTTATTTGTGTGAGAAGTGTTTTGAAATTGTTTTCAAAAAGTTTTTGAGTCTGCCTTGGCAGGTAAATTCGCAGGTATTTTATATTGACTGAGATGACTTTGAATGGGATTTCTCTTTCTAGTTCTTTGTGCTATATCTTGATAGTCATATATGGAATCTTGAGGATTCATGAGGGCTTATTTTATATCCTGAGACTTTGCTAAAGTTGCTCATTATTTCTAGTAGTTTTTCAGATGATTTTTTGGCATCTCTAGGTATACCATAATGTCATCTGCAAAGAGTGAGTATTTTGTCTCTTCCTTCCCAATTCTAATTCCTTCAATTTCTTCTTCTCTTATTGCTGAAGCTAACATTTATAATACAATATGGAATAGTAGTGGTGATAATGGGCATACTTGTTTCACCCCTGATTTTATAGCAAATGCCTCAAATCTATCCCTGATAAATAAAATACTTGTTGATGGTTTCAGATAGATACTGTTTATTTTTCTAAGGAACAATCCATTTATTCCTACAATCTCTAGTGTTTTTAATAGCAATGGATGCTGCATTTTGTCAAAAGCTTTTTCAGCATCTATTGAAGTAATCATATGATTTCTGATAGGTTTGTTATTAATACAATTAAGTATACTAACAGTTTTGCTATTATTGAACCAACCCTGCATTCCTGGGATAAATCCATTAAGACCATAAAGTATTACCCTACTGATAACTTGCTGTAATCATTTTGCTAAGATTTCATTTAAGATTTTTTCATCTATATTCATCAGGGAGTTAGATCTATAGTTCCTTCTTCACCTAATATTCTAAAGAGTTTATATAGAATTGTAACCAATTGCTCCTTAAACGTTTGGTAGAATTCACTTGTGAATCTATCTGGACATGGAGATTTTTTCTTAGGGATTTCAGTTATGGCTTGTTGAATTTCTTTTACTGAGATGGGGTTATTTAGGTATTTAATTGCCTCTTCATTTATTCTGGGCAACTTATATTTTTGTAAATATTCATCCATTTCATTTAGATTGTCAATTTTATTGGCATAGAATTGGGCAAAATAATTCTGAAATATTTCTTTAATTTCCTCCTCATTGGTGGTGAATTCACCTTTTTCATTTATGATACTAGCAATTTGGTTTTCTTTCATTTTTAATCAAATTAACCAGAGGTTTATCAATTTTATTGGGTTTTTTCATAAAAGCATCTCTTGGTTTTATTTATTAGTTCAATAGTTTTCTTGCTTTCAATTTTATTAATTTCTCCTTTAATTTTTAGAATTTCTAAATTTGTATTTAACTGGAAGCTTTTAATTTGTTCTTTCTCTAATTTGCTCTAATTCTACTCATTCTTTAAAATGAGGTTATTTTGGTTTCAATTAGTCCTGGGTCTATATCTCCCTGGCCCAGTATTGCATATGGTTTTTATTGCATTATGGTCTGAGAAATATGGATTCACTATTTCTGCCTTTCCACAATTGATCATTAGGTTTTTATGCCCTAGTACCTAGTGAATTTTTGTGTAACCATGTACTGCAGAAAAAAGTATATTCCTTTCTATCCACATTCAATTCCCTCCATAAGTTTATCATATCTAATTTTTCTAATAATCTATTTACCTCCTTAACTTCTTTCTTGTTTATTTTATGATTAGGTTTATCTAAATCTGAGAGAAGGGGGTTGAGGTCTCCCACTAGTAGTTTTGCTGTCTGTGTCTTCCTGTAGCTCTTTCAACTTCTCCTCTAAGAATTAGGATGCTGTACTATTGGGTGTATACAGATTTAGTATTGAAATTACTTCATTTTCTATGGTACCATTTAGGAGCATATAGTTTTCTTCCTTATCTCTTTGAAGGCTATCTATTTTTGCTGCTGCTTTATCTGAAATAAGGATTGTTACCCATGCTTTTTTTAACTTCAGACAAAGCAAAACATATTTTGCTCCAACCTTTTACCTTTACTCTATATGTATCTCTCTGCTTCAAATTAGTTTCTTGTAAGCAGCATATTGTAGGATTTTGGTTTTTAATCCACTCTGCTATTTGCTTACGTTTTAAGGGAGAGTTCATCCCATTCACATTTAAGGTTATGATTACTAATTCTTTATTGACCTCCATGCTATCTTCCCTCTGTTTGTATTTTCCCCCCTTTCCCCCTTATCCATATTCCCCAGTATTTTGTTTCTGAATACCACCCCATTCAGTGTGTTTGCCCTCCTATATCACCCCTCCCCTTTCTTTCCCCTTTCCCTTTTTCCCTTTTCCCCTTCCCTTCCTTTTGTTATTTCTCCTTTTCCCCCCTCTCCCCTTCCCTTTCTTTGCCCCCCCTCCCCTTTTCCCCCTTTTAATATTTGAAAGGTTGGATGTTTTATAAGTTAACTGAGCATGTGTAGGTTGACTTTAAACCAAGTCTGATAAGAAGAAGATTCAGGTGTTTCTCATCTGCTCCCTTCTTCCCCTCTATTACCATAGGTTTTTTGTACCTCTTAGTGTAATGAGATTTACCCCATTCAATCCCCTCCCTCCTCCTGTCTCTTTCCTGTCCCCTTTTTTAAGGAGGTAGTGTTTTTTAGATCATTCTATCTAAGTCATAGAAAATTCTGAGTGTTTATCCCTTCTAGTTCAGTATATTCTATCGAATAGAGTCAAAATTCCTGAGAGTTATTAAAGTCTTTCTCCCAAGTGGAGTTAAAGCCAGTTACATCCCATTAGATAGCAGTCTCATGGATAGGTCATGAATGTCCATCATTTCTGGCTAGGTATATTCTCTCTGTTAGAGTTACAATTCTCAAGACTTATGAGAATCTTTTTTCCCCCAAGCTGGGATATAGCCAGTTTCAACTTACTGGATAGCATTTTTTTTCCATTTACTGCCCCCCCCTTTTTTTACCTTTTCAGGTGTCTCTTGAACCTCCTGTTTGATGTCCAAATTTTCTGTTTTGCTCTGGTCTTTCCATCAGAAATTTTTGGAATTCTTCCATTTCATTAAATGTCCATCTTTTTCCCTGGAAGAGAAGGCTCAGCTTTGTGGGATAGTGGATTCTTGGCTGCATTCCAAGCTTCCTTGCTCTTTGAAATATCTTGTTGCAGGCCCTTCGATCCCATAATGTTGATGCAGCCAGGTCCTGCATGATCCTTACTGTGGCTCCTTGATATTTAAATTGTTTCTTTCTGGCTGCTTGCAGGATTTTCTCTTTTATGTGATAGTTCTGGAGTTTGGCCACAACATTCCTTGGTGCTTTCATTTTAGGATTTTTTTCTGGTGGGGATTGATGTACTCTTTCAGTAACTACTTTGCCCTCTGATTCCTTGATATCAGGGCAGTTTTCCATCACTAGATCCTGTAATATTAAGTCCAGGCTTTTTTTTCTCTTCAATGTTTTCAGGAAGTCCTATAATTTTCAGGTTTCCCCTCCTCGATCTATTCTCAAGGTCAGCGGTTTTGTTGATGAGGTATTTTACATTTTCTTCTATTTTTTCTATTTTTTGATTTTTTTAACTGACTTTTGCTATCTTGTGGAGTCATTAGTTTCTGTAGACTCCATTCTTTTTTTTTTGGGGGGGGGGAGTTTTCTTCATTAACCTTTTACAACTCCTTTTCCAATTGGTTAATTCTACTTTTGAAAGGGCTTTCCATTTGACCAATTGAGGTTTTGAGACAATTATTTTCTTTTTGCATTTGCCCATTTGAGGATCTGAGAGAATTATTCTCATTTTGTATTTGTCCAATTGAAGATCTGAGAGATTTATTCTCATTTTGTATTTGTCCAATTGATGATGTGAGAGATTATTCTCATTTTGTAATTGTCCAATTGATGATCTGAGAGATTTATTCTCCTTTTGTATTTGTCCAATTGTATTTTCTAAGGTTTTATTTTCTTGTGGCAAGGTATTAATTGTTTCTCCCAAATTTTTAAGCTCCTTCCTTTTTTCTTCAAGGAAGTCTTTCTGTGCTGAAGACCAGATCATATTCTCCTCAGAGGTTCCAGGTCTCTCTGAGTTATGGTCTTTCCCTTCCAAGAATTTTTCTATGGATCCACCTTTCCACTGACCCTTCTTCATTTTGCTAAGACCTGAGTTGGTTCACAGGGGCTTGGGATCACTAAAGGCTTTACTCACTGAGTGCATTTTCTCTGGCTGGCCAATAGGAGGTATTGGTTGCTTTCCTCTGGAGTGTCTGTGACCTTGATTGAGGCCTTCTCCCTTTGCTTGAAGGAAGGAGTTGGAGCTATTGAATTCTTTTGCCTTCAATCAATGGTGCTCTTTACCCTGGACTGAGGTCTTCCTCAGCTGGGCTGTTTCTTCTGCTCACACACCTGGGCCTGAGGCAGAAGTAGTTTGCATTTGTTTGTTTGGGAGGAGGTCTTAGTTGTGATGAGACTGTTTTCCCCAGACCAGAGGAGCCCAGGGATGGTGTACTCAGCTCTCCTGATCTGGAACTCTCCCCCAGCCCTGTCCGCAAGCTCCCAGGGGACAGCACCAACACCAGTGCCTCTGCTCCCTAGTTGACTCAAGCCTCTGTTGTCTAGCCCCACCTCTGATCCAGCAGGTATGACTCTTGGGCTCTCAGACTCCCAGCTCCAATTCAGCTGCTATTCTGGCTGATCTGGGGCTGATCCTCCCTCTGAGCCCAGACTCACCGGCCGGAATTCGGCCAAAGCTGCTGCCAGAGACAAATTCTGAGGTAGATGTTCTTTCTCCTGGCTTTTCTTTATGGGTTTTATTGATTGGATTTCGTTTAAGAGGTTTGTTTCATGTGATAGATGAGGAAGAGATCAGGAGACTTTAGAACTGTGCCTGTCTTCTCTCAGCCATCTCCGGGTGGAAGTCTAGTTCTCCTTTTTCTCCCCCTCCCCATCCCTCCCTCCCCTTTTCCATTTTTTAATACTTAAAAGCTAAGGCAAGTTTCTTAACTTAACTGAGTATGTCTTTAAGTCAAGACTGATAAGATGAAGATTCAGGTGGTTTTCACCTCCTCCCTTCTTCTCCTCTATTATAATAGGTCTTTTGTGCCTCTCAGTGTAATGAAATTTACCTCATTCAATCTCTTTGATCCTCCTGTCTCCTTACTGTCCCCCTTTTCAAGGAGGCATTGTTTTTAAATCATTCTATCTGTGTCACAGAAATGTCACTTCTGGCTAAGTATATTCTCTCTAATAGAGTTACCGTTCTCAAGAGTTATAATCTTTCTCTCAGGTGGGGATATAGTCAATTTCATCTTATTGTATAGCAGCTTTTCTTTACCTTTTTTTTTACCTTTTCAAGTGTCTCTTGAGACTATTTTTTTGATGTCCAGATTTTCTATTTGGCTCTGGTCTTTTCATCAGGAAATGTTGGAAGTCTCCCAATTTATTAAATATTCATCTTTTCCCCTAGAAAAGAAGGCTCAGCTTTGCTGGATAGTGGATTCTTGAACACATTCCAGTATCACTTGCTCTACGGAATATATCATTCTAGGCCCTGCAATCCCTTAATGGTGATGGAGCCAGGTCCTACATAATCCTTACTGTGGCCTTTTTGTATTTAATTTTTTTTTTCTTTCTGACTGCTTGCAGGATTTTCTTTTTTATCTGATAGTTCTGAAATTTGGCCAGAACATTCCCTGGTGTTTTCACTTTAGGATCTCTTTTTGGAGGGGATCAATGTACTCTTTAAATAACTATTTTTGCCCTCTGGTTCCATGATATCAGGGCAATTTTCTGTCACTAAATCCTGTAATATTAAGCCTAGGCTTTTATTTCTATTCAATGTTTTCAGGAAGACCTGATCTATTCTCGAGGCCAATGGTTTTGTTGATGAGATATTTTACATTTTCTTCAATTTTATTTTGATCTTTGGGTTTTGTTTAACAGAATCTTTTTTTTAGAGAGTAATTTTCTTCATTTACCTTTTTCAACTTCTTTTCAATTGGTGAATTCTATTTTTGAAGGAGTTTTCCATTTGCCCAAGTGTAGTTTTGAGAGAATTATTTTCATTTTGCATTTGCCCACTTGAGGATCTGAGAGAATTATTCTCATTTTGTATTTGTCTAATTGTATTTTCCAAGGATTTTTTTTCTTGTTGTGAGATGTTAATTTTGTCTTACAACATGTTACTTTTCTCTTGAGTTTCTTTTCCCAATTTTTCCAATTGATTTTTAAACTCCTTCCTTATTTCTTCAAGGAAGTGTTTCTGGACTGGAAACCAATTCATATTCTCCTCAGAAGTGCTACATCTCTCTCAGAATATATTTCTTTTAAGAATTTTTCCAGTCACCCTTTTTCCTGGCTTTTCTTCATTTTCCTAGGATCTTCTGTTGTGGGAGAGGCTGGCTATGAGATGTTTGCTTTTGAAGACCCTGAAGACTTTGTTCACTTGGCTTAGTAGTTCCAAGGGCCAGCAAGTAGATGGCGCTGTTTGCTGTCTCTGGAGTGTTTGGGGCCCTCAGGAGCAGGGTCTGAGTTGACTTTGAACAATGGGCTGAGCCCTGGGGGAGGTTAACTCCCTTTCAGCTGAGTGAATTCAGTTGCACATACCTGAGCTTGAAGGGAGTGCAGGTGGGAGGCATTACCATTTGTTCTGGGAAGAATGCTCCACAAAAAGTTTGGAGCTCATGTCACTTGTCTAGCTGGTTGTTTTCCAGGAGTACTCTGCCACTCTCTGTGTTGGAACTTACCTTTCCATCAACTGGGGCTCACCAGAGCAGTCCTCTGAGCCACCACTCACCAAAGCCTCTGTGGCTAAGGCCAGTCCTCTGGCTTCCCTCCACTGCTGTCCCTGTGCTGGCCCTCTGGTCTCTGCTCCCAGGTCACCCAGGGTCCCCTGAGACAGAACTTATTGGTAGGTGTTCTCCTCCTAACTTCTCTTTCTTGGTTTTGTCAATCGAACTTCTGTTATGTTATTTTTGAGGGGGAACCAGGAGCACTTAGAACAGCACCTGTCTTCTCTCCATCATCTTGGCCAAAAGTGTCAATACACATTTATTTTTAAAAACAGTTTATTTTACTTAATTTGAAAGAAAAAAAAAAAGATAGGAAACAATAATGTTGAAAAGAAAGGAAAACATCCGGGGGACTTTTTAAGGGAAGAATAGAGCAATCAGAAAATCACAAATCAAAAAATAGACTAAAAGAATTAATCACATAAATACATTAAAGAATACATGATCAGAGACAAAAATATTTAGGAAAGAGAAGCAAATAGAAGAATTTGTACCATGGCAATATTTAAAAATGAAATTTTAAAAGACCTAAAATTCTGACCACTGAAATTATCAACCATGAGTAATTATACTTACAGAAAGGAAATAGTCTATATATGCAAATAGTCTATATATGCAAAATGAGAAACACATTTTTGGAGAAGACAAATATTAATGTTCCCTCCCCTCTCCCTTTGTTCCCCTTCCCTTCCTTCCCTCCCTTTACTGCCCCATGGACATAAGAGTATTAGTGACCTCTAAAACAGATAACATTGAAGAATAAGGAGAATAAATTATCTGCAAATATTGAGAAGTCATCACAAATTACAGCTGTGCTCTTTTCTCCTATTATTTCTTTACTCTTAGAATTCCCTTTTATAAAAGATGGTACATTTTTGATATTCACCTATAACCTTAGTAATTTTTCATGGTGTGGTCTAGAAATTAGTTATTTTTGGAGGGTCTGCAAAATTTAAATTGTTTTCATTACATTTATAAATTTCTGAAAGAATAGCTTAATAGTCAAGATTCACAAAAACTTTTTGGGAGTCTGAAATAATTTTAAGTATATTTGGGTCATGACACCTAAAAATATGATAACCTCAGTAAAAGACTTTCTTTTTTTTATTTCATTATGTAAAATAATAATCAACAAACTATGAAGCAAATTAAACTGGTTTATATTATTTCTCTTGTCTCCAGGAATGATTGTTTTATTTAAATGAGAATTCAGTAGATAATGCTAGCTAATTATAATAACAGAATTTAAGTGAAATAAATAATCAGAACAAGACAAAAATAATCTAGAAACTTTATCAGACAAAAAAATACTTGACCTCCTTCCCCCCTATAAAGTCATGAGGTCGTCAGAAGTTTTGAAAAATAGTTGTTTTCAACATCTTATGGAGGAGTATAGCATAAGGTTATAAGAAACATAAAATAGAAACATCAAAGGAGAAAACATTTTTTAAAAAAAGATTAAGGCTGGGCAACTTGTTGACATAGTAGGTAGATCACCAGCCCTGAAGTCAGGAAAACCTGAGTTCAAATTTGACCTCAGACATGATACACTAGCTGTCTGGTCTTTGCAATTCACTTATCCCCATTGCCCCACCAAAAAAAAAAAATGGGGCAGCTAGATGACACAGTAGATAGAGCATGGACCCTGGAGTCATGAGGGCCTGAGTTCAAATCCGGATTCAAACACTTAATATTTACTTAGTTGTGCGACCTTGGGCAAGTCACTTAACCTCATTCACTTGTAAACCCCTCCCCCACCAAAAAAAAGAGGAGAGAGATTAAGTCAAGCAATAATTTTAACAATATTTAAGAAAACTGAATGTAAGAAATTAGATGAGAAATAGAAAATATATATTTTTATATCTTTTTTCCCATTTTCTGACACTGGTTATGTAGTTTTCAATGGACTACTTAGTCTAATGATGATATGACATTAAAGAAGGCAAAGCTCTGAAAAACATCTTATTAGACTCATTATAAAAAAGGAGATGTAGCTGCTTTTGAACAGTTGTAAATGTATTGATGGATTTCAAGATGCTTGAAATAATGTAGCATACCAAATACATGGGGAATAAAAACAGATCTCATGATACAAAACTAAAGTCATCAATAAAACATGTAAATTAACAACTCATTTGCCTATTTTCCATCTCTATAAATTTTTTACAA
Source organism: Macrotis lagotis (assembly GCF_037893015.1). Taxonomy (NCBI): domain Eukaryota; kingdom Metazoa; phylum Chordata; class Mammalia; order Peramelemorphia; family Peramelidae; genus Macrotis; species Macrotis lagotis. The sequence continues at coordinate 150,013,068 of NC_133660.1, read as the reverse complement.
ATAATTTTTGCATATATTAAAATTTTATTTTCTAGGCTACAAGAAGGGAGCAAAAGAATTTTGGTCTTTCTGTGCGTGTTTGTGTGTGTGTATTGTCATTTCAGTTTTTTCCAATTTTTTTATGACCCCATGTGGATTTTTTTGACAAAAACATAACAGTATTGATTCTTTCCTTTCTCCAGCTTATTTTACAAGTGAGACAAACAGGGCTAAGTGAAACTTGTCCATGGTCACAAAGTTTCTGAGGACTGCCTTTATTCAGGTCTGGCACTCTATTCAGCTGTCCCTTCAGTCATAGTATTGTCTAAATGGAGAGGACATAAGTTATTATTTTGCTTGTTTATTGGCTATTAAAAGTATTTTACATTGAAGATCAGAATACTACTTTAATGTCTCTTCCAAAAATGTTATCTCCATATATGGCAGAATTGTCCTTGATTGTAAAGATTTGAGATACTATTATTCAATAATTTTCTGATTATTATCTCAAGAAATGCAAAGGGAAGCTAGATGACAGAGTGGAAAGAGCACTGGCTCTGGAGACAAATGAAGTGAATTCAAATCAGACCTCAAACACTTATTATCTGGGAGACCTTGGATTAGTCACCTAATCTAGATTATTTTGCATCCAGAGCCATCTTCAGTCCTCAATACTGTTGAATAGTTTATTAATTGCAATGTAAATTTCAATGAAATTGCAATGTAAATTTTATTTACCTTCTATAGCCATGAAGTGCATTGTTCATTCCCCCAAATGCAATCAAAGCATGAACTCAGCAAGATAGCTTGTTGTGTCAGGCTTTATGAAATAGATTATTTGGGAGGAAGCTAGGTAGCAGTGGATAGAGCACCTGGCCCTGGAGTCAGGAGAACCTAAATTGATTGCACACTTGACCAACTGTGTGACCCTGGGCGAAGTCTCACCAAAAAGCAAAACAAACAAAAATTGGTAACAATTAGCATAGGTCAGAATTGATAAATGAAAAAAAATATATATATATAGTTTCGATATTGAAAATAATATCAAAATATGGCACAGATAAATGAATAAAGCAATAAACTGATTTGTTCACCAATTAATTTATAAATTAAAAATAAGAAATAAAATCAGGAGACCAATTGCATTTGGAGAGAGCAAGGTAGCAGAATACTTAGAATTAGTATGAATTTAGTTTGATAACAATCTAATGCATTTTTTGAGCAATATCACCCTTTGTTTTATATTTTGTTCCCCAAAGTTTAGTTCCATGTTTGGCATATATTAAGTATGGAATACATCTCTTTTTTCACTCATTCATTCACTAGTCATATTCAGAATAACTCAAATTGTGAAAAGCAAAGAAATTAAAATCAGAACAATACTAAGATTTCATTCAACACACTGAAAATTGGTAAATACAACAAAAGATAGAAATAATGAATCTTAGAGGCATTATAAAAAAGAGATTAAGACAAATTTACTATAAAGAAATTGTTGGAAACATTATAGAGCAATTTGAAATGATCTGAGCAAAATGAATAATGTTCACATTCTTTGATCAAAAGATGCAAGTCACATATTAAAAGGATGTCAATATGGTGAAATTAATGGCTGCATATAGAAAAATATTGATGGATATGCACATATATTTAACATTATTATGCATAATAATATAACATATCATATACTCTATTTTATTCCTGTATCTATAAATAAATACATGTGCATTATCTGTTTTTTTGCAGCAGTAAAGGATTACAAAGCACTTGTCGACTGAGTCATATAAACCAGTTAAACAATATATACAAAGGCTAGAAAATGTAAAAGAAAGAATCAATAAACAATTAAAAACTACTGAAAAATTACAATAACTGTTTGTCCCTTGATGAGAAGTATGAGAATGGACCTCCATGCACTTAATTGAAGATATAAAGGGGTTATGAATATGGACTATTCTATAAGATATGAAACCTTTTCGATATGTTGTCTTGCTTTACTGAAATTTTATTTTTCTTCTTTATTAGATGAATACTCTGTGAAATGTAGATCAATAAATAAAGCTAAAATATAATTTTAAAAATCATTGAAAACCTTAAAAATAAGCAAATTCAAATTATTTACCTGCCTAAACAACTACTCTCTGAGATACTGAAAAAAAAGTTTAAATATAATATTTTTCTAAGTAATTAGAAACAAGATATTGAGTCAATGAAAGCAATGAAATTGAATCAATGAAAAGAACATAACACACAAAATTAGAATTGTTTCTTTCCATCACTCTTTCTTCTGCACCAAGGTACCCCATGTAATCAAGATGAATCTGATTAAGGGAGGAAAATAACATGACATAGAGATGAAAAAGAGGGTAGAAGTTTAACATTTCAAAATGTACTTCAGCTTTTATACAATCACTGTTAGATTATTTGGGAGGGGGGAAGAATTTTCACATTTTAATTTGCCCTCTCTTTTTTCCTCTCTTTCCCTATTCTTGTTCTATTTCTACCCTCATTTTAAAGGTTTAAGCCATTTAATATTTTAAATAATTTGGCCTTTGAAATGAAAGACTGAATAATTTCATTCTTGGAATATTTTACTTGTTGGTACAATTTAAGAAATTTAGTGAATAGAGATAGTTGATTGATTTCTTATAGAAACATTATGCTAGGATCAAATTTCATAATTGTGACAATGTAATGCAATTTGATTCAATGTTGTTGAAATATTATTGTGACTTGAGCTCAAAAGGAAGTTAACTTCTAATTAAAGTAAAAATCTTGATTAACTCAAAGGCACAAAATTAAAATTATGCCAGAACTTTTAATTATTATTTTCATATTTTTCCTTACAATAAAAAGCATCAAAGAAACTATGAAGCCAAAAGAAAAACATTTCACTGATTGAAATATCATTTTCTTCAATTTATACTGAAATTTGCATGAATTTTGATTTTTTCTAACACAATAGTAGAGGATATAAATATCAATATGTAGGTAGATTGATATATAGATATTTATATTTGTATATATGTTTATCTATATAAACACTGCTCACAGATAAGTACAGTAAAATTCATATTCATAATCAACATTGGAAAGAATGATATGCCGGATCCTCCTGAGTGACTGAATGACAAATAAAAAGATCTGGAGATGGTTAGGAATAGAGGATATATAGGGAACAGTTTACTTTGTGAAGGGACAGTGACAGACAAGAGAAGAGCTTTAATCCATAAATAGACCATATGATTTAAAACCTGAATATCAAAGGACCACAATTGACTAATAAGAAACCTCAGAAACTTTCTGAGGTGCTCAGGCATTCAGAAAGAAATGTCAATTTAGTTGTCAATTAAATGTTTAGATAGAATTTGCTTTCATGTCATAGATTCATGAAAAATCCAAATGAATGAATGGATTCTATTCTATTTTAAAGTAATTTTATTTTAAAGAACTTTAAAGTAACTTTTTTGGTCATCTGATCTAACATCATCATTTTACAACGGAAATTTGGGCCAAGGGAGGAAATGAGCCTAGCCAAGGTTAGGTTAAAGTTAACCTAGCCAAGGTTAAAAATCCTCTGATTTTAAATCCACATGATTTTTTTTCTAAAACATGAAATTTTCTCATGTAATTAAGGAGAATCTCTTTAAAAAGGGGAAAAAAGCCAAAAAGAAGGGAGAGAATGTACTCCAAGATACCCTATTTTACTTAATATTTTCTATTTTATTAATTTATTGTTTATTTATTATTTATTTGTTTTATTAATTATTTATATTTTTATTATAATTTAATTACTGTGAGATTAATTGGAGGAAATAATTCTCACTCAATTTTCAATGAATTTTCTATAACAACAATTACAACAATAAGAACAGCTAACGTTTATGTAGTATTTACTGTTCAAGGTAAATGTTATTATTACTCTCATTTTACATATGAAGAACCTGAGACAAACAGTAAAGTAAATTGCTACATACATACAAAGCATACAAAGCATACAAACTAAGTATCTGAGGCCAAACATTAGCTCAGCTCTTTTTTGACTTCAGGTCTAACATTCTATCAACCCTATGCCACCTAGCTACCATTTATATAGGTTCCTGTCATAATTTTCAGTTCTAGGATCATCAATCTGAGAATAATGGATTTTGTAATTTAAGGTGACTTGAGATGCTATCAAATCCAAGCAAATCATTTTACAAATGAGAAATTTAGGAACAGAGATATTAAGTGTTTTTTCCCAAGATCATACAAACTAATCAACATTTGAGTTGGACTTAAATTCAGATCTTCCTGATTCCAAGTCAAGTGTGCTTCTCTTCTGATACAAGAGAAGGCAAATTCATGTTAATTTGTTTACAAGGAGATTATACTAAAGGATTTGAACAGAGAAAGTCACATCTACTATTGCTGTTTTGGGACCTGGTTGAGGCAGACACGTAAATATAGATTTCTGTATACCTCAATTCTTGAGATTCTGAGTTTTTCATGCAAATGGATTTGAACCTAGTTACAAACTGGCAAATTGGTCAAGTTTTCTTTTTTGATTATTTTATGAAACTATTGAAAAGAAGAATAAAAACTTTGAACATCAGACACCTGTTATTTCTTCTTTTTTTCTCTCTGAGCTCTCAGACTAAGACAAATATCAGACAAATTATCCACTTTGATTACAGAATAAACAGAAATTGAAAATCTGTCATAATGTGTCCAATAGTGCTGCTCAAGTAAATTTCTCAACTCTGAGATGAAAGAATTAGCTCTTTTCCTACCATCATTTCTTGGATTAAGTTTTTCATGGTTATAAGATTTTAAATTAAAGTTAGTTTAAAAAGCATCTCATTTTTATCTTGCTTTTCTTCAAGAAAAAGATTATACACAAAGAATTTAACTAGTCAAAATTTATATGAATATGAAGCATACTTGATTATTGAATACATTAAACTATCAAATAATAGGTATCCTAGATGACTGTTTCTAAAGATAATTTTATAACATATCAGTAATTTCCACAATGAGGTGATCTTGGGAATGATTAAATGACTGGATTGAGTAGGGCTGCAACCTACCTCATGATAGAAGTGTGTCTTATTTAAAATATTGCACTTGCTTTCCTCTATAATAAATACTCATAACCTCCTCATTTCCTGATGCAAGTGTTGGTCCCTGTCTTTTAGTCACTCAAAATAGCAGAAAAGCAAGTATCATTAACAAAATTCTCACCATGTAATTAAGCTATCTTCCTGGTTCACCACCTCAGTAGCATCTTTGATTCCTTAATCTACCAAACCTCAAAATCTTGCTATGTCTCTCTTTACAAGAGCTCTTGAATCTGTCCTCTTAATTCAAAAAGTTACCACAGAACTCATCACCATAAACAGTTTAAATCAGTCTAGATTGTTTTAATAACTTTATATTTCATCTCTCTGCTCCATATAATTATCAAAATAATTTTTCTGAAGTTTAAGACTTATTGTATTATGCTCCTTTTCAAATTCTGGGGTTCTTGGATAAAATATTATTTTATCTTTATCTAATCCTTTTTAAATTCTCATCCTTTTTAACTTTTACAAAATACATAATTTTTATTAGTACTGCAGTGCACTACATAATGTATAAATGAATACACATCTTAAGGCTGCGCACACAAAGAAATTTAGATACAAATACATAATCAAAACACTTTGTAGATCACAGAACAGCAGATATCAGAAACAGCATAACAAGATATATGATCATTGAATATGTCTATTTTCTGGTTGTTATGTTATACATTTGCTGAGTATGCAAAAAATCATTAACAAGTAGTCTATCACCGTAGTATTTTTTGGAATTGTGTGACCCTTATTGTTTATGATTCTGAAATTCTTAATAAAATTTCCTGAGAGTCCAGGTATGTTAATTGAGGTATTAATGTTAATTAATAGTTCCAAAAGGGCTGAAACTTGACCAAATTAAATCTCTTAATGATCCTGTGAGGCAGGTAAAGCAAGTATTCCAATTTTCTTTAGAGAAAAGAGGAAACAGAAATTAAGTTACTTATCCATTGCCAAATACTATTAAATTGCAGAATCAGAATAACAATCCATATTTTCCAATCCTTAGCACATTGCTCATTTGCACCAGCAAGAACTTAAAGTTATGAAACTGAAAAAACTAAGTCCAGACTCAGTGACTAGGGTGCTAGACCTGGAGTCATTAAAAACCTCAGTTCAAATTTGACCTCAGACAATTTCGAGTTATGTGACCCTGGGCACTTTGTTTTAATTCAAATGATAAAGTCCTCTAGTATCTTTGCCAAGAAAACATCATGGACAGCATTGATTTGCTGTGATCCAGAAAGTCACTCAGAGTCATATGCAAGTGAATGACTGAAAAAAAGCAAAATAGGTAAATTCAAATGGACCATACCTCAGTCCAGTAAGTCATTGTTTCCACCTCACTTCACTTCCTCACCATTCATTCTGAAAAAAAATCATGTCTGAGTTCACAAAACTAGTAAATATTATTAAGGGAGAATTCAAATCCACTTCTTGAAAATATAAAGGAATTTATTTACCAATCTTCTATTATTTCCTAAATAGTTTCCCCCCTCCTCCCATGAACTCCTCCTTGATATCTTCTCTACTAACATCTTGGGAGTATGGTAAATTTGACTGCCCCTTCTTTCCTTCCCTAGATAAAAATGGAATGAAATATTTGCAGAGCCTATCCCTAGGCAGCAATAATCAGAAGCTGTGGATTTAATAGAATAATACTATGGCAAAGAAAAGAAGAATGAGAAGAACTCAACTTACATCTTTCTCTGTTCTTAGTTATGTCAAGACTATTTAAGTTATTTCCTGGACAAATAGAACAAAGCCATTATCCTCCTCACTCAGCAGAATAACAATTATTCCTGGCAGCTATAGTAGGAATTTGATCTAAGACATATTGAGCTGAGTGTATCTAGTCAACTGTTCTATTTTGGATTTTTGATCTTTGATTAAAAGACTATTGTGTAGCAATCCCAAAAGTAGATACTCCAATAGATGCTCTTGGACTAGGCTTGTGAGCTCAAGAAAGAAAAAAATCCTAGTCTTTTAGTCAAAATTAACTGGTAGGAAGAGGACTTTCTATATCGGGGGGAAAAGAATCAATCAAACAAAAATGCTCAAATTATGCAGCTACAAATATAGGAAGCTATCTCATGAACTGACTTCCTATAGAATTGGAATTAGATGAAGTTGTTTGAACAGCAGAGAGTAAAGGTAAGAAACAAACTAGCGATTTAGTAAACTCATAAATGACAATAGGTCTTCCTGTTTTTAGTTTCAAACTCCTAAAAAAACTTAACAGTAACTATGTTATTGCTACTGCTTAATAGGTTTTCTGTCAGTGAGTGTTTGTGAGACTTGTTTATGTCAATCATTTCTTTTATGTAAAGAAAATACCTATCCCATACCTATTTTAGTATTTGTATTAAGTACCTTTCTCCTCCTTCCTGACAGAGACCCCTAGTCTTAAATCCAGGCTACTTTAACTTTTTCCCCTTGAATGTTACAATGGAGAGCAGAAAATGAAAACTAAAATATGTCTCTTATCTTTGGAGAATGCTTCAGATTCAGTCCTCTCCAGGAGCAGAGAAAACGGCTATAGGTATAAAAGAAGAAGGCATAATTACCCCCTATAATACCACTATTGGGTGCTAATTATTAAATTTTTTACAGTTTATAAGTGAGAATGTTTCAAGTTTTCTTTTATTGATGCTCCCATCAATATGTCCTTTTTTTTTAAAATGAGATTCAGATTCATAATGGAAAGGGCTGAAAGAGATTTTAAAGTTTATTTCATACATCAGTTTAAAATATAAGTTCATTTGTAAGAAATGTATTTTATAGACATAAAAAGCATTATATTTAAGTGAGTTATGATGATTTTATTAGCATTAATAGTAATAATGATTTTGTTAGCACAGTAGATATATCCTCAATAGAGGATTTATGACAAAACATGCATGAGAATAATACAAAATGGAAAGGGTTCAATGAGATTTACTCCATACTAGTAAAAGAAATAGCCATGTCAATGGGATCCTGAATTATGGACTTATGAGTTGAATGTCTGCTGTGAGATAATTGGCCCAATCAGTCAGGCAATAAACTCTTATTAATTGCCTACTTTGTGCCAGTTACTGTACTTAGAATGGGAATAGACAGTTCTTCTATTTCAAAGATATTGCACACTTGGAGGAGACAACAGATAAATGACTATGTACAATAAACTATATACAAGACAAATTAGAAATATCAAAGGAATAGAGATTTTAAAAGAAATCCAGAAGGCTTGCTGTACAAAGTATGCTTTTAGGTGGAATTAAACAATATCTAGGGACCACACCTCATACCCTATATCAAGATAAGATCAAAATGGATAGAGGATTTACACATAAAAAACAATATTATAGGCAAGCAGAAGATCAAGGAGTAGTTTACCTGTCAGATTTATGGAAAGGGAAGAAGTATATGAGATGGAGATGGAGGAAGAGATGGAGAATATCATTAAAAACAAATGATAATTTTGATTACATAAAATTAAAAAAAACTTTTGCATATAAAATCCACAGTAACCAAGATAAAAATAAATGTAATAAATTGGGAACTAATTCTTAAAACTAGTATTTCTGACAAAAGGATTCATTTCTAAAATATACAGACAACTGAATCAAATTTTCAAATAACAAGCCATTCCCCAGTTGAACAAATAGTCAAAGGATATGCAAAGGCAATTTACAGTTGAGGAAACCAAAACCATCCATAGTCATATGAAAAAATGGTATAAATTATTACTTATTACAGAAATGCAAATTAATGCATCTCTGAGATACCTCACACCTCTCAGACTGGCCAATATGACCAGAAAGGACAATGATCAATGTTGGAAGGGATGTGGGAAATCTGGAGCACTAATCCATTGTTGGTGGAGCTGTGAATTCATCCTAGCTTTCTGGAGAGCAATTTGGAATTAAGGCCAGAGGTCAACAAAAATGTACATATCCTTTGATCCAACAATACTACTACTGGGTCTATACCCTGAAGAGATTATGAGAAAGGGTAAAAACATCACTTGTAAAAAAATATTCATAGCAGCCCTGTTTGTGGTGACAAAGAATTGGAAATTAAGTAAATGTCCTTCAGCTGGGGAATGGCTTAACGAACTGTGGTATATGTATGCCATATAACACTATTGTTTTATTAGAAACCAGAGGGATGGGAATTCAGGGAAGCCTGGAAGGTTTTGCATGAACTGATGCTGAGAGAGATGAGGAGAACCAGAAAAACATTGTGCATCCTAACAGCAACAGGGGGGTGATGATCAAGCTTGATAGATTTGCTCATTCCATCAGTGCAACAATCAGGGACAATTTTGGGCTTTCTGTGATGGAGAATACCATTTGTCTCCAGAGAAAGAATTGTGGAGTTTGAACAAAGACCAGAGACTATTACCTTTAATTTAGAAAAAAACTCATTATCTTATTATATATTTTTGCTATCTCTTATACTTTATTTTTCTTCCTTAAGGATATGATTTCATTCTCATCACATTCAATTTAGATCACATTTATTTAGATCAATTTATACCATGGAAGCAATGTAAAGACTAACAGACTAGGGGTGGCTAGGTGGTGCAGTAGATAAAGCACCGGCTTGGAGTCAGGAGTACCTGGGTTCAAATCCGATCTCAGACACTTAATAATTACCTAGCTGTGTGGCCTTGGGCAAGCCACTTAACCCAATTTGCCTTGCCAAAAAAAAAAAACTAAAAAAAAAAAAGACTAACAGATTGCGGGGGGGGGGGGGTAGGGAATCAAGATTAGGGGAAAGATTGTAAAACTCAAAATAAATAAAAATATTTCTAACAAAAATAATAACTAGGACGCAAATATGATGTTCAAGGCATGAGAACTAGATAGTAAAAATGCCCAGAACTGGAAGATGGAGTGAATTCATAAGAAAGAGAAGGAAGTCATTGTCACTAGATTATAGAGAATGTGAGGAGATATAGTCCTGTTTAGATATAAGAAAAATAGAAAGAAGGAATGAGGAAAGACAAATTATAAAGAATTAAAATTAAATAATTAAATAATAAAGTGAATAATAAAATAATTAAAACATTAAGCATAATACCTTATATTTAATACTAGAGGACACAGGCAGTAATTGGCTTTTATTGAATGGTCCAGGTGTGACATGATCAGACATGTACTCTAATAATATCAATTTGACAGCTAAGGGGAGGATAAACCACAATGGAGAGATTCTTGAGTCAGGGAGACCAAACCTGAAGCTATCGCAATAGTCCAGGTGTGATTTACGAGACATGTTATGAAAGTAGAAATAACAGAATTTGACAACTGATTGGCTAAGGTGATGGTGAGAAAGTTATGAATTAAAGTGTATAGCAAGTTTATGGACTGGATGACTTGGAGGATAGTGGTAGCCTTGATAGGAAGTTAGACGAGTTAGGAAGAGAGAAGAGCTTGAACATGAACTAGGATTAGAAGCAACATGAGGGAAGTCTGGATTTAAGTATTTTATTTATGTGCAAAACTATAGTAGAACATAAGCTTATAATATTGCAAATATTGCATATGTGTATTCTATGAAACATTCTATATAACATATCTTTCTTTGCTGATATGTGTATTACATGGATAAACACTACTCGTTCCTCACTTTACCCCAACTTCCAATCAAATAGTACATAAGAGACCAAAAGATATATTGGCAGAGAATGTGAGGGGAAGCATAAAAAAGGAGAGCGAGAGGGAAGGAGACAGACAGAGAGAGGGAGAGAGAGAGAGAGAGAGAGAGAGAGAGAGAGAGAAAGAGAGAGAGAGAGACTATTTTATATAGTTATTATATGGCAGGCACTGTGCTAAGTAAGTGAGATGAAAATACAAACAAATGACAGTCCTTCAAAGAGCTTATATTCTAATGGAAGAAGATAACACACAAAAGAGAGGGTCAAAGTTAAAGGCAAAATGACAAACAGTAAAATAATTCTGAAAACTGAATGGAATGGGTTAGAAATGAAGCATGTGGGGGCAGCTAGGTTTTGAATCTTAATCATTCTTTGGATCAATGACACTGTTCAATATATTTTATATAACATTTATTTTATTTATGTATGCATAAATATATATGTAGATGTTTGTGTATGTGTGTGTCTGTGGCATGTATGTGGGTGTGTTTAACATATTTCACATTTTAATATTTGTATATTTTGAACATATATTTATGGGTTAACATTCAATTCTTTATTATTATCTTTTTTAAGGATTCTATTAATTTTTACTGGATCTCAACTTTTTTTTATCCTAAACACAGTAAGTAGATCTCATTCATTTTTAATATTTTTATACACTAGAGAAAATGCAGCACTTCTGTTAAGGTTCCACACTCCATTCCCACTTAGATTCAAAAATGGTTACATGGCAAGCAAACATTTTGTTTATTTTTCTCTTTTCAGCTACATCAATTGTAGACAGAATTCAGTATCTTCTGACAGCAAATAAATGTCAGCCCAAGGGCAAAGGAGAAAGTTTAGGAAATTGTTTCTTCAGATAAACCTGTAGTTGACTCTGATGATGTATCTTGGAAAGAACAGGTCAGGCATGTGAAATGCCCTCTCCCTTCCCACTATCACACCTCCAAATTATAGACTATGAGCTTGGAATGCTGTAGAGAGTTGAGCCAACACAAAATGTCAGCTTTTGATAGTTCTCTAAAGGCCCAGCTTAGGTCAAAACGATAAATAAAGTTTATGTGTGAGATTTTCAAACCAACAGTGGATATTTCCTAGGAGTCCAAGTAATAGCCTATATTGTCTTTTGCACTTTCACATCTTCTAGCAGTTTCTCCAAATTCAGGATGTTTTAATGCTATGGAATAACACTGAGAAGCTCTTTGAAACATCAATGAGTTGACCAAAACTATAGGAACTAATTCTAAACAATGCAATGAACAATTTTATAAATGAAATGAACTGTCCACCCCAACAAAGATTACATCCAAAGCTAAATGGAATTTTTAAATAAGTTTCATTGAGAAATATTCATTTGATCATAATACCATTTAGAAGATAAAGCATTTTGAATACTAATGCTGAGAAAATGACATATGAGAGGAAATTAGGGTCACATCCTCTGTCCTGTTCGCTACTGAACAGAAATGAAAATTGCAAAATATAGGCTATGGGAAAATGAAGCATAGGAAATAACTCTAACCTTTTCCTTATTGTGATGTATGTCCCTACTTGTAGGACAAACCGTTAACTATCACATTGGATTATAGACACTGAGAGCTGAAAGGGTTCATAATGCCACCAATCTCAACCAATAAGCAATTTTAATTGCTGTACTCTTATCCATAGATGGGGATCACCTTATTAGCATCCATGCCATGTCCCTAACAAAGGCCAGTACACTTGGGGAAATGCTAGGTACTAGCCAACAGATTTCTAGATGAGCTAAACCCCATATATATCAAAACAAACAATTCTGCTTCATAGAGAAGTGATACTTCAAAGGAACCACAAAGTACATAAATAATAAAAGCAAATAGCTGGCTCATTCAAGGTCAAAATCTGTATCAAATTCTTCATAAGCAGTGAAGGAAGGAAAAAAAACTTTTTTTTTCAACAATCCTAAAAATTCAAGGTATACAATTGTTTCTAAAAGTCAGATAGGAATGAACTAAAGTGCAAATCTGACAATATCATTCATCTGCAATAAACTCCAGTGCTCCCTTCTCTCCTCCAGGATGAAATAAAGCATCTTTTGTTTGATATTCAATGACCTTCATAACCTTGTCCCCTCACTATCTTTTGAGTCTTTTTACATCTTATATAAACCACTCCCACATACTTTGCTCTACAGTGATAATGGTCTCTTTTCAGTTTCCTGAATAAGACAATCCAACTTCAAAATCTGGATATTTTCATTCAAGTCTGTAATGTTTCCCTTCTCAATTCCATCTCTTTGTTTCTTTGAATTCTTTCAAGTTCAAGTTAAATCTCAGGTTCTACAGAAAATCTTGATCACCCTTAATTCTAGTGCTTAGCTCCTTTGTTGATTGTGTCATATATATATATATATATATATATATATATATATATTTAGTTCTTGCAAAATTTGGAAATTGTCTCCCGGGTAAACTATGTTTTTGTTGAGAGCAGTGATTGCAATTTGCCTTTCTTTGCATGCTCAAAGATTAATCCAGTGTCTGGCACTTAGTAGGTACTTACATATTTATTGACTAATTTGTTGAGCATACTTTGACATGGTACCATGCTGATCACTATCCCATGAATTCATGTGTAACCATGATGTGCAGAAAGTTAGGTTTACTAAGATAAGAAGAAAATAGCTCTTATCTGGAAGCACCCAAGTTCCTTATTTTTTTTAAAGATTTTACTTATTTTGTTTTACAATTTTTTCCCCTATTCTTACTTCCCTCCCCCCACCCCCACCAATGAAGGCATTGGTTCCATTTTATACAATGATCTCAGCTGAATGTGATGACAGAGAAAGCATATCCTTAAGAAAGAAAAATAAAATATGAGATGGTAAAATTACATAATAAAATAGCAGTTTTTTTTTTCTAATTTGAAGGTAATAGACTTTGGTCTTTGTTCAAAGTCCATAATGCTTTCTCTGAATACAGATGGTATTCTACATTACAGATAGCCCAAAATTGTCCCTGGTTATTGCACTGATGGAATGAGCAAAATCCATCAAGCTTGATCATCACCCCCATGTTAGTGTTACAGTGCACAATGTTTTTCTGGTTCTACTCATCTCACTCAGCATCAGTTCATGCGAAGCTTCCAGGCTTCCCTGAATTGCCATCCCTCCTGGTTTCGAATAAAACAATAGTGTTCCATGACATACGTATAACACAGTTTAAGTCAATCCCCAATAGAAGGACATTCACTTAATTTCCAATTTTTTGCCACCACAAACAAGGCTGCTATAAATATTTTTGCACAAGTGATGTTTGTAACCCTTTTTTCATAATCTCTTCAGCATACAGACCCAGTAGTGGTATTGTTGGATCAGAGAGCATGCACAACTTTCTTGACCTTTAGGCATAATCCCAAATTGCTCTCCAGAAAGCTTGGATAAGTTCATAGCTCCACCAACAATGTAGTAGTATCCCAGATTTCCCTCATCCCTTTAATACATTGATCATTGTACTTTCTGGTCATATTGGGCAGTCTGAGAGGTGTGAGGTGGTATCTCAGAGATGCATTAATTTGCATTTCTCTAATAAGTAATGATTTATACCAATTTTTTATATGACTATGGATTGCTTTGATTTCCTCAACTGTAAATTGCCTTTGTATATCCTTTGACCTTTTGTCAACTGGGGAATAGCTTGTTTTTTTTTTTTTTTGAAAATTTGATTCAGTTCTTTGTATATTTTAGAAATGAGTCCTTTGTCAGAAATACTAGTTGCAAAAATTGTTTCCCAGTTTACTACATTTCTTTTGATCTTGGCTACAGTGGTTTTGTCTGAGCAAAAGCTTTTTTTTTTTTAGTTTTATTTTGCAAGACAATAGGGTTAAGTGGCTTGCCCAAGGCCACACAGCCAGGTAATTATTAAGTGTCTGAGGACAGATCTGAACTCAAGTACTCCTGACTGGAGGGCTGGTGCTCTATTCACTGGGCCACCTAGTCACCCCCAAAAGGTTTTTAATTTAATCTAATCAAATGTTTTTAATTTAATGTTTTTAATGATGCTCTCTGTCTCTTCCTGGGTCATAAACTGTTTCCCTTTCCATAGATTTGACAGCTAAACTACTCCTTGATCTTCTAGTTTGCTTATAATATTGTTTTTTATGTCTAAATCCTATATCCATTTGGATTTTATTTTGGTATAGGATATGAGGTTTCCCAACAGCTTTTAATTGAAGAGAGTTTTTATCCCAATAGCTGAACACTTTGGGTTTATCCAAAAAGCAAATTGCTATAATCATTTCCTGCTATTTTACCCAGCCACTGATCCATGACTCTATTACTTAGCCAATACCAGACAGTTTTGATGACTGATACTTTATAATACAATTTTAGATCTGGTAAAGCTAAGCAGCTCTCTTTTGAACTTTTTTTTTTCATTGAAACCCTGGAAATTCTTGACTTTTTATTTCTCCATATACATTTACTTACAACTTTTTCTAACTCATTAAAGTGGTTTTTTTTTGGAATTTTGATAGGTAGGGTTCTAAACAAGTAGTTTAGTTTTGGTAGAATTGTCATTTTGTGGGGTGGCTAGGTGGCGTAGTGGATAAAGCACCAGCCCTGGAGTTAGGAGTACCTGGGTTCAAATCCGGTCTCAGACACTTAATAATTACCTAGCTGTGTGGCCTTGGGCAAACCACTTAACCCCATTTGCCTTGCAAAAAAAAAAAAATTAAAAAAAAGATTTTTGCATCTATATTCATCAGGGAGATAGGTCTATAATTTTCTTTTGCTGTTTTAACTCTTCCTGCTTAAGGTATCAACATCATATTGGTGTCATAGAAAAAGTTAGGCAGAGTTCCATCTTGATCTATTTTTCCAAAGAGTTTATATAGAAGTGGAACCAATTGTTCCTGAAATGTTTGATAGAATTCACTTGTGAATCCATCTGGAACTAGAGAGCTTTTTCTTAGGGAGTTCAATAATGGCTTGTTGAATTTCTTTTACTGAGATAGAGTTATTTAAGCTTTTTAATTTCTTCTTCATTTAATCTGGGCAATGTATATTTTTGTAAATATTCATCAATTTCACTTAGTTTGTCAAATTTATTGGCATATAGTTGGGCAAAATAATTCTGAATTATTACTTTAATTTCCTCCTCATTGGTGGTGAGTTTACCTTTCTCAATTATGATACTAGCAATTTATTTTGTTTTCTTTTTTTAATCAAATTGACCAGAGGTTTATCAATTTTATTGGTTTTTTCATAAAACCAGCTCTTGGTTTTATTTATTTGTTCAATAGTTATCTTGCTTTCAATTTTATTAATTTCTCCTTTAATTTTTTAGAATTTCTAATTTGGTATTTAATTGGGGGGTTAATTTGTTCTTTCTCTAATTTTTTAGTTGCATAATTAGTTCATTGATTTCTTCTTTCTCTAATTTATTCATGTAAGTATTTAAAGATATAATATATCCCCTGACAGCTGCCTTGAGTGTATCCTATAGGTTTTTGAATGTTGTATCATTATTATCATTATCTAGGGTGAAATAATTAATTCTTTCTATAATCTGTTGTTTGATCCACATTCTTTAAAATGAGGTTATTTAGTTTCCAATTAGTTCTGGGTCTATATCTCCCTGGCCTAGTATTGCATGTGATTTTTATTGCATTATGATCTGAGAAAGATGCATTCACTATTTTTGCCTTTCTGCAATTGATCATTAGGTTTTTATGTCCTAGTACATAGTCATTTTTTTGTGAAAGTGCCATGTACTGCAGAAAAAAAAAAAAGTATATTCCTTTCTATTCCCCATTCAATTTCCTCCATAGTTCTATCATATCTTGGTTTTCTAACAATCTATTTGCCTCCTTAACTTCCTTCTTGTTTATTTTATGATTTGATTTATCTAAATATGAGAGTGGGAGGTTGAGGTCTCCCACTAGTAGAGTTTTGTTGTCTATGTATTTCTATAGCTCTTTCACCTTCTCCTCTAAGAATTTGGATATTGTCCCATTGGTTGTGTATATATATTTAGTATTGAAATTACTTTATCGTCTATGGTACCTTTTAGGAGGATATAGTTTCCTACTTTATCTCTTTTAATGCTATTTTTACAGCTGCTTTTTCTGAGATAAGGATTATTATCCCTGATTTTTTCACTTCAGCTGAAGCAAAATATATTTTGTGCCAACCTTTTGCCTTTATTCTAAATGCATCTATCTGCTTCAAATGAGTTTCTTGTAAGCAGCATATTGTAGGATTCTGGTTTTTAATCCACTCTGATATTTGCTTAGGTTTTAAGGGAGAATTCATCACATTCACATTCAAAGTTATGATTACTAACTCTTTATTGCCCTCCATGCTATCTTTCTTCTGTTTGTATTTTCCCCCTTTTTTCCCTTTATCTATATTCTCGAGTGTTTTGTTTCAGAATACTACCACCTTCAGTGTGTTTGCCCTCTTATATCAAACCCCCTCCCCTTTATTTCCCCTTTGCCCTTTTCCCCTTCTTTTTGTTAGTTCCCCCTTTTCTACCCCTTCCTGTCCCCCCCCTCCCCTTTTCCCCTTTTAGTGCTTGAAAGGTAAGTTTCTTAAGTTAACTAAGTGTGTCTAAGTTAACTTTAAGCCAAGTCTGATGAGATGAAGATTTAGGTAGTTCTCACCTCCTCCCTTCTTCCCCTCAATTACAATAAGTCTTTTGTACCTCTTGATGCAATGAGATTTACCCCATTCAGTCTCCCTCCAACCTCCTTTCTCCTTACTGCCCCCCTTTTTAAGGAGGTATTCTTTTTTTCTTTTTTTTGGCAAGGCAGTGGGGTTAAGTGGCTTGCCCAGGGCCACACAGCTAGGTAATTATGAAGTGTCTGAAGCCGGATTTGTACTCAGGTACTCCTGACTCCAGGGCTAGTGCTCTATCTACTGCACCTCCTAACCACCCCAAGGAGGTATTCTTTTTTAAATCATTCTATCTGAGTCACAGAAAGGTTATGAGTGTCCATCACTTCTGGTTATATTTATTCTCTCTAACAGAGTTACAATCTCAAGAGTTATGAGACTCTTTCTCCCAAGTGGGTATAGCAGGTTTTTTTGTTTTTTTTTTTTTACCTTTTCACCTGTCTCTTGAGCCTCCTGTTTGATGTGCAAAATTTCTAAAATTTCTATTTAGTTCTGGTCTTTTCATCATAAAATCTGGGAAGTCTTCTATTTCATTAAATGTCCATCTTTTTCCCTGGAAGAGAAGGCTCAGCTTTGCTGGATAATGAATTCTTGGCTACACTTCAAGCTCCCTTGCTCTTCAGAATATCTCATTCCAGGCCCTTCGATCTCTTAATGTTTCTGTAGCCAAGTCCTTCATAATCCTTACTGTGACTCCTTGGTATTCAAATTTTTTCTTTCTGACTGCTTGTAGGATTTTTTCCTTTATCTGATAGTTCTGGAATTTGGCCACAACATCCCTTGGTATTTTGGTTTTAGTATCTCTTTCTAGTTGGGATCCATGTGTTCTTTCGATAACTATTTTGCCCCCTGGTTCCATGATATCAGGGCAATTTTCCATCACTAACTCCTGTAATATTAAATCCAGGCATTTTTCTCTTCAATGTTTTCAACAAGCCGATAATTCTCAGGTTCTCCCATCTTGATCTGTTCCTCGAGGTCAGTGGTTTTGCTGGTGAGGTATTTTATATTTTTATCTATTTTTTTAATCTTTTGGTTTTGTTTAAGACAATCTTGTCTCATAAAGTCATTAGTTTCCACCAATTCCATTCTTTTTTTTAAGAGAAGAAAATTTTTCTTCATTTATCTTTTGCAACTCCTTTTCCAGTTGGTCAATTCTATTTTTGAAGAACTTTTCTATTTTCCCAAGTGTAGTTTTGAGAGAATCATTTACTTTTTGTATTTTTCTCAATTAGGATTTGAGAGAATCATTTTCTTTTTTCATTTGCCCAATTGAAGTTCTGAGAGTTATTCTCATTTTGTATTTGTCCTATTGTATTTTCCAAGGATTTGTTTTCTTGTTGTGCAATGCTAATTTTCTCTTGCAATATGTTAATTATCTCTTAATTTTCCCCCCAATATTTCCAATTGATTTTTAAACTCCTTCCTGTTTTCTTCAAGGAAGTCTTTCTGGGCTGGAGACCAATTCATATTCTCCACGGTAGTGCTAGATCTCTCTGGGTTAGAATCTGTCTCTTCTAAGTATTTTTCCATGTGGCCCCCTTTTCTCTGACTTTTTTATCTTTCTAAGATGTTGTGGGGGCGGGGAACTCTGGCTCTCAGAAATTTGCTTTTGAAGATACTAGAATGGGTGGGCTAGGTAGCACAGTGGATAAAAGCACCAGCCCTGGAGTCAGGAGTACCTGCATTCCAATCCAGTCTCAGACACTTAATAATTACCTAGCTGTGTGGCCTTGGGTAAGCAACTTAACCCCATTTGCCTTTCAATAAGCCAAAAAAAAAAAAAGATACTAGAGGCTTGGTTCACTTGGCTTAGTAATTCCAGGGACTAGCCAGTAGAGGGCACTGGTTGCTTCCTCTGGCTTGATGGAGGTCCTCAGCAACAGGGTCTGAGTTGACCTTGAACCCTGGTCTAGTCCCCCTGGAAGGGGGTTGATCTCTTTCCTTTGAATGAACTCATTGCCCTGAGAAGATGGGGAAGGATTTTTTATTGTTTGTTCTGGGTAAAGGGCTCTGCTGAAAGTATAGAGCTCAGGTTCCCCGCTCAGCTGTTTATTCTCCAGGCAGCTCTGAGACTCTGTGCTGGAACTTACCCTCCAGTAGCTCCTCCAGTAGCTTTTACATTTCATGGAAAGAACAAATTATATATATATATATATATATATATATATATATATATATATATATATATATATTATGACATATACATAAATACAGATTTGATTTTATCTATATTTATATAGATGTATATATTCCATGCCAGCAATCATTAATTATACTATTCCAAAAAATCAATCTTTTATATAATGTATAACTATATAAATAACATTCTAACTATATTTATGAATATATATAATTAATTTATTCACATGTGAAATCAAAATTCAAAAAGAGTTGGTATTTGTCCTTCATTTTTCAAGAGGACCAATAGCATACCATACCTTAATCATTTTGAATTGAATTTAACTCAGAGCTGGACAGAATAATAAACTTCATTCTCTCTTACAGAGTATTCAAAGACTTCTAGTAATACAAAAGACAAGATGACTGGCAAAGGCCTGATGACCAATCAAGTTCTAACACTTCTTAGCACCTGCTTCAGTCATCTTCATGGCCATTGGAAGAAATTGTTCTCATCTTCCCGTTCTACTAGAGGAAAATTTTCACAAACTTGAAATAGATATTCCTGTATCTCATCTATCAGTTATCTTCAGTCTTGTTTGACCTGTCTGCTGAGACTTTTACCAAGGTAGTTGCAGTACAAACTTCCATTTCTTGAATCCAAAGGCAAAGAATAAAACCTGACTGAAACATAGACTAAATATAACAGTAGAAATAAATAGAAATATCTATATCTGAATTTTTAAAAATCCATCTACATGTATAAAAGACAGGCAGACACTTGGCTAAGCAAAATTTCCTTGGTGAGGGGCAAGGTATAACTGATGCATTCTAAAACTAATATGAATCAACAATGTCACTTAGACAAAAGAACAAATATGATCTAAGGTTGCACTGACAAGTTTAGTATTTGGAATCAGGAATACTTTCATTCTATTTTACTTTGCCATGTTTGGAACATATCTAGAATATTATATTTAATTCTGGGCTTCACATTTTATGACATACATTTATAATGCAGTACTTGTCCAGAATTATGCTACTAAGATGGTAATGGGACTTTTAATCATGCTACAGGAAGATTATTTGAGGAATTAAATGAATTTAAACAGAAAGAAGAAGAGAATTAGAAAGGGAAAATTGCTCACATTAAATATGTAGGAGAGAAATTATCTATTCATTTATTCATTCATTCATTCATTTATTTTCTGTTTGAAGAGGTAGTTGGTGCAGTGTCACAAATTGGTATTGGTCTCAGGAAACCCATACTTAAATCTTGGTTCTACCACTTTTTAATTTTGTTTCTCTGATCACATTACTTTTCATCCTTATGCCTCAAAATCCTCATACATTAACTGGCAGTGAGATGACTTGACCTATCTTTTTTATAAACATTTTATAAGCCTCAATGTGCTATGTAGATATTAATTATTACTAGTATTTTGGACAAAAGGGATAGAGCCAAGATAAAGGGGCTAATGTAATAGAAGGACACATGCATTTAGGAAGAAATGTTTAAAAAACTAGGTCAGTATAAAAATGGGAAAAAAGTAGTCTGAAGGACTTATATATCTATTTACTAAAAGTCTAAAAGTGGAAGCTAGATGATCATCTGTTGGGAGAAAGCAAGAGACTCAAGTTTCAGATAGACCAAAATTTTTCAGAAATAATGACCTTTGCAAAGGTATGATGGTTCTCCTAAAATGAAAAGACCAAAATAAAAAAAAGGTTAAAAGAATATAAGATGAACCAGTTCAGCATCAGATCAGAAAATAGCCAAGGAGTCAAGGAAGTACTTATAAATGAAATGCTGTTATCATAAAATTTTTAAAAAACTACAACAACCTTGAAATTGAAATTAAAAAACCCTCCTCATTGGAAAAAATAATTATTGATATTCCCTAATGTGTAAGGAAGAAATTGGAAAGAGTTTGGAAGGGAACTTCTGATATTCTGTCTTTTAAGTGCTGAGAGAAGGCATATGAAATTATAGGTTATCTTTGGGCAGAGGTGACTTAAGAGAAAGATTCCAGGGGAAATCTCACAGAAGAGTAAGTGTCTCAATTTGCAATATCAGGGATTATGTAAATTTTATCTTAGAGTGAAATTGGGGATTTTCACTTCCTTCTTTGAGCTAAGTTATCTTGTACCCAGCTAATGATATCATTCACTTTGTGAATTGTTTGGCACTTTAGTTTTTATTAATTTACCATCTAATTGGATAAATGAGTTTATTCACTATTCCTTATTTTTGATAGTCTTTGTATTGAGTCCTTTTGTTGAGATGGGAGTCAAGTTTTCAGAAATAGACTGTACCACTTCTTCCCAATTAAGTTTCAACAGCAGAAGAATGAATTAAATCTAAAACATATTTTTTCCTAAAATAATTATAGAGGAAGATATTCTAGCTGTCATTTTCAGTGAAATGTATAATGGCCAGCCTCAGATCTCTAAACTTCAGTTCTCTTTCTGCCAAGATTCAATTTTCCTTGGAGAAGGTTGGGTCAAGAAGACTCAAAAAATTGATTATTCAAGCCTCCAGGAGAGCCACATCAAGAGAAACCCATTTGGACACATATATCCTACAAGGGCAATACACACTTTAAAAAATTTTCATCATTTTTAAAAGTTATTTTTTTCTATTTTCTGAGTTCAGCTTGTTCATTGGACTGTTCCCATCTGACTCCTTAGTCAGATATATTATGAATTTAGTTGCTCATATATGGTCAGATAGGGTTGGTTGTGATATTGAAATAGGAAAGAGATTTTATCTTCTAAATATATATCTTATTTTCACAGTGGAAAGTCAAATTGCTTTATAAAAGCTGCATTTTTATAATCTCCAGAGCCAAATAAAACCAATTGTTTTTCTGTATTTACCTAGCAGGAAGGCAAAAAAGGTCTTGAATCTTCAAGACCTTTATTATTTATACATTGTATAAAAAGGAAAAAAAAATAAACCAACAAACATTTAAAAATTTGCTTCAATTTATCATGTAGCCTCATTGTAAATTGTGGTTTCTAAAAAATGCTTAGTTAAAAAAAAGAATGAAACAGTTGTAATCTGGGAACATATTGTCCTATAATTTATAAATCATGAAAGTGAGTGCTGAGACTCCCTGATAGATAATGATTACTCCAGTCACCTTTGACCTTGAACTACTAGATAAAAAGTGACTTTTCAATACAATTATGCTCTTCTACCATTCATTTCTCATTGTGATAGCTTTTTAATTGAGACTCTCCCTCTGCTTTTTTTCTGAGAGGATAAATGGAACTTATTTTAATGTTCCTCTGTAGAAAAGAAAGGAGATGGTTACCATTTAGGATCTGCTCAACAATGAGTGGGGTTAGATTTGGGCTCACTTTTTAATCATATCATTGTTTTGGGTACTTAAGTGAGAATATTTATACATATATATTCAATTTCCTTGTACATATATATTAATTTCCCTCATATAGATACATATAGATATACATATACACATACATTATACATATCCTTAATGGGATTTAGTATTTTTGTGAAATGGGTAACTTTATAAATAATTATGTTAAATTTAATTCACAATGCTAAATTTTTTAAAATTCAGATATTCCCCTAATATTCATATAATTAATTTATCAAATTGAAAACATTAACTTAGGCTAACAAAGACTAAGGGAAATCATTATTGATTATTTATGAAAATATGCATACATTTCTTCTCAACTCTTGACTTCACAATCCTGCTACTCAATAGTCAAAATTAGCATTTTTTCCACTTGCTTAACCCTTTTACACATGGACCAAGAAACTAAGAAGCCATGTTTCTAAATCATTATGCCTCTACTTTATTGATTGATTTATCTCTAATGAAATAGAACAAGGTAGTAGAATTTTCTTCTAGTAAGTGAAAAGTGCTCAAGGAGGAAGTTGCATGGAAGAAAGGAATTGGCAACTGGGAAATGAGGTCCATTTTTAGGTTGAACTATAAATTGGTCATATGACATTGTGAAGCATATTAAATTTAATTACAGAATTCATGAGGAGGAAAAAATATGTGGTAAGACAACACATACAAAATGAATACCTGAGGTCTTTGTATAACAGGCAAAGCAATTTGTATTTTATTAAAGTCAGAAGCAGTATTTTTAGCTGTTTGATTTAGGGTGGCATGATAAAGTTTGTTATGATCTAATCACAAAGAATAGATTGAAAGGTGAAAGGGCAAATATTGGAAGACCTTTTATGAGATATTGTAATTTTCCAGGCCAGTGATGAGAGTCTCTAATAAAGGTAACGATGGCATAGATTGGGACATGGATTTGGAGTTGAGAGTAGTATGGAAATGATAGGGACAATTGAATCAAAGTTTTGAATTCAACACAAGAGGACATTTAATAAAATCACTAAAAATAATAAAATCAAAATGCGGATCAGGCTAAAAATGATATATTTAACTGTCCAAAATAGATTTCTTCAGAAAGTTCAACACTGGTACAGCTAGGTGGTGCAGTGGAGAGAGCACCAACCATGAAGTCAGGAAGACCTGAGTTTAAATCCAACCACAGACACTTAATACTTTACTGTGTTATCTTGGGCAAGTCACTTAATTCTATTGCTTGCAAAAGTAAAACAAACAAACACACAAACAAAAAGAAATTCCAGCATCATCTGAACTTTCACATGTCCCAGACTGATCCACATCTCATGATTTTAAAAAATGATGTTTTACTGAAGTTTGTTTTTACCATGTGATTGTTACAAGATAAACCCTTAGAGCTCATACCTTGTAAAAAAAAATGAAATAAATCAAAACGTACAAAAAAACAACAACAAAAAAACCCCAGATTGCTAAGCAAATCACTTGAGCCACATCTCAGTATATGTAGTATTCTTTACCCATAGTGTCCCATCTCTCAAGTGAGACAATGGAGGTGCATTTCCTCATTTATCCTATAGAGTTCAGATTATCAGTGATTTAGAACATTCTTGGATGTAGTGGTTATTAGTTTGCAATTCTTCCTTTAAAAAATTCTTCAAATTATTTTTATGTATTTTACTTTTAGGGAATGACTCGGTCTCATATATTTGTGCTAATCATTCATACACAAATATACATTTCAGTAGGGAATAATGAATTTGTAAAATAAATTATTTAAAGCTATTTGATGCAATTATTTAAAAATTGATAATATCCTTTTTATTGTAGTTACATTAATTGCACAACTTTTATTAAATGTTATGCTCTAATATTATTGATGTTTTCTCTTATGTTATCCTAATCTATATTTGGTTAAAAGTTCTCTCACTATTCATGATTATAAAATGTACTCTTTACCATATTTCTAATTTTTTCCTGTTGTTTCTCCTTTTTTTTAACCTTTCCTATTTTAGTCATGGATAAATTTGGAAAATCTAAACATCAACTGCTTTTAAGTTTTACTATTGGTTCTTGCAGTGCTTTATATTCTTGTTTATTGAATGCTGGGTGATTAAGTTAAATTATTTCCAATTATTATTTATATATTCTGTTCTACTGATCTGTAATTTTATTTTTTTTAAATTATTTTGATCTCTTAATGTAAGATTAATTATTTTCCAGAAGAAAATCTTTAAGAAATAATGATCCAAAACAGGTATACAAAAGTTACTCTTAACATGTAGGGGAATTGTTACCATGGCAAGATCACCCATTATTTTTGCAATACTTTTTATAAAATGCTTTATAATCCTTTGGATATCTTAGTGCCATTATTTTTATTTTAAATATTTCAAGTGATAGAGGCAGACAGTATCCCTCAAATAATATTAAGTAATATTTTTCCACCAACTTAATAACTGTAGTCATTTTTTTTTATTTTTTGTTTTCTTTTTGCAGATTTCTGTTTCATCTTTGAGTTCTTACTTATAGATACCTGTTAAGAGGTCATATCCCTGTCCTAAACAATTAACTCCATTAGGGTAATAATTGTGTGTTTTCTCTACCATCTCACAAAACATTTTGCTTAATTCAATGTGTCAACTATTTTATGGTATTGATTGTGAATTGCAAGTGATATTGAATACTATGATCATTAAAAAAAGAAAAAAATTCAGAATTTTCATAGAACTTGTGGTTTTATGGAAAAGAAAATTAAGGTTAAGAGTAATTAATTAATTTTCATGTCATTCAGGTTTTTTTATGTCAGTCAAGATTTTGAACTCATTTCCTTAGACTCAAAATCCATCACTTTATGTAAACTACTCTACTTGATCCTTATCAATATGATTTATTTAATTATATATTTGAGCAAATAGAAAATCTATCATCTATAACATTTAATGTATAAAATAAAACCATATAAGTTAAAGAATAATCTGAGCAGCAAAATATAGGGGGAAAGTTGGGAATCAGAGTACCTAATTTTACATTTTGCTCTGCCATCAAATACATGTCTTAATATCTTTGGATATCAGTGATCAGTAAAGGCACTTAGTCTTCAAATCTATTTTCCCCGACATGGATAAAGACCAAACGAACCCATGATTTCATGAGTATAAGTTCTCTCATCTGAGCAAACTTCCTCTACTAACACAGGTGGAACATTCTGTATAATATGTAATCTTTGAGATTACATAGAATTTAGAAGTGTCTTTCCCAAGTCACATAGTCAGTATATTTCAAAAGTGCTTCCCTGGCTTGGGAAGCCTTTTGACATCCAGTATTCATTCTGCCTATGTGGAGTTTTAGATAAAGGTTTAAATATTTTACAAGTGTCTGAAGTGCTAGGAGGTAGGCTATCATTGACAGAGTTTTAGGGAAAGTTTCATAAAGGCTGTGTAATTTTCATTAGTTTAAAAGATGGACTGAACTTTATAAGTTTAATGTATAAGGGAACAAATTCCAGGGATAAGGAAGAGTACATACAAAGATGGGAAATTTCAAAGAGTCTTCTAAGGGTAAAGAGTAGTTGGATTCGAGCAGGATATAGAGGCTATAATGTTAAAGTGGGTTCAGGCTATAGATTATATGGAATACTAAGTGAAGGCAATTTCTATTGAGGAAGAATGATATGATCAGATGACTGTCAGAATAGTAAGAATGAATTGGAGAGCAAGAGAATAGAGGAAGTTATGTATTATTAGGCTACTACATAGTTCCTGGGGTTGGTGATGCCTACTAAAATAGATAACAAGAATAGAAAGGAAAATTTAAAGGTAAAAGATGTTGCCAAGAACAATATGGAAGTTTGTAACTATAATAAGTAAGGCATATACTTGGTCAAAGGATATGAATTATAATTTTTCAACAGAACTATGAAAAATTTCAAAACTCTTACCAACAATTACAGTTGTTATAAAAGGATGTGGATTCAAATCCAAGTTTAATATTTATTACTTACTTTACCATGGCCAAGTCATTCAAAAATTTCCCTCTTGTTTTCTTTTTCTGTAAAATGAGAGTTTTTAAATAGATAAGATTCTAGATAATAGGAATGATGATAATAATAATAATAATAACTGTCACATTTAAATAACATCAACTATGTGTTGAGAATTTTACAATAATTATCTCATTTCTTCCTCAAAACAATTTTGTAAGGTAGATTCTATCATTATTCCCATTCCCACAGTAAGGAAAGTGAATGGTGAAGTAATTTTTGCAGCATTATACAATTAGGAAATATCTGTCCTTGGATTTGAACTCAGGTCTTCCTGACACCATAGCCAACTCTTTCCACTATGTCAAATAACTGTCTCTTGCTACCTTTTAGAATTAAATCTATGAGCTTTTTACTATATTCTCTTAGAGAGTGGCCCTAAGGTACTAGAGTGAGAATTGGCTACATAAAAGCCAATGTAGTAGGGAATGCCTTCAAAAAACAGAGCAATTCTTTCAGAGGAAAGGCTTTTTGCCAACTGCATATATAAATGGTAAGATAAACCTTGCATTGACCATATGTACAATGTGAAAGTTCAAGGAAAAAAGTATAGCAACAGAAAGAGTCCCATTTGTGTTTAATTTTCCTCCTTTCTATTTTCCTTTCATTTGCATGGGAGACAAAAAAAAAATGTTTGAGCACAAAGAAGCAGGGAAATTCAAATCTTTGGTAATCTATTTAGGAGAACAACTTCTAAAAGATACACTGACTAGGCCATCATAAATTAAGTCAGCAGTTACATGGCTTTTCTGACCCTAAGTCATACTTTCAGTTCTAAGAGAAAACCTGCCATTAGTGTTAGTAAACACCATTTAAAGACACAGAAGTTGGTCACAATTTCTACCTGATGCCTGGTATGGAGAAGCTACAATGAAAAGCTTAAATTTATGGATGGTCTGTGAAATATTATGATTTATTGTTCCTCCTCTCCAGTCTCATGACTCAAATTAGAGCTTTTTGCTTTTTGTAATAGCTATAACAACAACCAAAAAAGAAAACAGAATCCATGCATTTTGAGTTGAAACAAAGATAGCAGAGTCCACTTATCCTGCTCTTGCAATGAGAGAGGGGAGTCATGTGGCAGCAGCAACTATGGGACAAACAAAGTTATGTGACTGTCCTCGAAGAGAAGCAGAAAATAACACCTAGAAGAAACTATAGTCTAGGGAAAAACCACATCTGACAAAGACAAGAAGACATAAAGTAAAACATTGAGTGAGTCTAGCAGGAGCAATATAATATCACCAAAAGACTTCATTTGTACTGAAATAAAGGGACTAGAGCCTCCAGAATGAAGCAGTGTGATATACTGGAGGAACAATTAACAACAAAATCAATATCATATTGAATAATTTTGGCTAATTGCGCTTCCTTGGTCAAGAAATTTAGCCTCCCTTGGTCTTGTTTTTCTCATGTATAAAATAAATTGCTTCAATTAAAGGGCTGTTGAGGTCTCTTCCAGCTTTAGATCTATGATCTCATGGTTCTCCTATGTATAGTAGCTACATTAATTTCTAAAGTCAACAGCATTCCTTGTCTATTCTCCATCAAATACAGTGATGACATGTGAGAGTCTATACTCTCACTTTGTTGTTGCTACTTTTTTGCTACTTATACTGTTTCATTAGCTGCCTATTTTTTTCTTTTATCCTTGATTGGTACATTGGTAGGAAAGGGTGTGGCCCTTTAGATCTATTTTTTGAAAGTATAGAGATCCATAAAGTCTCCATGATTTTGGGTTAGGCTTGAAAGGAAGACTCACTCTGCTAGTTTAGGGTATTTTGGATGTTCACATGTGCTGCATGTTAAATCAATTTCTGCTCACAGAATAAAAGATGTGATGTGCCTTCTAATGAATTAAATTCTGTTTCTTTTTTTCTTAACCTTAGTTTTCTCACACTTTAGGAAAATAGCCTGACTATTCTTGTGCATATCCCAAGGTGGCAGTGGAGGAAGAAGGAAGAGAAAATAATTTATCAAAGGTCCTGAAATAGGAATGGACATCAATCCCAGCGTATCAACCCAAACCCGTGGTATTTTGTAAGCAGAAAACAGCACAAACAGAAACAAAGTCAAGTTGGGTATTTTTGTTTAAAGCCTTCTTCTGGGCACCTAAAGACCTGGGAATATGCTCACATACATTTAAAAAATGAAAAAAAAAACTGATTTGCTCTTTCCTTAACAAATGTCATATCACTCACCTTCACACACTACAGAATTGTATTACTGATTTATCCATTGTCCAAAGCATATTTTATGCCACTGCCTTCTCATACGCTGTGGGTTTCCATGCCTGTAACACCCTCCTCAAGACAATCTCTTGGAATTCTCATTCGTGCACCCAAAAGGCAATAAAAGTGTGCATACCTTTGATCCAGCAATATCACTAAAAATCTGTATCCCAAAGAGAACACATAAAAGGGTAGAAAACCCACATGTACGGAAATATTTATAGCAACTCTTTTTGTAGTAACAAAGATTAGAAATTGAGGGGATACCCATGAATTGGGAATGGCTGAGCAAGTTAGAGTATATGAATGTGATGGAGTATTATTTTTCTGTAAGAAATCATGAGGGATAGGACTTCAGAAAAGCCTGAAAAGACAAGCATGAAATGATGCTGAGTGAAGAGAGCAGAAGAGTCAGAAGAACTTTGTACACACTAACTAACATGTGATGATCGACTATGATGGACTTCTTCATTTCATCAGTACAATAATATAAAAAACTTACAATGGAAACACCATCCATATCCAGAGAAAAATATGGAGTTTAAATGCAGATCAAAGCTTACAATCTTCAATTTTCAAAAGCTGCCTTAAGTGTTATGGATTTTTTTCACTCTACTGTGTTTTTTTTTGCCACTTTGATTTGATTCTTCTTTCACAACAAGATTAATATGGATTTATGTTTAAAATAGTTATACCTGTATAACATATATTAGATTGCTTTCTATGAGGGGATGGGGAGACGGAAGAGAAGAAGGGAAAAAAACATGAAATTCAAAACCTTGGGAAAAGATGATTGTTGGAAACTGTCATTGCATATAGTTGGAAAAATAAAATAAAATATTATTATTATTATTATTATTATTATTATTATTATTATAAAAAGAATCTTCATTCAAAGCTCTTTCTGGGTGTCAGTACTTACTTCAATAAAGCCTTTCCAAAGCCTCCAGAGTTTATTATTCTCTCCCTTCTCAGATTGTTTAATATTCAATTATCAGATTATATTCTGAGTAGAATACAAACCTCTGAGGTCATAGGGCTATTCTTTCTTTTCTTTTAGAATTTCCAGGAATTGTAATAGTGCCTTGAACATAGTAAGTGTTTAAAAATGTTTATAGAATTGATTTTTTTTTCAGAAGAGCACTAAAAAGATGAGAAGAATCAACATCTCCATAATCATGTTTATCATCTTCACACTTGCAGCCATTATCATCACTATCTGCACAGTATTTTACTCAAAGGGACTGTACATAGGCCCCAGCTCTCAAGGAGTAAAATGCATCAGGATTGAATAAAAAAGAAATGCAATGCTCCCTTTGAAGTCCAGAAGATTTGCATGTGAGGAGCAGGACTTGGGCAATGGAAAAAAAAAGCAGACCCTCAGGAAATAGCTTTGTAGGCAGCTGTCTGTTTTCAAAGGTTCCTTTTATTAAGACAACCTAAACCTCTGTAGTTTAATCACTTCCATGCAATGCTTGTACCTGATATATCTCAAGTGAAGTGTCGGTCTTACTCTAGGAAAGAAAAACAACCATTATCTGAGAATTTAAACATGTAATACACAGAGGGTAGCTTGAGAAGGAGAAAAAGGAATTGCAGCAAGGAAAAAGGCAGAAAGAATGCCTCTGAATGACTTCAGGATAACTGATTTTTTTTTTAAATTTGGTTACGATGTTATCTCAATAGTGAGGGGTTTTTATGCCCTCAAGTTTTTATTTTCAGTTTTTAAAAAATAAGATTTGATGACTTCATTAATAAACTTCTCTAATACGTGTATTTTAGGGTCTCTCACCGACTGCTCATCATTTGTAACATGGATGATTTAAGAGTTAGTAATTTCTAAATTATCATTTTTGTTTTATCAGGAATGGCAGACTTTGTCTATTTGTTAGTTGGCAAAAATTCTCAAAATAATTTTTAGAAATCTAGGGCTTATATCAATCAAGTCATCAAGGATAATAAACAAAAGTTAACTATTTTAAGTAAAGGTGGCAAACAAATTAACAACAACAACAACAAAAAAAGAAATGCACAGGAAGGGAAGTTCATAATAATAATTAAAAAATAAAATCATCAAAATGAATTATTTTTAAAAACAGAAGCAAAGACAAAATAGTCAGGGGAAAACAGACAAGAAATAGTTTTGGAACCAATATTGCTTAGTTTATTGTAAATATTAAAAGATAAAAGAGGGTTGCTTTGTACTTAGTGAAAATGTATATTTTTATGAACAATTATTTCTTTATTCTTTATATATAAAAATGCTCATTTCTGAATTCACATAATATTTTCACTACTTTGAAATGCTTGTAGTCACTATTTTGTGTCAGAACAATAGTGAACATCAAAAGAACAGTCATAGAGAGATAATATTAAAGAATTATTCTTTACTAAAATTTTGTGATTTATACTTAAAGAAGAAATACATATAACATTGCAATATTCATGTAGGCAGAGTATTTTTATACCTCAAAAATAGCAAAACATAGAACATCTTTGAGACTGCTTTGAGACTGAGGATGCTGTGCTGAAACTCAGTGTCCAGCTTTCCTCTTTCTTTCCCTCTCCAACTTATTCCCTCCCCACATTTAATTTTCAGGTGGAAATGCATCAAGAAATGTAATCAGTCAGGGACACAAAGCTTTTCAAAAAATTATTTTATTATCAGATATTGTCCACCTATTTTCTTTTCAAATAATTGCATTTCTCAGCCTCCCCTACTCCTTTTTTTTCCAGGTAAAATTTATATTTAAATAATGTTCCTCATCATCAGTTCTGGACTCCTCAAATGAGGATCAGAAAATTTGAAATGTACTTTTGGCTTGCTGACAACAAACTTATTAGGAGAAGAAAAGCTGAAACTGTGATAGTCTGTATTGGAGCCCAAACAAAATTCAGTGC
Organism: Macrotis lagotis; assembly: GCF_037893015.1. Taxonomy (NCBI): domain Eukaryota; kingdom Metazoa; phylum Chordata; class Mammalia; order Peramelemorphia; family Peramelidae; genus Macrotis; species Macrotis lagotis. The sequence goes on along the minus strand of NC_133660.1, from coordinate 149,981,028 downwards.
ATCATGAATAATCACACAGAAAAGGGAGAGGGAGTAACAGAGGGGGAGGACAGGGAATGAGAATTTGGTGCATGAATTAAGAATACTGTGGTGCTTAAATTTCTCTCATGACCCTATAATATAGATCCAGCTAATTAGGGAGCCTTTTGCCCAAACTAGTGTTAATTTGTTATTTAGTCCCCAAGGGAACATTTTCACAGCTAGATCTCACTTATGCTAAGATATGTCATTAAAAAAATAGAGAACCCTAAAAGATAAAACAGAATGAATGACTGGCAGTCCCTTTCAATGGCATTCAATTTTACCCTATACCATGAAAGCTCTATTCTATCAAAGAGGAAATACTGGTTCATCTTTCAGTTATTTAACATATAATTTGAATCATATGGTTGATTAAATTGATCTTTTATGCTAAATGTGTTGCTTAATTATATAAAAAAAATCACCCAGGTGTTATGGACTGGTTAGACAATGACTGACATGAATGCACTTTACTGTCAAGTCCTATCCTCCTTCATGTCTCAGGCACCTCTAGTCAGGGGGTTTCTATAGCATCCATGTTCAGAGTGGAACTTCCCCAATAAATTCATTCTGCCATTATGACAGTAAATGACTTTCTGTTAATTTGTCTAGAAAGTTATCTGCAAGAAACTCTGCACCCAACAGAAAAAAAAAGCATATATACAGAACTGTGCTGATTTATCATTTTAATCAGAATCTATTATAATCAAATTTTAGAAGCTGATAAACAATAACCCTGGGAAAATTATCTAGTCGGTAGTCAGAACATGAGAACATATTTCTAGACTTAGAATGGATCATATGTTCTAGAGTTGGAAAGGACCACAAATGACACCAAATACCACTCCCATATTCTATAGAGGAGTGATTCACCATACCACACTGCTTCCCATGTCAATAAAGCAATATTACGTTTGAAACATTCGGATTTTATTTTCCTTAGTAATCTCAAGTTCTATGAACAAATACCAAGATGAAGGAGAGAAGGAAAAAAAAAACTTGCATGTGTTCCAAGTGTAGTTATAATTTGAAGAACTCAATATAGTGTTGTTTTTCTATTGTTACTATTCATGTTCTCTAAAACTTTTAAGCCTCTTAAGCAGCTAGTTACCCATATTAATTATGCATCATCATTCATTGTTTGATTTTAGCAAAGTATCTGTACTTTGCTGCTTACTAAATTCTATTATCTTCTTCCATGGTCATTTGTAATTCTAAAGATCTTTGAATAAATTTATCAGCTACACATATATTATTTAATTTTCATTCTAAATCATTGAAACTACTTGGGAATTTTTTTCTTAAAATAACTTTTCTTCAACTGTTGTAAATAAGTGTTCATATTGTGACCATTTCATGGCTACATATGACAAAGTTTTCAGATGATTTTTCATAATTTTTGGTCCTCTGCTCCTTTCCCCACTCCCATCTTAATGTACAATATAAATGAATTTCATTGATGAAATAGGAATACACATTATATGCAGATATACTTACATATGGGAAGAGATATAAGGGATATTGAAAGAGATAGTATTTCATTGATATAGGGAACTCTGGGTGAAAAAAAAAGTTTTTTCTATACCCATACAGGTCTTCTCTTTTTCTGTAATCTATAGCACTAGGATTACCTTTGGTATTAAGAGATCAAGTGATTTATCCAGGGTCAAAGAACAAAATTATGAAAGGTCCTGAACTTGAACCAAGGTATTCTTGACTTCAAAGTGAGTTTTCTGTCCATTCTAATACTCAGTTTCTCAGATCTAGACATAGCTTTCAAAATATCTTAATAGAACAGTCCTGCTGAAAAATATTAAGTTCGAACAATTTAACATTTCCACCCATCCTCAAGAAAAAATTTAGTGAAACATACTTGATAACATATAGAATTCAACATTTAGAATAATCTAATTAGGTGTTTAAAACATATAATTTATGAAAACAAAGATTCACACTCAAGAAAAGGGAAAGGAGTAAGACTGAATTACCCATCTTTCCAGTAATGAACCAAGAAATTGCTTAAACATCCTTAAATCATTTATGAATTTACCTTTAAAATATAAATTACAAATTAAAGCAATTTCAAAATACCACCAACATCTATCAGATTGGCTGTATTGTAAAAAAATGATAATTAGTGAAGTGGATGTAGGAAAATTGCGACACTAATCCATTGTAGGCAGAGTTGTGAACTGATCCTACCATTCTGGAGAGCAATTTGGAACTATGCCTAAAAGGATAAAACTATATTTATCTTTGATCCAGCAATATCATCACAAGAGCTATATCCCAAAGAGATCATTAAAAAAGGGGAAAGGACAAAATAATTGGAAATTCATTTGATGCTCATCAGTTGTATAATGATTGAACAGGCTGTATCAGGGAATGCTATTATACTATAAGAAATGATGAACAGGAAAAAAAAAAACAAGAAATGATGAGCAGGATGCAATCAGGAAAACCCAAAAAAGACTTACATGAACTAATGCAAAGTAAAGTAAGCAGAACGAGCAGGACAATGTACACAGTAGCAGCTGCTTTGTGTGGAAAAATAATTGAATGACAGCTCCTCTCACTAATAAAATGGTCTAAGACAATTCCAAGGGACTCATAATAGAAAATATTATGCATATTCAAAAAGAACTGTTGAACTCTGAATGCAAACTAAAACATATGGTTCTTTATTTTCTGTGGGCCATTTTTTTCTTTTGATCTGTTTCTTCTTTCACAACATGACTAAGATAGAAATACGTTCTGCATGATTGCACATATATAGCCTATATCAAATTGTTTACCATTTTAGAAGAGGAAAGCCGAGTGAAGGAGAAATATTTTGAACTCATAATTTTGTAAAAATGAATGTTAAAATTATCTTTATATATAATTGGAAAAATTAAAATGCTATTAAAAATGAAACAGAAATAAAAAAGTTAAATCTAGACATTTTTCAGAGCAAAAACATGTATACCTATAGTTTTTGCTCTGGAAAATATAAATGACACCAAAATTATATTCCCAACATCTGAAAGTCATCAAAGCAAAGAAGTTAATAAATTGTTCATTCCATTAATTCAAAGCATCATAGATTTAGTACTAAAAGTCACCCAAAACTAACCCCATCATGTTCCAAATGAAGAGAAAGGGGCATAGGAGTTAGGTTTCTACAACTTGAAAGTGACTAACAATTTAAGTCCAGATCATTTAGCTTCAGTTCTGGTTAATGCCCTTTTGAAAAAGATTTCATAACCATCCTTATCCAGATAAAGAACCGTAGAGTTTAAACAAAGTTCAAGGACTATTCCCTTTAATTTAGGAAAAAAAAACTGATATCTTATTGTCTGATCTTGTTATCTCTTATACTTTATGTTTCTTCTTTAAGGATATGATTTCTCTCCCATCACACTCAATTTGGATCAATGTACAACATGGAAACAATGTAAAGACTGACAAATTGCTTTCTGTGGGGGGTTGGGGGAGGGAAGTAAGATGGGGAAAATTGTAAAACTTAAAAATAAATAAAATCTTTAATAAAAAAAGAAAAAGATTTCAGTTGAAGAAAATTTTGGAATTATAGATTTTTTAAAACTTTTCATCCTTTCAAATAAAAGCCTTGAAGATTAAATAAGATCTAACCAATAAAATGAAGTCATCAATCTAGCAAGAAAGTCTTTTTACTCCTTTTAAATTGACTTTAAATGAGTGAATCCATAGTAGCTGTTCCAAATCTTTGCTTCTTCTCTAAACTTCCTTCTGAGCATAGAAAATTTCCTCACATTTTACTTACATCTCGTGAGAGTAGAGACTTTCTTCTTTTTTCACTTGTATCCCTAGCAGAGCATATAAGCACTTAATAGATGATTTTTCATCCATTCTTTCAAAATACAGACAATTCACTGAGAATTTCCTCTTCTTTCCTTGTCGTTCACTTTCTCCTCCCCATTATCTCTGATGTACTCCTTCTTTACCTCAAGTGCATCCTAAAATCAATCCTTCCATGTTCTCCATGTTCTCCATGTTGCCCTTGTAATGACTCATAAAACTAAAATTGCTTAAGTTCAACATACCTGCTCATTTCAGTTTCTATAGTCTCCCCAAAATTCTTGCATTAAAAAAATTAAGAATTCTACTACACCTTCAAACTATCATTCTATATTTCTGTTCCCTTAAACAAGCAAACTTTTAAAAAGGAAAAAAAATGCCTATACTCATTGCCTCCACTTCCTGTGCTCTTACTCACTTTTTTGATCTAGGAGAATCTGAATTCTAGCCACATCATTTAACTCATTTCAATTTCAAGTTTTATAATAATCTCTCCATTATCAAATTTGATGACTCTTTAAAGTCTTTTTTTCTTAGTGATTTCTGTGAAACAATTGACATCATTACTTATCTTCTTGAATTCTGAGGCTTCTCTTCATTTTCATGACACTGCTTTTTCCTGGGTTTCCTTCTACCCTTGTTTCAGCATCACTCATGTACCACTCCTTATGTATGGGTAGAAGCTAGTATTCTTCATCTCTTTCTATCCTATCTCATGATTTTTTCTATACCCTCATTTCAACTTTCATTTCTTTGTAGATTATTTTCTACATCTTTATTTCCAGTATTCACAAATATATATATATATATATATTTATGCATATATATGCTTAAATATTTATACTTCTAATTTTATCTATCACAAGCTTAAGTACCAAATTATCAACTATCCATGAGACATTTACATTTAGGTATTCAAAAAACTACTCTCTTGACCTTGCCATTTATGAACAAATAAATCTTGTCTATTCGATTTCCAAAATATTTACTGAATTTGTCCACTTTTCTCCAGTTACATTTTAACCATCCTTCTTCAGACTTTCATTGCCATAATAAAATGCAAGTCCTTTTAAAAGAACAATTGTTTCCTTTTTTTTAATCCCCTGAATCTAGCAAACTACTATAGACTTAGAATCACAATTCACAGCAACTCAATATTCCAATATTCTTGACCTAACCTATTCTATCCTAAACTATATCTTATATGTGAAATATATTTCATATATAAGCACATATGTATCTATATTTACAAATATGTTGAGTCTTCCTCAAAAATAAGAGTAAATTCTCTATGAAGAGACACTTTCTTCTATTTTTTTTTTTTTTTTTTTAGTTTTTGCAAGGCAGTGGGGTTAAGTGGCTTGCCCAAAACCACATAACTAGGTAATTGTTAAGTGTCTGAGTCAGGATTTGAACTCAGGTACCTGCACCACCCAATCACACCTTCTATGTTTTCAATACCAATATTTATTACATACATTCCTAGAGCAATACCTCTTGTTATTAGTCATCTCAAATCCATCCCAGGTCTACTTTTAATTTGCAATTCAAAGGCACTTAGGACCTCTTTAACAAAGGATCTATGCATGAAGGGAATCCTTGATTTTTCTAAGTCATTCCACTTGTAAACTTCACTAAGGGTTTCATTAAACTTGAGCACCAATGCTCCCTTCTGTTTCAAACCTCTGATAGTATTTCATTTCAGGAGTGATTTGAATCTGCTTACAAGTGTAGAAAATGAATAATCAACAGTGCTCAGTGGACTAGGGTAATGTCTTTTGTTCAAGAAGGCTCTCTCATTAACATTTTGCCTTTTGATATTAACATCTGATTTTGCCTTCTCTTTTCATTTCCCATTTTTATGTAAATAAGGGTTGACCTCTGGCTCTCAACCTGTTATTAAAAATGCACACTTGGAAGCACATGTATATCCTAATTAGGAAAAGGCTTTGTGTGAACAGTACAGAACATTAATGGTGTTAAGCTCTTTCCCATTTCAGTACCATTGCAGAGGCAGAGTCGAGGAATTACTTTCATTTATTCAGTTGACCTATATAGGTCTCCTGGAAACTGCAAATCTTTACCAAAGATCCTTGCTAAATGACTTCATGAATTTATCCACTGGATCTGATCATGCTAAGGACATTCTTTGTGAAATGCCATATTCAATTAATTTTGAATTGTTTCCTACTTTAAAATGCAAAATGAATCTCATTTTTATTAATTTAGAACTCCAACCTGCACAATTGTATATTTAATCTATTTAGTTGTGAGCTTAAGTAGATTGGCTCCTAATAAATCAGCATTCCTTTAGCATTTGTGAAATATTTCTTTTTAAAATCTATATTACTTTTAGATCTGGGTGTGGAGGATGATTAAAATAAACAGTGCCACTTAATTAGAATATTTTTGCTAAAATGAATATTAAAACTCAAAGTTTGTTTATGACTCTCTTATTTTATCAAAGAATTAAAGAAGCATTTATATTTTCAAAACCTACTAGATACAAAGTACTATGTTAGATGTCTAAAATACATCTTGATTTAATTCATATTTTGCCTTCATGGAAATCCTGTTGATTCTGGACTCAGAGAAGTTGGGTTAAAATCAAACTTACTTATAGAAGTTATAGATTGTCTTTGGGCAATCAAAAATCAATAAGAATTTACTAAGCACCTAATATGTATCTGAAGTTGGTCAGGGGATATTAAAACTAAAATTGAAACTTCTTTCCCATCGGCAACTCAAATTCTTTCAGATATCAAATATTTTCTGGGCCTCAGTTTTATCATTTTTTATAAAATGAAGGAATCAGACAGTTTCCTCTAATTCTAAATCTATGATATAATGATTACTCAGAGAGTTCCATCAACCTTAACTTACAAAGGTAGCATGAAATAATTGATAGAAAGTTGGTGAAATCATGAAAACATAGGTTCAAATTTTATTTAGGATATTATATGATCCTGGACAATGCCTGTAATCTCAGGCAACTTCCTAGGAATTCTCTACTTTATCCATTTCATCCCAAATTTTTATCACAATCCTGAACCATTTCCCTAGAACTCCATTCCAAAATTTCCAATTTTTTGCTAAATATAGTCATGTCCTACCAGTAACTCAAATTCAACATGTTCAAAAGAAAACATCATATTCTAACTATAACAATCCCATTCCATGATTTTTGTATTTCTATTAATGTCACTATCATCTTCTCAGTTTATAGCACTTGTAATCTTGGCATATAAACTCTTAGCCTTAGCATTTAACAAGAGATACGACTGATTTTACATTGGAAAAATCTCTTACATAATTCCCTCCTATTTGATTTCAAGGTAACCATATTAGTTCAGGACTTAGTTTATTTTAATATGCTCAATATTTTTCTACAAATAATCTTTTTATATTTTAATCTACAAATTTTAAGTTTATTTTAATCTTTAATTTTATTTTAATAATCTTTCACAATACTTTCTTTAGCTTTTAATTTAATATTCTGATTTTCCACAATTACATGTAAAAACAATTTTTAACATTCCTTTTAAAATTTTGAGTTCCAAATTATTTCCTTTCCTCCCCCTTCTCCCCTCTTACTGAGAAGGCAAACACTTGGAAATAGGTTATAGAATGTAGTGCTGTCATGCAAAACATATTTCCATGTTTGTCATGTGATGAAACAAACACAAAACAAATCAAGAAAATGAAGAAAGGAAAGAAAAAGTAGAGTTTGATCTTTCTTTGGACTCCATTAATTCTTTCTCTAGACATGGAGGGCATTTTTTATCATATCTCCATCAGAATTGTTTTGTATCGTTATATCTGAGATTATGGGTGTAGAAATTTTGACTTTGTTGCCTTTTTTTATGTGTTTGCTTTCAGATTTGTCTTGTTATCATTATATCTGAGATTATGGGTGTAGAAATTTTGACTTTGTTGTCTTTTTTTATGTGTTTGCTTTCATCTTCCCTGTCATCAGAGTAACATTCTAAAGTCAGAATCTTTTTCAGTCATTTTCTCATTTTCCAGCCTATTTCTTAATAGCCCAATGTTACAACTGGTCTCTACTTTTGGGTCAGAGAGGACACTTCCCCAAACTTCAGTTGCAGAAATAATTCTATAGACCTATAAGATATTTTGTTCTTCATAGTGATATGATCAAGGGAAGCGTATGTCTACCACCCTCCTGTGAGAGTTCTCTTGTCTGTCAGCGACATCAAGAACTGTACCTGTGATCAGGGACTCTGATTTTCTGCTAGCCTAAACTCTGATGGACTTATTCTACTCTTTGCCCTGGTTCTGAGACCCATATGGGTCTGAGACTCATAATTAAAATCTAGATCCTAATTTGGCAATGCAATAGAGTCCTGCCTCCAGTGCCCGCAAAACAGTCCCTTTAGTTTCCTTCCGAATTATTGTCTGACCCCCCCCACTTACCTTCTATGGGTTAAGATGTTTAAAAGATTTCATTGCCACCATTAATTTAGCCCCAAAGCCTCTTGCTAGTTTGCTGGGACCCGGTTTCTCACTGGTGCAACCTGTGCTGGCCTGCATTCAACTCTCGCCAAGATGCAACAGACATTTTCCTGTCAATCTTTTAAGTAGTCTTGGGGTTGAATTGTTTTACCCCTACATTTTGTGTTATCTGCAGCTCCAGAATTTGTTTTGAGGTTTTTTTTAAGTTTTTGAAAGGAAATTTGAGGGAGCTCACAAGAGTCCTTGACTTTTCTCCATCATCCTTTCATAATACTTTTAATACATTACTCTCATATTACTCCCATGTTTGAATAAAGCCTTCAGACACCTCATTTATTAACTATAGATCTAGAGATAAAAGCGACTTCAAAAGCCTTCCAATCTACCTGCTCAACTTATAATAGAGAAAACTATTATCCCAAGAAGATCTGGCTTTCCCAGGGTTATGTGGGGAATAAGTAGCAGAGCCAGGATTTGAACTTGAATTTAATTCCCAAACCAACCCTCACTTCCTTCTCTGCCATATTGTCTCCCCTTCCTATACAATAAAGAATATGAACCTTTTCTTAAATTTTCGATATATTTTAATTATTGTGTTAAATATTTTCCAAATTCATGTATAAAAATTGAGCATTTTTTTAAATTTTGTTCCAAATTCTCCCTTGTCCTCCCCATTTCCTTGAGAAGGCACACAATATAATATTTTATATGTGAAATTATTCAAAACATTTCTATATTAATCACATTGTAAAAAATAAGAAATACTTTTAAAAGATAAAAAAAAACTTGTGTACTTAATTTTGCATTTAGAGTTTATCAGTTCTCTCTCTCTGGAGGTGGATAGAATTTTCAATCATGACTCCTTCTGAATTGTTTTGGATCATTGTCTTAATGATAGTAGCTAATTTTTTCAATCTATCATCCTTTAATATTGCTGTCACTGTAAAATGTTCTCCTCATTCTACTTACTTTGCTTTAGATTGATTCATATCTCTTCCAAGGTTTTTCTGAAATCCTTCTGTTTGTCTTTTCTTATAATGCAGTATTAACTGACCAAACTAAACAAGTGTTTGATAAACCCAAAAAAACTCAGCTATAAAGATAAGAACTTTGGATCATAGTCACAGGACAAGAAGGAATACTAGCACAGCAGAGATTACTACCACAGAAGATTAGAAACTGCCATCGCAGGATCAGGATGGAACAGAATATTTGTCCTCTCTCACAGATCAGAGCACTAGACAGGGGAAATAGTAAAAACAGTTTTCCCCTTATACCAGATGTCTTAAAAGACTTAAAAACTTAAAAGTCCAGGAAACTGTTTCTGAATATAGCTGCAAAATAAAACAAAACAAACAAACAAATAGGCAAGCAAGCAACCAAACAAAAGAACCCAAAGTTGGGGACAGTGCCTCCTATACCCTGGAGCAAAGCTCACATAGGTTGTTTTTTTTGTTTTGGGGGGGCAAGGTTAAATGACTTGTCCAAGGTCACACAAATAGGTAATTATTAAATGTCTGAGACTGGATTTGAACTCAGGTCCTCCTGACTCCAGGGTGGTTGCTTTATCTATCCACTGCACCACTGAGCCTCCCCAAAGCTCACTTAGAATATAAAGTTCAAAGTAAAAAAAAAAAACATAAGTCTGAGAAATAAGAAATACAAAAACAAAAACAAAAAGGTACTGACTACAGAATGCTACTATGATGAAAGTGAAAATCAAAAGACAATTAAAGCCTCAAAGAAATATGTAAATTTATCTCAGACTTATAAAAGGTCAAAAAGTATTTTTAAAAATCAAATGTGAGAGGTAAAGAAACAGATCAGGAAAAGAACTGACAGAAAATACTGCAGAAAAAAATAACTGCTTAGTAAAGGAATCACAGAGTAAGTACACTTTAAAAACCTGATCTGACCAAAAGGTAACAGAAGCAAAAAAATCCAATGAAGAGAAGAACTCTTAAAACTCAGTAAGACAATTGGGAAAAAAAAAAGTGTACAAAATTTCCCTGAAAAAAAGAACTCCTGGAAAAGTCAAATTGATCAAGGGAAAAGGATAACACCAATAGTTCAATGAAGAAAATAATTCTTTAACAATTAAAACAAGTGGAAGCTAATCACTCTATAAAACATGAAGAGGCAATAAAACAAAATCAAAAGAAAGAAAAATAGAAGAAAATATGCAAAAACTCATTGGAAAACAAATGATATGGCAAATGCAATAATCCCTCCCCCATCACAAGGGTTACAGGCTTAATGTTCCCACAATTTAGCAAATCTCTGTAAAATTTTTGTCCTTTCCTTCATACCAGAGAAGAAGCCTGAACTATAATAGTATTAAAAAAATAAAAATAAGACTCTGGGGTTCTGACCACATTCAGATCCTGATCGCAGTCTAGGCCCCCCCATAGAACAGAAGGGCCCCCCCACCTCAGCCCCGTGGCGGGGGGGGGGGGGCATATGGTCATTCACAGACCAGGAGGGAGGACAGAGCCTCACACACTGAGACCCTTGTGGGAGTGTCCCAAAAGCTCAGGAAGCACCCCCCAAAACAGGCTAAGGCTGGAAAAATGAGCAAGCAGAGAAACAAGAAGAACGCCATTGAGAAATATTTTGCCTGTGAGCACAAGAAGGATCAAAAAACTCAGTCTGAAGATGAGAAAGCACAAGCTCCTGCATCTAAAGACTCCAAGAAAAACAGAAATTGGGCTCAGGCTATGACAGAGCTCAAAAAAGACTTTGAAAATCAAATGAAGGTGTCAGAAGAAAAACTGGGAAAAGAAATGAGAGAGACGCAGGAAAAATATGAAAATGAAGTCAGCAGCTTAGTCATGGAAATCCAAAAAAATGCTGAAGAAAATAGAATTTTTAAAACCAGCTTAGGGCAAATGGATAAAACAGTTCAAAAAGTTATTGAGGAGAAGAATGTTTTAAAAAGCAGAATTGGCCAGATGGAAAAAGAGATAAGAATTCTCTCTGAGGAAAACAAATCCTTCAGACAAAGAATAAAACTCAGGGAGATTGATGGATTTATAAGAAATCAGAATTCAATACTTCAAAACCAAAAGAATGAAAAATTAGAAGAAAATGTGAAACATCTCATTGAAAAAACAGCTGATATGGAAAACAGACTTAGGAAAGATAATTTAAAAATTATTGGAATACCTGAAAGTCATGATCAGGAAAAGAAAAGATCATTTTCAAAGAATTACTACAGGAAAATTTCCCTGATATGCTAGAAGCAGAGGGCAAAATAGCAATGGAGAGAATCCACAGATCCCCCCGAGAAAGAGATGCCAAAAAGCCAACCCCCAGGAATATTGTAGCCAAGTTCCAGAAGTCCCAAGTGAAAGAGAAACATTACAAGCAGCCAGGACACAATTCAAATACCATGGAGCTGCAGTCAGGATCACACAGGATTTAGCAGCAACTACATTAAAAACTCATAGGGCTTAATATAATATACCAGAAGGCAAAAGAGCTTAGAATGCAACCAAAAATCAACTACCCAGCAAGGCTGAATGTCTTCTTCCAGGGAAAAAGATGGACTTTCAATGAACCAGGGGAATTTCAAATGTTCCTTTTGGAATGGCCACAGCTGAACAGAAGGTTTGATCTTCAGATACAGGACTCAGGTGAAGCATGGAGATTGGAGGAGAAGGGGAAAATATGAGGGACTTAATGATGATGAACTGCATGTATTCCTGTATAGAAAAATGACACTGATAATACTCATATGAACCTTTTCAATTAACAGAGCTGGTAGAAGGAGCTTTTATAGATGAAGCACAGGAGAAAGCTGAATTTGAAGATAAAATATGGTGTAAAAATGGAGTCAATAGAAAAAAGGGAAATGTAATGGGAGAAAGAAAAAGGAGAGGCGGAATGGGCCAAGATATTTCATATAGTAAGATTTTTCTTTATTACAATGAGCTATTGCAATGATATGTAAGGGGGGTAGGCAAAGGGGAATGAGGGAATCTTCACTCTCATCAGAGGTGGCTAGGAGAGGAAACAGCATATATACTCAATGGGGTATAGACATCTGGAAAGAATGAGAGAAGAGGGACAGGGGGAAGGGCATGATGTGAGTGATAGAAGAGAGGATGGACCATGGGAGGAGAGTGGTAAGATATAACACATTTTCTTTTTTACTTCTTGCAATGGCATGGGATTGGACAGCCTGTCTGGGACCATAGGGCCGGGTGGATGCTGGGCCTAAGGGGTGGTATGTGGGCTCGGTCTCTTGGCCCCAGGGCCAGGGATCTGTCTGCTGTGCCACTTAGCTACCCTACAGCAGAGTCAGAGTGAAAAGAGAGAGAAAATATAGTACATAGTAGTGGAGAATTATAACTGGAGGGAGTCACGATCAGCAATGGCAATGGTGCAAAAATATGGAAGTAACTTTTGTGATGGACTCCACCCACAACAGAGTTGGTGATGTTGGAACACAGACTGAAGCACATTTATTATTATTATCATCATCATCATCATCATCATTATCATCATCATTATTATTATCATTATTTTTTTATTATTATTTGGGGGGTGCACAGCAAATGCGGCTGGGTGGCCTGCCTGGGGCTGCATAGCAGGGTGATCATTGGGTTTCTGAGGCCCGATTTTGACCCAGATGCTCCTGACTCAAGGGCCAGTGCTCTGTCTGCCACCCAGCTTCCCCTACTATTATTACTATTTTATTTTCTTTTAGATCTTTTTTTTTCTTTCTTTTTTTGTTTATGCAGGGCAGTGGGCTTGGGGTGGCTTGCATGTCACACAGCTGGGTGATTGTTGGATGTATGGAGCTGGATATGGGCTTGGGTACTCCTGGCTCCAGGGCTGGTGCTCCCTCCACTGCGCCACCTGGCCATAACTACAATTATTACTATTAATTTTTTTAATTTGAATTTTAATTTTTTTCTCTCCCCTTTATCGCTCAAATGAGTCTATATTGGGGGAGGGGTATTTTGTTTACTCTTAAACAAGAATATTTTACTAATGTATAAAAAAATTGTACAAAATGAGAATAAATATTAAATAAAAATTTTTTTAAAAAGATAAAATATATAGATATGGAATTCTATACATATGTTTTATGCATTTCTGAGTTTCTGAACTTTTTCTATATTATCTGCTGGCATTCATGTGATGTCTTCCACTTCCATAAATCTCTCAAAAATTTCTGTTCAATGTCTTATGCCAACCTGAGATATATTGAAACTACAATGGACAAAGTCTTGATGAAGATGGGATAGCTAAATGAAAAAAAGTAAATTTGAGAACCATTGTACTACCTGAAAATCATGGTATGTATATAAAAAAAATTACATTCTCTTTCAAGAAGTCATCCAGGAAAATTAACTTGATACTATATAAGAAGAGGGTAAAATAGAAATTGCGAAAAAACTTATCATTTTCTGAAAAAAATTCCAAAATGAAAACTTAGAGGAATACTACAGTTTAATTCTAGAGCTCTCAAAACAAAGAACAAATATTGTAAACAGTCATAGAACAAGATTTAGCAGCTTCTACCTTAAAGGATTGCAGGCTTGGAATTTGATATTCTGGGGGGCAAAGGAGGTAGGATTTCAACCAAGAAAATCCAACCCAGAAAAACTGAATAAAATTGCTCATAGAAAAAATTAAATTCAATGAAACAGGGGGCTTTCCTGATAAAAAAGACTGAGTGGAATAGACATTTTTAGTTTCAAATATAAGATTCAAGAGAAGAATCAAAAGATAGATAAGAAAGATAATTCATAATGAATTCGGTAAGAGTGAACTAGTTATATTCCTATTTGTAACTTTCTAATTTGTAACATTCTAAGAAGTTGCTAATTATTTGGGCTGTTGGAAGGAGTATACCCAGTCAGGGAGCACAAGTATGAGTTGAATATGATAGTTTTAAAAAAAATAATTAATTAAATTAAAGTATATGAAAGGAGAATGTACTAGGAGAAGGGGCAAGGGACAGCTAAAGTGGAATAAATTTGTTCATATGAAAGAGTAACATTGGGGGCAGCTAGGTGGTGTAGTGGATAAAGCACTGGCTCTGGAGTCAGGAGTACCTGGGTTCAAATCCGGTCTCAGACAATAATTACCTACCTGTGTGGCCTTGGGCAAACCACTTAAACCCGTTTGTCTTGCAAAAACCCCCAAAAAGAAAAAAAGAGTAACATTGGAGTAAGATATGACCACTCAAATGTTATTTTGATCAGAATTTGCTTATTAGAAATTTATATTATTTTATATGAAAGTAGGAGGAAAAGAGGATAAAAAGAGGAGCAGTCAATAGAAAAAAGAGATTAGGGATGGGAGAAGTAAGTAATCATAAGCAAAACACTTCGAAGATGAATAGGGTAAAAGGAGAGTAGGATAAATGGGAGAAACTAACAAATGGTCAAATGATATGAACAGGCAGTTTTTCAGACAAGTAATCAAACATATACATAACCAACTGAAAAATAATCTTCTAAAGCACTATAGAATAGAGAATTGCAAATTAAAGTAACTTGAAGATCCTACCTCATATCTCCTAGATTGGGTTGGGGCAACTGGGTGAGGCAATGGATAGAATACTGGCCTTGGCGTCAGGAGGATGGGAGTTCAGGCTAAGTCACTTGACATTTATTAACTGTTTGATCTTGGACAAGTAGCTCAACCCTATTACCTTTCATCCAAGGTCATCTCCAGTTGTCATGATCCATATATGAGGGAAAAACTAAACATTAAACATTATCATCATTGTCATTATCAAAATGGGCAATCTGATAAAGAGTTTAAGTTATTGAATGCCTTATAATTTCTTTCCTTTTTTTAAATTTTCTTGAATCTCATTTGAAAGTAAAATTTTCTATTTTATTCTGTTTTCTAAAATGATTGAAATTTCTCTATTTCATTAAATATTCATTTTCCTTATAGTATTACATTCAGTTTTGCTGCATATTTTATTCTTGGTGGCAAACCAAGCTTCTTTGTCTCCTAAAATATCATATTTTCAGTCTTGAGTTCTTTTAATATGGTAGTTGTGAAATCTTATGTTATCCTGACTATTGCTCCATAATATTTGAAGGGTTTCTTTCTGGCTTCTTGAAGTATTTTATCTGAGTTGGGAATCTCTGGAATTATTATCAGGTTTCATTTGTTGATATCTTTCAGGAAGTGAAGAATAGATTTTTAAAAATTTCTGTTTTACTCTCCTATTTTAGGATAAGACGGCAAAATTTCTGGATAATTTCTTGAAATATGTATAGTTTTTTTAATCCTAGCTTTTAGGTAATTTAATATTCTTAAATTATTTGTTCACCCTATTTTTCCATGTCTGTAATTTTTTTATTCTATTTTGCTTTTGTTTTTACTTTTTTTTTTCATTCTTTTCACCTTGTCTTATTGTTTGTTTAAATTTATCTTGCAGACATTGGCTTTCAGGTATTATCTATTAGATCTAATTTTTTGTGACCATATTTTGTGTTTTACTGGACAAAGGTACTATACTATTTTAATTTCCAATTCATTTTGGAGTTGAGGACAGAAGTAAGCAGGGTTTAGTGAGTTGATCAGGGTCACATAATGAATAAGTTTTTAAGGAATGATTTGATCTTCCTGATTCCACATCCTGTACTCTATCCACTGTACCACTTCACTGCCCCAAACTTTCACTTCTTCAGTTCTAATTTTCAAGAAATGATTTTCTTTAGTGAGTTTAATATTGTTCAATTTTGTTTATAAGTACTTATTCAAAGTTCTCTCATTTGTTTCCCATACAAATTCACAGGATTCATGTTTCCCTATCCATTTTTTCAAATAAATATACTCTTTATATGCCACAATAATGAAAAGAATTAGTTCCATGCTTTGTTTTATTTGTTTATAACACTATATTCTTTCTTTTAGGATTACCTTTCTCTCTCTCTACTCTTAAAAACCTCAGAATAGAATCAATCCCAACCCCCCACTGTCCATGACAGCTCTCTGTTTTTCTTATTTAGTATATTTTGAAGACTCTAAAATTCTGAAGAGAATCTTTTTTGCTTCTTAATTAAATCACCACACTATATCAGTTTCCAGATATTTTAATTGCTGAAATACATTTCTTTACCTAGATTTCTCTTTATTCTTGCATTTTCATGTGAGAGTTTTTATTCAGCTTTGCTAATTTATTAGAAAGTTATGAAAAATCACAATTCCATATTTTTTCACTGCAGTATTTTACTCAGTTTAGGAAGGTACCTTATTCTAGCTTGGAAGGGATATATTAGTGGCATCTAGGTGATACTGGATATAATACTAGCCCTGGAGTCAGGAGGACCTGAGTTCAAATCTGAATTCAGACACTTAATAATTACCTAGCTGTGTGAACTTCAGCAAATCACTTAAACCCACTTACTTGCAAAATATATTTTTAAAAAGAGGAACAGAAATATTGGGGTCAGGAACATATCCAAAATGGCAGACCTAGGAGAGAGAATTTTTTTAAATTATTGGACTACCTGAAAACCATGATTAAAAACCAAACAATATACATCACTCCTTTAAAAAATTCCCAATGGAAAACATCCAAGAATATTATACCCAAACTCTAGATCTCTCCAGTCAAGGAGAAAATATTGCAAGCATCCAGAAAGATTTGTTTTAGTATTGTGGAACCACAGTAAGAATAAGACAAAATTTAGTAGTTTCTACATGAAAGGATAAGACTTGAGATATGATGTTCCAGAGGACAATGGAACTAGAATTGTAACTAAGCAAAGTAGGATTAATACAAATACAAGATTCAAGAGAAATATTAAAAAGGGAAATCATAAGGAATTTATCAAGGTTAAACTGCTTATATTACTAAATAGAAAGATGATCCTTGTATTTCTTAAGAACTTTCTCATTATTAGGACAGTGAGAAGGAGTATATATGGACAGAAGCCACAAGTCTGAGTTAAATATGAAGGAATTATATTTAACAAATTAAGAGGTAAAAGAGGAATGGACTAGGAGAAATGAAAAGGGAAAACATGAGGAGGATAAATGAACTTTACTCTTATCAGAATTGACTCAAGAGCTCACTTTGGCAGCACATATACTAAAATATTAGTGTGTCTCCTCTATAAGGATGGCTTGAAAATTTGTGAAGTATTTCATATTTTTGTGCTTCTCTTTGATATCAAATAATATAATGTACTCCAGGGAAGTTTAAGGTTTTATTTACTCTCGTTAATTATATTCTATTCATCTCTCCCTTGCTTCTATCTAAGTTTTCTAAATCTCCCTCAAATTTGCGTGGTCATTTCTAGATTGGTCTCCACCAATAAGTTAGTGCTAAATCCTAGAGAATAAATCTTCATGTCTAACTTAAAAAGAATTGACTCAAACAACCAATAACATCCATACTCTATTGAGTATAAAAATGTCTTACTCTAGAAGAAAGTAGAAACAGCAGAGGAAAAAAAGAAGGGAGGAGTGTGATAGAAAGGAGGAAAAATTGAATGAGTGGGTAGTCAAAAGCAAAACACTTTTGAGAATGTAGAGTGTGAAAGGAGAAAGACAATAGAATAAATGGGAGGAATGGGTTGTAGGGAACTACATTTAGTAATAGTAATAATGAAAAAAATTAAAACAAGTATCTCTGACTTTTTCTCTTTTGTCCAACATTTATCAAACTCAATCCAAATTTATAAAAGTGATGGTTATTTCCAATTGATTAGTGATCCAAAGATATGAACAGGTTTCACATTAAATAATCAAAGCTCTCTATAACCAGATGGCAAAAAAAAAGGAGTCTAATTCACCATGATTACAGAAACACAAAACTAAAACAGTTCTGAGGTGCAACTCTTAGCTATTTAGATCTCTAAAAGGAGAGAAAAGGAAAGTGACAAATAATGTGTAGAATTAGGCAAAAAAATAGGACATTAATACACTGCTGGTGGAGTTGTGAGTTGATTCAATCATTCTACAGGGCGATTTGGAACTATTCTCAAAGGGCTATAAAGTTATGCATGATCTTTTACCTAACAATGTTTCTACTAGACCTGTATCTAAAAAAGGATCTAAAAAGAAAAAGAAAAGACCTGGTCACAAAACAAAACAAAATTACAACAGCCCTTTTCTGGTAGCAAAAGGTTGGAAACAAAGGAGATGCTCATCAATTGAGAAATTGCTGAATTGATGTGATATGAAATTATAACAAAATATTAATATTATAAGAAATGAGGAAGATGTCCTTAGACAAACCTGGAAAGACTTAGGAGAACTGATTCAAAGTGAAATGTATTGTGTACACAGTAACAGCAAAATTACTGGGTGATCGCCTGTGAATGACTTTATATTCTGAATAAGTGCTGTCCTTGGAATGATTTTTCTCTGTAAACTCTAAGGCTTTATTTAGCTTCTCTTGTTTGTTGATCCTCAGTCTTCTTTTTGATGTATCAGTACATTAAAAGCATCTTCATTCAGGTTTTAATGAACATAAAGATTAATATGACTCACTTCCTCTAGTATGTGTTGACTAGGTACCTTTGATTATGAATTTCAGAGAAAAAAAACAAGAATTAAAATTAAAACTTATTCCAAGCACTGGGTGATTTTTTTTTCAAACCTTTTATCCCCATCTCCAAAAGAGACCAAAAGAACAAAAGATAAAAAAGTTACATTAGAAGACTTGCATTTCTCATTGTTTTCTGTTGTTTTTTTTTTATTTCTTAACTGGGATGTACCTTAGGCTGTTGCAACAGCTTTTTGTTGCTGTTATTGTATTTTTTCCCTGTAGAATAGTATTTTTTTAAATATGATAACACTTGCCCAAGTGTGCATTTTGTTGACTTAGACTTTAAGAATCCAAGCTCAGCTCTTTGCCACAATGAGATATAACAGTACTTCTGACTAAACTTTGTGGTTTTCTTAGTATAAATAACATTTTAAATAAATAAACTTTCTTTTTTTTTAAATTTACATAGACATACAATTGAAATAATGAATACAAATATTATAATTTACAAGGCAAATTTTTTTTTTGCTGTCAGCTTTCAGAAACCCAGTTCTCACAGAAGTTTGTCTATTTTCCCCTTGACAATTTTTCTTTTCAAGGACTGACTCAGTGTGAAACAGCGAAGTTTTAAAGAATTATGTCAAGTTAATTAAGGAAAAAATATGTCATGATTTCAAAAAAAAAAGCTGTTCAGTACAATTGCCATGATAATAATCACGTTTTTCTTGTTATTTTTTTATACCATCAGGTAAACATTTATGTGATCCAGAATTATCTTTGTCTTACAGAGACATTTCACTTGTTAACTTTTATCTTCTTGTTGTTGCTTTGTAACAGCACTTTTACTGCAGCTCTGCAAAGCCTAGTCATCATGAGGATATGTTTATCATGAGAGAATGATCCACTTGGATTTTGGAGTCATGGCCTCTGCTATTAAAAAGGTTTAGGCAAGTCATCCCAGTTTTTTGCCTTCAAAATTAGTAGTAGTGACAAAATCCAGGCATAAGTTTATTCAATCATATTTTATGTTACAGTATTGCTGAAATAATATTTTATAAAAATCAAAAAAAAAAGGGAAAAGAATAGTCTTGAAACTCACAAAGCAAAAGAAAATAAATATTCCATTCTTTTGTTCCAGGAAACAAAAATGTATTGATTTCAAATGATAATGGAAAAATGTCTTTCATAAAAAAAGTTGCTTTTTATTAAAACAACAATAAACATACTAAAATTCTACATTCTCTAGTTAGTTCTAAAAACCTAAAACCATGTTCTAGAACTTTTCTTCTAAGTTAAACCACTTATGATATTTGTTACTGGTGGAAATTCACTCACTAGAAAGAAGTTAACTGATGCCAATAGAACCATTTTTTTGTATTCATATATTCATTTTTTATATATTCATTTTTAAAAAGAATAATGATATAACCTCATTCGTATAGAATTTGATATTCATTCACCACTGAGTTTAAGAAAATAAAAGTCTAATGATTACAATTGAACTGTGTAGAAGAAAGATGAATTGCATTTATAAATTTTCTACAGTCAGCATAATTTCGAAGTATCAAAGTATACTATAATAAATACACTAAAATTTCTAATACAATCTTTATGCCCATGGAAACAAATATAAATGCAATTCATAAATTAAAAAAATTAAAAAAACGAATCAACACTCTATAAATAAGATAACCATGTTTGACTCCAGAAGAGTTGAAAAAATATACACCCTCATTGCATTAAAATTAGATAAAATCAAAATTTAGTTTCACTTTTCTCAACTGATTTTTACATTGAGTAAAAATTGAAAATATATCCAAATTAAAAACAAAAAATAAAATATTAAAAAGAAATTCTTAGTCTCCTTTGCCCCTCTAAAAGTAGACTAGAATTTAGGAAAAAATGAGACAAGACAATAGAAACACTAATAGCCTCTTGAATATATTCTAGTCATTTAGTAACAAAGTACCTGATGACAGATAGTTACCTTGATGGAACAATTATATAAATTAAGTGTCTGACTTCTTGTAATGACTAAATCTAAGGTTCTTCATTGAATAAATGAGACTTATTATTTGATGTATCGAAACAGTTTAGCACAACTACTATAGTTTAGGGTATACTTTGAATATGTATGTGTGAACTAAGTCACTAAAACAATTCTAATTTTAATTCATAGTTTCATGAATCCATAATGATTTCCTGACTATTTAAAGGAAGTTTATGACCTTTTATTGTGTCATGGACCTCTGTGAATTTCTTGGCTGAGTCTAAAGACTTTGGAGCACTTAATAGAGTACTTGGCCTGGAGTAAGAAATTTTCATCTTTTTTTTAAATTTAAATATTTTATTTATTTTTTTTCTAACTGTATGCTATGGTAGTTTTCATTAATCTTTTTTTTGCAAGTTTTTGAGTTTTTCGTTTTTCTCCTTCCTTCCCTTCCGCCCCACAACTGACAGAAATCAATCTAATATAGATTGTACATGTATAACCATGCTAAGGATGGTTCTATATTGATCATGTTGTGAATGAAGAATTAAATCCAAAAGGAAGAAAAAAAGTAGAGAGAGAAAAAAAAATGAGATAATATATGACAACTTTTAAAAATTGAAGATAATACACTTTGGTCTTCACTTAAACTCTATAGCTCCTTCTCTGGATATGGATGGCATTTTCTTTGTCACTACGAAAAGAACTACTCTGAATAATTTTGTACATGTGGAATTTTTATTCTTTTGCATTATATCTTCAGGATACAGACCCAGTAGCAGTATTGTTGGATCCAAGGGTCTGCACAGTTCTATTGCCCTTTGAGCATAATTCCAAATTTCTCTCCAGAAAGGCTGGATGAGTTCACAACTCCAGCAACAATGTATTAGTGTTCCAATTTTCCCAATTCCTTCCTAGAATGAATATTTTCTTTTTTAATCATATTGACTAATCTGATATGTGTAAGGTGGTACCTCTGAGATGTTTTAATTTGCATAATAAAAAGACTCATCTTTTTTAGTTCATTTCTGGTCTCATGAATTTACTAGCTATGTGACCCCATGCAAGTCAATTAACTCTGTTTGCCTCAGTTTCTTCATCTGTAAAATGAACTGGAGATAGACATGACAAACCATTCTAGTATCTTTACCAACAAAATCTAAAATGGAGTCACAAAGAACCAGATAAGTCATAAAAGGACGGAAAACAAGACTCCTCAGGAAAAAAAAATTCTTTAACTACATTGAGTACGGCAAAGAATTACAAAGGAAACTAATTATATTAAAATAAAGATATGAACTTGTCTCATACAAGTTTATGTTTCCTAAAATCTGTTCAGAATCATTTCAGGAGGCTCTTGAGCCCTGATCCAAAAAAAATATGTATTATAAAATAAAAAAAGGGATAGAAATGTCAGGATAAGAACTGTAACTTTAATCTAGTTTAAGTTTAGTACAAAAGTATTAATGTTGTGTATAATTTTTAAGTGTGTGACTTCAAAAATGATGTTTAGACCAGATGATTTTTTTTTATTTCCACAGACAAAGAAACTTTGGGAAATTCTCATAATTTCTCACTATCTTAATTTTCTCTTCCGAAAAATGAGAACAAATCATTATTATGTCTATAATGTTCTGTGCATTAGCTAAAACAATACAAATAACAAAAGAGCTTTCCAAAACTTGAAATGCTAGTTACGTCATTTCTAATTATTATGAAGCCAAATTCAATTCCCTAAATTTTCTTCTCTCTCTCTCTCTCTCTTCCTTTCTGTTCCTTCCTTCTTCACTCAGAGTGAATGTAAATAACAATTGTTTTTGTTTTGACCAGAAATTCTGAGGGCCTTCCATTCCCAGACTGATAATGTTTTGACTAAGTAAAAGCAACCATTATTTTTTTGTTTCATTTCTTTCTCACCTAGTCACTGAATGGATATTAGCTCAGTCAAACTGAGATCTGCTAATGACTATAACTTAAAAAAATTATTACTGCGTCCAGGGCCATCTCGAATTGTCCTAATCCATATTTGGCCACTGGAACCAGATGGTTCCTGAGGAGAAAGTGAGGTTGGTGATTTTTTTATAGTACTTGCTCACTTAAATTCAATCAGCTTGCATGCCATAGACTTCCTTTACAAGAAGTACAACAGTAAAATTTCTATTTCAGATCATCCACAGAGTTGATCTATCTATTCAAAGAATGTATACAGTATTCAAGCCTGAGTAGAACACAAAGTGGAGTCTTAAACAGAAAAAAATAGTCTAATCTCATCATCAGCAAAGACTTCCAAGAGACTGAACTTAAAATCAGAACTGTGGAAGGAGGGGGAGAGCTCTGAACCACCCTGTGGTGATGGCTATTAAAAATTATCTCTCTCTCCACACTTAACAATAGATAGATGTTTGACTTCTGAGATCTGATGCTGAGCAAAAGGAGTAGAATCAAGAGAACAATATACACATCAATAACATTATGAGATGAACAACCTTGGAAGCAGTTGGAAGCAGCTCCTCTCAGCAGCCCTGAGAGCTAGGACAACTGTATTAGACTGGCTATGGTCTATATTATCCCCAATCAGAGGAAGAAAAACACCCCCCCAAAAAAAAAACCCAAAACACACAAGAAAAAAACAGTCCTTTCAAATCTGATAAACACTATAAAAATTATCTCTTATGTATCTTTTCCCCTTGATCCTAATTCCTCATGCCCAAAATTACTAATTTGTAAATATGTTTAACAAAATATGTATGTAAAATGCTAACCTGACTGTTCCCTGCTGGGAGGCAGGGTGGGAAGGAAGGGTGGAGGGAAATTTTTAACTTGGAAATATGCATGTACAAATGGATGAAAATTAATAAAAAAAAACTGTAAAATTAAAAAAACAAAAGATAGATATAATTGTACAATTAGACAAAGGACCTAACCCCTATTTTGCCACTGTTAATGGGTATTGAAGATGAGATTAGAATCCAGATCTTTACTTCTAAGTAAAGTGCTTTGGACAATCTAAGAAGTGAAGGACACTTAAAAGTTTCTGAGGGTTTTTTTTTCCTTTTTTATCTCTTGAAATAGAAGTAAAGCAGAAATTTAGGAAAATAAATCTATCAGATACTAAAAATTGGACAAATGACAAAAACTGTATAAAAATTTGATACCTCCTATAAAAGGCTAGCATAAAAATCTTATTTAATTATTTGATATGGTTTACATAAAATTTGCATTTGAACATCTTTATTTTTGTACTCTTCTTAGGTGATTAGCTAAATGCATATTATTAGATGACTATCACTTAATAATTGCTAATAATGATTACTCCTTTTGCAATAATTGATCATCTATTACAATTAGCAGCAGTGATAAATTCCATTTTCAGATTTACAATTATATACATATATATATATATATATATATATATATATATATATATATATATTACTCAATGTCTTGATTCTTTGGACTAAGGTACTGTTCTTCTTATGTGGTTTCTCTTTTAAAAAAGTAGTAATTTGCTTCTTTTCTAGGAAGACTTTTACATATGATAGTAGTCATTACTAGTGTACCAATATACAACCTACTCAATTTATTAGCCATAAAAAAACATTTTTATTTGATAAGAACACCTGAAAAGTTGGAAAATAATCTGGAAGAAATTAGGAGTAAAACAACATCTTACACATATAACATAAATTCAATATTGAATATTTAAGATTTAACCATTAAAAAGTTGGAGAAGTAAATCATATACCTTTCAAAGCTATGAGTAGGAAGTAAATTCCTGTTCAAGTTTTTTAAAAGAAGCAATTAAAAATGAAATATATAATGTTGATTCCCTAAAATAAAAATTATTTCCATAAACAAAATTCAGGCTTTTAAAATAAAAAGGAAAGTAATTAGTTAAGGAGTGGAAATTTTTTTTAAAGAAAGAATTTATTTATTTTGAATTTTACAATTTTTCACCCTATTCTTGCTTCCCTCCTCCCACCCCCCCACAGAAGGCATTAATGTCCCAGATTTCCCACATTCTTTCCAACATTGATCATTGTTCTTTCTGGTCATATTGGTCAGTTGGGAGTGGAAGATTTTTAATCAAACTTCTTAGATAAATATTTGGTATAAAATTCATATAATAATTAACAGAAACTTTTATTACCAAAAATCTTTTCCAAATATGAACAAAACATTTTTATAAATAATCAGAAACTATTAGCAATTGTATCAAATGAAGATGTAGATCACAAATAAAAACAGAAATTCGATTAAAACAAAAGTTATTTGTTTTGATTCTTTCTCATATCTAGGAAATTCACTGAGATGACAAAAACTGATAACAATTCATATAGGAAGGATTATGGAAAGATGAGCACACCAGTGTTTTATTGGCAGAATTGTAAATTGGTAAATCATTTTTGGAATCAGTTTGGGATTAGGCAAGTAAGGTAATTAAAACATCTATATTTTTGGACTCAAAGATTTCATAAATAGAATTATACTTTCACATTATCCACCTCATCATTTTCCTCCCCTTTGTCCTTCTCTTCCTCCTTTTTATCATCTTCAAAAGTATAGCGTGATAGCAAAAGACTGGAAATAAAATGGATACCTAATGATTTTTTTTTTGTTTTTTTGCAAGGCAAATGGGGTTAAGTGGCTTGCCCAAGGCCATACAGCTAGGTCATTATTAAGTGTCTGAGACTGGATTTGAACCCATGTACTCCTGACTCCAAAGCCAGTGCTGTATCCACTGTGCCACCTAGCTGCTCCAATACCTAATGATTTAAAAAGGACCAAACAAGTGGTGGCTTATGAATAAAATGGAATATTTCTATGTAACATAAAACAAATGTGATGTGTACAAAGAAGCATGGAAAATTTATTTGATCTGCTTCAAAGAAAAAACAACAGAGCAAGAAAATCAACTATCACTTAAATTAATAGCAATGTATTCAGGATTACAATGTGAATTCAATTAGAACTTATTGTATTCCAGGTATCTCAAAACAATTGAAATTTTTTGTTATGAAATGGGAAAGAACATTGATTGACCTTACAAAAAAGTTGCGAGAAGATACTTCACCTTTGTGTCTTAACTTAAGCTGTGGTCCATGATCGTGAGACATTGTTTAAAACATCAGATTTGCTTCTGTCATTGATTGGTCTTGCTTATTTTGTATTCTTTTTTTAATATTATTGCTCTTTTCATTTTTTAAGTCTTTGCTATAAGGATATTCCTTTGGGAGAAAAGCGAAAGGATAGCAAGGGGAACTACAGATGATGTAAAAGACAAAAGATAGCACTAAAAATTCTTTATAAAAAAAATGCATCCACGTCTCAAATGACCTTCCCAAACATGGAAAAGTCCTGGACGCAACCTAACCACAACTCCACCTTGGAGACTTCCCAGCAGCAAAAACCATCTGCCTGAGATATCCTTTGTTACGAGAAAAAAAAAAGTTACTATTTTACCCACAAGTGCAGTGAATCAATCCTTGTCAGCAAATAGAGAGTTCTGCCTCAGGTATAAATCCTGTAGTTGTCAATGTCAGCAATGTTTAGATGAAAAATAAGGAAGCATATATGAAGAAGTCCATAATGTAGATGGAACTTTAGATTTTTACTTTTCAATCATGGTCATTTTGTCGCAACACATTTTAAAGTGAACTTAAATTCTATTCTAAAGAATGAATTAGACTTTGTAATGTCAAATGAGTGATGAACACTGAAGGGGTAATACAGTTTGGACAGCATAAGTTTAGAAACTAATTCAACCTCCTCTCTTAGAATCTTCAAGAGCATCTTTAATTTGAAATCATATGAGTTAAATAATACTAACATAAAAAGCACTCTAGTATAAATTATATTGTGATAATGTTAACTATCTACTTGGGATTATAATAAGGCTATCCTAAAATATAACTGTGTGTAAGTGAGTTTTCTAAACATATATTTTCCAAGAGAGTTAAAGTCAAGTGAAAACAACTTGACTGTGAATAAGAGTTCTCTAATAAATTTACCTCTAAGATCATTTCCAAAAGAGAGATTCTGAGGCAGAACCAAGATGAGACAACAAGATCTTCCTGACCTCTCTGTCCAACTGCTCCATATTCTTAAAAATACTAACTCTAAATTCTAGAGAGGCAGAACCCACAAAAAAATGAAGTGAAAAAATTTTCCCGTCAAAGATAACATAAAATTGTCAGGAAAGATCAGTGGCACCAGGATTAGAGAGGAGCATCATCTAGCCAGGCTGTAACAGACTGGCACAAGCAAGCCAGGAGCAGGTCTTGGGAGTCACTGAACTGACAGTGACTGTAACTGCTTCTGGAGCTCTCAATCCATAGATGGTGAAGTGACTGAACAACTAGTCAGAACAGGATTACAGCTATTTCTTTACTAGTACCAAGGTGGGACTCTGTTGTTCGACCCATACTTGCAACTGAATCACAGTCCTGGGTGGAGGTACCAGATCTAGCAGGAACACTAGGCAAATCAGAGCTTGCAGCTGCAGGGGAGCAGGGACCCTTGTCACAGTTCCAGACGAGAAAAGAATATCGTGATCGCTCATAGACTGGTATCCAGGCTAGGTAAGTAACATGTTGCTTAGATTGGTGGAAGAACTGAAAACTTGCAGGTGCTTAGAAGTATCTCTGAAACAGCTGCACAAAACACCTGAAGCTTGGGATAATGTGTACTCCATCCTAGAAGGAAATCCCTGATTTAACAGACTGAACATCAGATCACTGACAAAACAAAATTACTACGATGACAAGAAAAATTACCACAGAAAATTACTATGATGACAAAGAATATGAGCACACACATTCAGAAGAAAAGAAAGTCAAATACCCAATGTTCAATGTCTCCAAGATAAATGTGAATTGTTCTCAGGTCAAGGAAAAGTTCAAGAAAGATTTTGAAAATCAAGTAAGAGGTAAAGGAAAAATTGAGAAGAGAAAGGAGAATCTTGCAAGAAAATCATGAAAAATAAGTCAGCAACCTTACAGAAAGCACAAAAAAAAAATACTGAAGAAAATAGCATCTTAAAAAAACAGACTTGGCCACATGATAAAAGAGATGCAAAGAGCCAAAGAGAAGGAAAATGCCTTAAAAAGAAGAGTTGGTTAAATGAAAAAGGAATTACAAACTTTCACTGAATGAAATACTTTCTTACACATTAGAATTGAGCATATGAGACCTATTGACTTAATCAGAAATCAAGATTTAATAGAATGAAACCAAAAGAATGAAAAAAAAGAAGATATGAAATATCTCACTGGAAAAACTACTGATTTGGAAAATAGATCCAGGAAATATAATTCTAAAATCATTGGACTATCTTAAAGAGCCTAGATATCATCTTTTAAAAATTATCAAAGAAAACTGTCTTGATATTCTAGAATGAGAGGAAAAAAATAGCAATAAAAGGAATTCATAGATTATCTCTTGAAAGATATCCCAAAATGAAAACTTCCAAGAATATTATAGCCAGATTTTAGAGCTCCCAGGTCAAGGAGAATATTGCAGGCAGCCAACATGAATACAAAAATTGAGAAGTCATAGTCAAAATAATCCAAATTCTAGCAGCTTCTACTTTAAAGGATTATAGTACTTGGAATATAATATTCTAGAAAACAAAATAGCTTTGAATTCAAATAATAATTAACTACCCAGCAAAAATGAGCATGCTCTTCCAGAGTAAAAGATTGAAATTCAATGAAAAGGGAGTTTTCAAACTTACCTGATGAAAAGACCATATCTGAACAGAAAATTGACTTTCAAATACAAATATTCAAGAGAAACATTAAAAAGGGAAATCATAAGGAATTTAATAATGTTAAACTATTTATATTTCCACCTGGGAAGATGCTTTTATTAACTTCTTATTAGAGCAGTTAGAAGGAGTATGTGTGTGTATATGTATCTATCTATCTCTTTGGGGGCACAGAAGTAAGTTGATTATGAAGGGATGATATCTAAGCAAATCAAAATGAGAGAGGAATATACTGGGAAGGGGGAAGGGGAAAAGTAGAATTAGGCAAACCGTCTCACATAAAAAGGACAAGAAAAAGCTTATACAGTCAATTGGGTATAGAAATCTGTATTACAGGAAAATAAGAGCAGAGGATAATGGAGGGAGGTGAGAGGGGAGGTGGTAAAAAGTAGGGCAGATCAGAGTTAGAAGTAAAACACTTTGGGGGGGTACAAGATAAAAGGAGAAAGACAATCAAATAAGTGGGAGAAATAGAATGAAGGGAATGCAATTAACAATATTGTGAAAAAAGTTGAAGCAAATTTCTTTTATAGGCCCCATTTCTCAAACATATAGTGAACTGATTCAAATTTGCAATAAGGGTCATTCCTCAATTGATAAATGATCAGAAATATAGTTTTCGCATAAAGAAATTGAAACTATCCATAGCCAAATGAAAAAAATAATCCTAACTGTTGATTGGAGAAATGAAAATTAAAATTTAGTAAATGCAAAATCTTATACCTTTTAGATTTACTAATAGGAAAGAAAAAGTGACTTATTACAGTGGAGGTGGGAAAAATGAGATATTAATGTATTATTAGGTGAGTTGTGACAACTATTCCTTAGAATAATGTGGAGTTATATCAAAAGGCCTATATAAAACTATGTATGCCTTTGACCTAGCAATGCCACTACTAGGTCTGTAGCCTAAAAAGATAGTAAAAAAAAAAGGAAAAAGACCTATATGTGTAAACATATTTATAGCAGCTCTTTTCTGGTGACAAAGAATAGAAAATTGGGGAATGACTAAATACATTTTGTTTTATTTTTATGATGGAAAACTACTGTAATATTATATCATGATGAGCAGAATACTCTCATAAAAACCTGAACTTACATGAGCTGATGCTCAGTGAAATGTACTGTGTACAAAGAACCAGCAATAATGTAGGATGATCAGCTATGAATGGTCAGCTATTCTTAACCAATAGATGATCCAAAACAGTTTTCAATGACTTATGAAGAAAAATACTATTTATTTCTAGAGGAAGAACTGATGGTATCTAAGATTAGATAGAAACATCCATTTTTTCTACATTCCTTATTTTTCTTGAAGGTTTTTTGTTTGTTTGTCTTACATTTTCCTTCACTAAATCACTGTTATGGAAGTGGTTTCATAATATACCCTATATCAAATTGTGTACCTTCTCACTGAGGTAAGAGTAAGAGAAGGGAGAGAATTTGGAACTTAAAGTTTTTTTTTAGTTTTTTTTTTTTTTTGTAAGGCAAATGGGGTTAAGTGGCTTGCCCAAGGCCACACAGCTAGGTAATTATTAAGTGTCTGAGACCAGATTTGAACCCAGGTACTCCTGACTCCAAGGCCAGTGCTTTATCCACTACGCCACCTAGCCGCCCCCTTTTCTTTTTAGTTGTTTTTTTAACTTAAAGTTTTTAAAATTGTTTTTGGATATATCTGAGGAAAAGTTAAAACTAATAACATGTTAAAGGAAACAAAAAGGAAATTATCTTATGTACCAGGAAATAACCAAGAGATATTACAATGATAGGTCAATATTTTGCCACTTCATATTATAGATATTTAGCTTTCATCAAAAAAAATAATTAATTGACTTAGTCCTTTCTCAACTTTGGTTATGAACAATTTTTGAGCAACTTTTTCTTTGAGTTGTCCTTGATAGTTTGATGTTTAAATACTTAAATTAAATGCTTTTTTCCCCATGTTTTTAAAAATACCTACTATGTGCCAGGCACTGTGAAGAAAGATAAAAGAAAATGCTGCTTTCAAGGAGCTCAGTAGAAATCAAAATAATTTCTTAGACATGGTTTCAATGATTCAGGATAGTCACAACATAAGCTGCTCTGAGATAAGAATAAGAGAACCTAAAGTTAGGAGTTTGAGATGGAAAACCCCCAAGAATTTGGGGGATAAAGAGGGAAACTTAACTCAGTCTTCTCAATTAAGTTTGAGTGAATAATATGAAATAAAAGGCTAGGATTCCCAAGTGAACTCCTTTTCACAAAACAACAGGTATTGATTAGCATTCTGTGTTCAGCCCCATACCCTCTGGATAAGTGTCACATAATGACTGCACCTGCATTTCCCCCCCATAAAACATTTAATTTCACTAGGACAGGGTGTTGTTTAATGAGAAAATTCCTCCTACCAGTGCTGATAATCAATTCTTTCCACTATGTCAAGGATGCCAAATCTTCTGTAAACTTCTATAGAAAACTGCTAATAGAGAAATTCCTAGTCTGCTTCATGGAGGGAAATAGACTCAGGAGAGGGAATGCACTGAACAGAGAAATTAAGCATCATTTCTCTGAGTGTCAACCACCACAGATCTAGACGTGTTAATTTAATTTCATTAAAAAATGCACCTTTTCTAATTAGTAAATCCAAATACTTAAGTATTCATTTAATTATATTTTAATATAAATCCTGTACAAGAACAGTTCTAAGTATATTCAAATTATGATATTCAATCTTGATATCTTTATAGCTCTGGGTTCTGTTCAATGTTAGCATTTTTGGGTTTTTATTCTTTCTACCTCTGTGATCATAGGTATCACTCTTTAGATTTTGAGGCCTCGGTTTCTTTCTTTCTTAAGTGTAAACTTTTGAATCAAAGCCTTCAAAGGTATCATGATTTTTCATATTTCATTTTTGAAGAGAGCCAAAGACATCACTGTGAACCTTTGACTTGTACACATATTGAATTTATGTGATTGGTTTTAACACTGAATGAAGTCTTTACATATTTGGAGCTGGCATCCCCCTAAGTCAGGGATGCTTTGTTGATTAGCCTGAATCTAGTTTAACACATCTTCTGGTTTTACCAGGGATTGTCCATTGAGCATTTTATAGTTTCTTTGATGTCACAGGTATGAGTGGCTGAATAGCCCTTAAAAGGGTTCAACAAACCCTCAAATCAGAGAACCTTATATAACTCTTTAAGTGTATCTTCCTATGATTCTAAAACCACTTTTTTCTCTTGTATATCCTCTCACTCCTCAGCTTTCTATTTATGACATCTCCTAGATTTCCATTTCTGACCCTTCTGAGCACTCACTTCTCAGGTATTATTTGTTCAGTCAGTCATCGAGTCACCATCATGTAAATATGAGTATTCCCCAAAGGCCCTGTGCTCTTATAATTACCATGTTTTAAATTATCACCTCTATGCAGACAGTCCAGGTGCTAGTCTGTGTCATGCTATCACTAAGTGTGTATAAGACATTTTCTGTAACTTTTACTGTACTCCCTCCTCCACCCCCCACATATCCCAAGATTGTCGAAATAAAGGAAGAGAGGAAGGAAAGAAGGAAGGAAGGAAGGAGGAAGGAAGATAGGGAGGGAGGAAGAGAGGAAGAGAGGGAGGAAGGAAGGAAGGAAGGGAGGGAGGGGGGAGGGAGGGAGGGAGGAATATAAAAACACACTCAGATTTTTCCTGAGTATTAAAAACAAGCAAACAGAATCTTTATTTAGCCCTGCACTTCCCTGAATGTACCATGATCTATCTCTGTTTCCCCCTTTATAATATCCAAATTTATGGAATAACCTGTTCTGCTTCTCTTCTCTGTCCTTCCTAATCTTTTCTTTTCTTTCTTTCTTTTTTCTTTTTTTTTGCTTTCATTGAACAATGGGGTTAAGTGATTTGCCCAAGGTCACACACCAAGTATCAGGTATCTAGAGCCATATTTGAACCCAGGTCTCCTAACTCCAGGGCCAGTGCTCTATTCATTGTACCGCTATCAATCCCTTTCCTAAACTTCTCAATCATTTCCTGGAATCTTGCAGAAAATAAGTATGTGTGTATGTGTGTGTGTGTATGTGTGTGTTGTGTGTGTATGTATATATATATATATATATTTCAAAGTAATTAATCTTTATTATTCTATGTTATTTAATTACATATTTAAGACAGTTGTTTTAAAAAGGATTCCATAGCATTTAACAGACAGATCAAAGGGATAAATCCATAAATAATCTTTAAGAACTTTTACACTAGGGTAGAATAAAAGTTCCTGTAATTGGGAATCAAGCCCCTGTCTGTTTTTCTAAATTTATTTTGTATTGATAGGAGATCAGTGTCATTTAATTGAAAAATACCTGTCTGGAAGTAAGATATAAGAGGAGGAGAAAGGTATGAGTGGGAAAAGTTATGTAGAACTTTTAAATGCCAAATAATTTTTTTAACTCCTGCAAGCAGTAAGACGACAGTGAAGTTCTTTGATTATGTCTAGGGGTGAAAAACTCTGATTAGCACTTTAGGAAAATGTCTTTAGGGGCAGAATGAAGGATGAATATCTTCCCAGGAGGGAGAGAAGTGGAAGAGAAGTATCCCTGAAGTGGATAGACCCACTAGAAGTTTAGGGTAATAATCAAGACCTGAAGTGATGAGGGTCTTTACTAGAATGGTGGCAATGTCAGAGGAGAAAGAGGTATAAAGAAGACATTTAATAGAATGGTGGCAATGTATGAGGAGAAATAAAGATGCCTCAAAGGTGAGATGGCCAGCCTGTGGCAACAATTTGAATATGGGTGTGTGTGTGTGTGTGTGTGTGTGTGTGTGTGTGTGTGTGTGTGTGGTGAGATAATGAGTTGTCCCGAATGACCCCTAGTTGTGAGTCTGAAGGACTGTGAGGATGGTGTTGCCCTCTAAAATAACAGGGAAAGAAGGAAGGAGGAAGGAAGAGAGGGAGGGAGGGAGGGAGGAAAGGAGGAAGGAAGGAAGGAAGGAAGGAAGGAAGGAAGGAAGGAAGGAAGGAAGGAAGGAAGGAAGGAAGGAAGGAAGGAAGAAAGAAAGGGAGGAAGGAAGGGAGGGAGGGAGGGAGTGGAAGGGTTTAAGGGGAAAGACTAACAGGAATAATTAATGACAATGTGGGAAAATGGCAATCTATTAAGATCTAAAGGTGCTAAACCCCCCCCCCCCGGACAAAAAAAAACAAAACCTCAGCAAAACACTTAAAGTATATCAAATTAAAAACATAGAAAATCCACTTTAAATTCTTTTTCTACTTGGTCCAGGAATGTTCAAAAAGGTTTCCAGAATCCTGATTCATGGAAGAACATGCCAGGATAGGCAGAAAAATGAGAACAGGAAGGACTAGACAAATCCTCACATTAGTGGTGATGCTTCTTGAGAGCCAGATAAAGGAGAAATGAATAGGGCATGGCAGTAGCTCTGATGCTTTTGGAGTGCAAAAAACGTCATTAAACCAAGAAGTGTGTGAGGACAGTGGTAAAATCCTTTAGCAACAGAAGAAAAACGTCCTCCGTTACCTCATCACTGAAGCCCAGCTCCAACAGAAGGAAGCTGGAAGAAGCTTCTGGCACAATTCCCCAACCTAATTTAGAATCCAGACAGTTTTGACTTGAAATCACATCAGGAGATGAGGTCAACTGCTGTTCATAGAAGGTAAGACTTGCTCTTAGCAACAACATGCAGAATAAAGTGGGACTTGCCCACACCATCCATGAAATCTATCTGCAGACCTCTTGTAAGTCTAGTGGCTCAAATTAAAAAAGCTTTTTCTCATAGGTGTAGTGGCATTAAAACTTCTTGATCCAAAGAATGACATGCTAAGGTCATTTAGCAGAAGGTCCAATATATAGGTAGGTAATTAGGTTTTATTGACAAATCAATTTAGCATTGGTTTAATTTAGAATGGTTTAAAAGCAAGAGACATTTGAAGACATTATGAACCAAACAAACATTTATTTTAAATATTATTATGGAATGCCTAAAGGGTGATAGGTAACAGTCAAGTGCTAAGGACAAGATCAAGACAAAAGTTAAAGATTTTATCTTCCCCAAATACCTTTATTTCTTGTTTGATTAAAGAGTTTATATGCTAATGTCTAATCCAATATTTTAGGGGAAAGAAGATGAAAGCCAGAACTAGGGTGGTGACCATATGATTGGAGAGAAGTAGAATACAGACTTTATTTTCTTCAGTCTTCTGTTTCTGATGTAGAGTGAGGTATCATAAATGTAGCCCTAATTATTTTGTCCCTTTAAGCTTTCAGATGACTAAAAGCTTAGTCTCTGAATCAAAATGAATGGAAATTTTAGATCTTGTAGAATAATTTGAATAATTTGAATTTGCTTTTCAGAATGATTGGATGAATTCTTAACTCTAACACCAGTGCCAGTGTCTTTCTTTTCACAATTCCTCTATCATTGGCTACTCCCAAAATTTGTCAAATTTCCAATATCCTAGATGTCAGGTAAAATCTAAATTATGTTTTGATTTGCCTTTATCTTAATTATTAGTGATTTGGAATATTCTTACTAAATTTGTAATTCTTTTAAAAATTGTATTCAACTGTTTTGATGATTTATGTACTATGAAATATCCTTTGGTTTTATATATTTATATTGGGTATGAGAGGGAGATAAACATATGTTTATGTGTGTATTACATAAGAAGTATTTGAAATTTTTTAATAGAGAAGTTCCCTTCTTATCACAGTTTTATTGATCTTGTTTATGAAAGAGCATCTTAAAATCAATAATTGAAAGTTTTTTGATCAATTATTTGATGATGCTTCAGTGTCCATTTGGAGTAGTAATTCAAGTTCTCTTTATTTTCAGAATATATATCTTTGCTATTTCTAGTATATACAGAAAAATCTCATATTATTCAAAATTAGTTTTACTTACATAGAATGTTTCTTCTGGTGACTTGTATATTATGTAATCTGACATTAAAATTGTTATATTTAATTATATAATGTACTTAATTGTTTGATAGGTAATTTTTGTTATTTTTTCTAAAGGAATATTGTGAATTTATTTACTCTTGTCAGCATTCTATATTTAGAAGTTTTGCACAGGGTAGTTGTATTATTTCTTGCATTATGGTGTTAATCTTATTCGATCTGGCATGTTCTGCTGGGATCACCACAGTCCTTAAGTTATCACATCATTCTTTCTTTTCTTCAATGACTTTTGTCTTCAACTTTTCTTCTTAAAGAATTTGCCTTCACTTATAATTTATATATTACGATAAATTAATTTTTTTTCATTTTTATAGCAGAAAACAAAGTTGTTTTATATTTCTATTCTGTTCATTGAATTTTCTTTTTTCTTAACCAAAAATTATAAATTCTGAATTTCCATTTCCTTTTCTTATGAACTTCATATCTCTGTTGTATCATTCTTTCATTTCTTATTGTCCCATGCCTTTTTGCAATTCCATATCATTAGAAATAGATTCACCTCATTTTTCTAATTTTGGGGGGGATGCAGGAAAATGATAGATATGAATACTGTGATTTCTGAGGAAATATCTTCTCACTAAAACAAAACAAAACAGAAAAAAAAAGTCCTGAGGCTAAAGAAACAGAGCTTTGGAGTTTAATCAATAAAAGATTCAGATTTTGTACTTTATTTTCCTCTTAACTACAACAAGAACCTTCTATCAATATTTGTTGATTCTGAAGGACTGGTAGGGGATAGGGAAGGGTATTCTATAGATTCTCTTGCAACTTGGTTATTCTTTCTCTCAGGGATCCCCATAGTTACTCTGTGTCCCTTTATCACTAACACTGCTACCACCCTCATGAGCAGAAGCAATATCTGCCAGTTATTGTAGGTTAGGCATAGGACACTGGTGAAAGATGCTAGCAGTCTTTGCAAAGATAGTGAAACACAGTATGTGTTTGTGTGTCCCTGCCTAGAGCAAGGAGACTGATAGGGGAGGGGTACAGAGCTACTGCTTTAAGGTTTCATTCTTTAGTGTCAATTCAAAAGATTTTACTTTGTCAGGATTCTCCTATCTTTCTCATTTCTGTATTTTCTCCATACTCTGTGCATATTTTCTTTTGAGCATGAAGGGAAAGACTGAAAATTGGTGAAGACTGGAGCAAGTTTTTAGTCTAGAATTGTTTGTTACATAAAACTGGTCTTGCCTTTTAAAAATGTTATTTATGATAATCTTTAAAAAAAAGATTGAGTTTCAAATTTTCTCCCTCCCTCTTGCCTAAATGCATTGAAAGAGGAAGTAATATGATAATAATCATACCTATGAAATCATGCAAAACTAATTTACATTTAGACAAGAAAAATAAAGTGAAAAAATTAGATTTCAATTTTCATTAAGATCATTAGCTCTCTCTCAATTTGAATTTTTTTGGCACCACAAGAGCTGATATGAATTTTTTTTTTACAGATTCATCCTTTTCCTTTTCCTTTTATCTCTTTGGGATATTAAGCTAGTAGTATTGTCACTGGGTCAACAGTTTTAGTCATTTGAGAATATTTCTAAATATTTTTTTCTACAGAATAATCAGAGCAGTTCACAAGTCCACCAATAACTCTTTTCTCCCATTTCTTTTAGCCCTTATCATTTCTGCTAAGTAGGCAATGGCACCTCAGGGTAGTTTATTTGGTTTTTTTCACCGTTCAATTATTTATTTATTTTCACCCATATGTACATGCATATATTTTCAAGTTACAAAATTTTCCTCCATCATTCCTTCCCACCCCACTCCACTCAGCAGGGAACAGTCAGGTTAGCATTTTACATACAGATTTTGCAAAACATGTTTGCAAATTAGTAATTTTTGGTATGAGGAATTAGGATTAAGGAAAAGAGATACAGAAGAGATAATTTTTATATGTTCATCAGATTCTGAAGAGTTGTTTTTTTTTTCTGTGTTTTGTTTTCTTTTGTTTTTCTTTCTCTGGATGAGATAATATAATCCATAACCAGTCAGATACAGTTATCCTAGCTCTCTGGACTGCCAAGAGGAACTGCTTCCATCAAGGTTATTCATCTCATAATGCTGTTGTTGATGTGTACATTGTTCTCTTGGTTCTACTCCCTTCACTTAGCATCAGATCTTCTAAGTTATTCCGTTCTTCTCTAGAATCCAACCCTTTATGGTTTCTTATAGAACAATAATATTCCATAGTATTCCTATACCATAACTTGTTTAGCCATTCCCCAATTGATGGATATCCCCTCAATTTCCAGTTCTTTGCCACTACAAAAAAAGCTGCTATGAAAGTTTTCAAACATGTGGGACTTTTTCCATTTTCTTTTATCATTTCTTCTGAATATAGGCTTAGAATTGGAATTTCTGGGTAAAAGGGTCAGAACAGTTTTTTTGTTCTTTGGGCATAATTCCATATTGCTCTCCAGAAAGGTTGGATCCATTCACAACTCCACCAGCAATGCATCAATGTCCCAATCATCCCACAACCTATCTACCATTGATCAGCTTCCCTTTTTCTTATCTTGGCTAATCTAATAGGTGTGAGATGATACCACAGTTGTTTTAGTTTGCAGTTCTCTAATCAATAGTGATTATAATAATGAATATTATCATATGATTATATATAGCTTTAATTTCATTTGAAAACTGTCTTCATATCCTTTGACTATTTATCAATTCAGGAATCACTTATGATCTTACAAATTTGGTGCAATTCTCTATGTATTTTAGAAATGAGACCTTTATCAGAACTCCTGGTTGTGAAGATTGTTTCCCAGATTTATGCTTTCCTTTTAATTTTGACAGCATTGATTTTAATAGTGCAAGAACTTTTTTAATATAATATATATAGTCAAAATCATTCATTTTGCAGTTTATAATCTGCTCTAATTCTTGTTTGCCCATAAAATTCCTTTTCCATAGATTAGATAGCTAGAATAGTTTTTGCCTATTAATTTATCTATGGGATCATTCTTTATGCCTAAATCCTGAACCCATTTTGACATTATTTTGGTATTGGATGTGAGATGTGGATCCATGCCTATTTTTTGCAATACTATTTTCCAGTTTTCCCAACATTTTTTGTCAAATAATGAGTTTTTATCCCAAAGGCTTTTGTCTTTGGTTTTATCAGATAGTAGATTGCTGTACTCATCTACTGCAGTTTCTTTTAAACCTGTCCTAATCCACTGATCCGTTGCTCTATTTCTTAACCAGTACCAGACAGTTTTGATGACTGTCACTTTATGGGATAATTTTAGATCTGTAAAGAAAAGCCACTTTCCTTTACATTTTTTTCATCACTTAGTTCCTCAAAGTTGTTTTAATTTTCATTTCTCCAATTAATAATGAATTAGAGAATTTTTATGTCACTATTGAGAACTTTGGTTTCTTCTAAAAACTGCCTGTTCACCATAAATTATTTGGGGAATGACACTTTTTTTATATAATTTTTTCTTGCTTCCTTATATTTTTTTGAGAAATGAAACCTTTTTCAGGGAAATTTACAGAAATTAATTCATTGTCTTTAGACCCTATGAATAAAATATAGCTTCCCTGCTGATCTCTTTCATTTAAGTCTATTTTTGTTGTTTCTTGATTGCTGCTCCTGCATTTTTACTTAGTGGAAGCATAGTAATTTCTATTCCAATCCCTTAATTTCAAAGGTGTTTCTTATATACAATTTATTAGATTATTATTTCTAATCCAATTTTCTATTTGCTGCGACTTTATAGCTGACCTCATCCCATTCACATTCACAGTACTGATTATAAACTGTGGAATTCCCTTCATCCTATTTTCTTATGTTTATTCCTCTCTTTATATCTTGTTCCTCCTCAAAAGACTGTTTTGCTTCTGAACACTGCCTGATTTATCTGCACTTCCTTTTAATACCCACCCATCCTCTTATCTCTTTCCTTTCCCCTTTCCCTTTTGGATAAGATAGAGCCCTCTATCCAATTGAGTGCA
This sequence comes from Macrotis lagotis, assembly GCF_037893015.1. Taxonomy (NCBI): domain Eukaryota; kingdom Metazoa; phylum Chordata; class Mammalia; order Peramelemorphia; family Peramelidae; genus Macrotis; species Macrotis lagotis. The sequence goes on along the minus strand of NC_133660.1, from coordinate 149,941,559 downwards.
CATATATATTCTTTCTTCAATGAACCAATTTAAATGAGAGTAAAAATAAAACATAGTGACCATTAAATCCATTTTTCTTTTATGTGAAAAAACTTCTCCATTCTTCCTCTCCCATTGCTATCATTCCAGTGTTTTCCACTTTCTAACTCATTAATATTTTTTAGATCATCCTAATATAATTGATAGATTTTCCTAATATTATTGACATACACCTTTATCCTCTTTTCATGTAGACTTCTAATTTTTTTAATGGTAAAGTTCTTAGGGATTTCATGTATCATCTCCCTATATAGAAAATAAGAGTATAACCTTATTAAGCCCCATTATTTCTCTTTCTTATTTACCTCTTTATGATTATTTTGAGTTTTATATTTGCAAGTCGAATTTTCATTTATTCCCCTAAAGGATTATACTCATTTTTGCTGGATAGTTTATTCTTCATTGTAATCCTAGCTCCCTTACCTTCCACAGTATCATAAACCATATCATTCCCTCTTTTAACATGGAAACTGATAAATCTGTTGTGATTCTGACTGTGGCTCTATAATATTTCTTTGGTTACTTTCTGGCTATTTGGAATATTTTTTTTTTCTTGAACTATAAGTTCTCAGTCTTGGATTAATATTCCTGAGATTTTACATTTTAGAATCTCTTTAAGGAGATGATTAGTAGGATCTTTCAATTTCTATTTTATCCTCTGATTCTAAGTAATTGGGGTACTTTGAGGTTTTTTTTTTTTTTTTTTGCAGTTTCTTGAAATATATCCTGCTTCTTATTCTGGTAATGACTTTGTTGAAGTCTGATTATTCTTAACTTACCTCTCCTTGACCTATTTTCCCAGTCAGGTACTTTGATAAGGCATTTCACTTTTTTTCCTGTTTTTTCCATTCTTCTGTTCATTTTTTTTTTGTTTATTGATGTCTAACAAAGTCATTAGGTTCCATGTACACAATTATAATTTTTTAAGAAATTCTTTTCTTAAATGTGGAAGTAGCTTTTGTGATGGACTTATCATAAAGAATGTGATCTACCTGTGCCACAGCTGGAGGTGTTGGAACATAGACTGCAGCAATTTTTTTATTATTATTATTATTTATTATTATTTGGGAGCGGTTTACAAGGGCAAATGGGGCTGGGTGGCTTGCCTGGGGCTGCACAGCTGGATGATTGTTGGGTGTCTGAGACCAGATTTGGACCTGGATGCTAATGGCTCCAGGGTCAGTGCTCTATCTGCCATGCCACCTGGCTATTATTATTATTATTATTATTATTATTATTATTATTATTATTATTACAGGGCAATGGGGCTGGGATGGCTTGCCCGGGGTCATACAGCTGGGTGATTGTTGGGGCCAGATTTGGACTCGGGTGCTCCTGGCTCTAGGGCTGGTGCTCTGTACACTGTGCCACCTGGCTGCACATTATCATCATCATCATCATCATCATCATCATCATCATCATCATCATCATTATTATCAATTTTAATTTTTTTCTTTTTCTTTTACTTTATCACTCATGTGGGTCTATTTTTGGGGGGAGGGGGTAGTATGCTTACTCTAAAACAAGAATATTTTAGTAATATATATAAGAAAACAACATTTGTACAAAAATAAGAATAAATAAATAAAATAAACAAATAAATAAAAAAGAAATTCTTTTCTTGGGGCAGTTAGGTGGTATAGTGTTTAGAGTGCTAACCCTCAGTTCAAAAGAACCTGAATTCAAATCCAAGCTCAAAAAACTGCAATGTCCTTTGTTCTAGCAATAAGACAACTAGGTCTATTATACCAAAGGGATCACAAAATAGGGAGAAAGAATCACATATGGAAAAATAATTTATAGCAGCTCTTTTTGTGTAGTGACAAAGAATTAGGGAATGGCTGAATAAAACATCATATATGAATGTGATTACTATTGTTCCATAATACTATTAATGTTCTCTTAGAAATCATGAGAAGATGGATTTCAGAAACTCTGGAAAGTCTTAAATGAACTGATGCTGTGAGAAGTGAGCAGAACCAAGAGAATAATCTGCATATTAGGAATAATATTGCGTGATAAAAAACTATGATAGACTTAGCTCCTATTGGTACTTCACTGGGCAAAGACAATTGTAAAAGACTTATGACAGAAAATTATATATATATATATATATATATATGTATATATATACATATATATATATATATATATATATATATATATATATATATATATATATATATACAGGAAAGAACTAAGGAGTCTGAATGCAGACCAATGCATTCTATTTTCACTTTTTAAAATTTACTATGTGTTGGGGAAGTTAGGTGATGCAGTAGATAAAGCACCAGCCCTGGAGTCAGGAGGACCTGATTTCAAATACAACCTCAGACACTTAATAATTACCTAACTGTGTGACCTTGGGCAAGTCATTTTACCCCATTGCCTTGGGAAAAACCTAAAAAAAAATTGTTGTGTGGGGCACCAGTCCTGGAGACAAGAGAACCTGTGTTCAAATCTGACCTCAGACACTTAATATTTGCCTAGCTGTGTGACTTTGGGCAAATAAAAATTTAAAACAATTGTTTTGTGTTTTTTTCTTTCTCATATTTTTCCCCCTTTTTTCTGATTCTTCTTTCACAGCATAACTAGCATGAAAATTTGCTAAACATGATTATGCATTCATAATTTATATCAGATTACTCACTTGTCATGGGGAGGGGGATGTGAATGGAGGGAGGCAGAAAAATTGAAACTCAAAATCTTAGAAAAATGTTGAAAATCATATATATATAATTGAAAAAATAAAAAATATAAATATATTGTATATTTGTATGTATATATATATATATATACATATATTTCTTCAGTTTATTTTTTTACCTCATTTTTTTACCTTATGTTTTTATCTCATTTTCAATCTGGAGTAGAATACTGAAAAAGTTTGGCTAGATTGTCATTTCTACTCCATCAACTTGAATTTGACCCTGATCATGCTTTTTCTTTGAAAGCCCAACAACTTTTTTATACAGTTATCTGATTGCTAGTATAGGGTGACAATAAACGAAACCTGTCTTTTCTTTATTCTCAAGAAAAATCTAGCCTATTCCTTTCAAGATTTAGTTTTGAATACATTTTTCAACTCCAGAATGAAGTTAATTACCCCAAGAACTATGACTACAGAAAAGAATGACATAACTAATTCATTTAGAATCAGATCTACCATTTCATCTCTTCTTAGTCATCAGAATTTTGATATCTATATCGGAAACCTTTCTCTAGTTACAGAGGTGAATTCCTTATATCTCAACAATATTTATCTATCGTGGTTAAACTATACTTATTATATCTAATCAGTCTTTACCTTAAAGACTGATCTCCACCAATTTGGTTTTGTATTTGGTGGTGAGATCCATTAATTTCTTGGTTTTAAAATCCCTTTCTTTTTTATGACAACAACTGAGTACATCAGTTAAGCTTAATTGGCATGACCATTATTTTCCCATTTACAGGTCATATTCCTGACATATGTATATAGTCAGAGAAACCTTTTATCACCTTCAACTTCTTTACATTTTACACATGCATATATGCATGTATGTTTTTACATACATATAATATGTGTGCATAAACAAATACATACATATATACATATTTAGGTCAATAAAAATTACTTCTTTGTTCAATTAATGACAAAAAAGAAGAAATATGAGGAAATTATATTAATAACTATGACAGGGATTAGCAATATTATGACTGCACTCATTAAAGGACACTAAAACTATTATATTATGAAATAATTATTATTAAGTAATTTTATTTAATTTAATACAATTTTATGAGTAAGCAAGGAATTGAACCAAATGACCATTTAAAATCCTTTATTTAATCCTAGGTTTCAGGATCTGACATCATTTAAAGATATAGCTAGATGGAAAAAAAAAGATAGTGTTGGAATTAGAATCAAGAAAATCTTTATTCAATTCCTGAATGAAACATCCACTAAGCTATGAGATCCTGGCCAGGTTATATAACTTTGATTAGTTTTAATTTCCTCATTTGTAGTATAGGTATAATATTATTTCCTGCTTTATAAGTTTGTGAGGATAAAATGAGATGATATAAATAAAGCAGTTTTGTAAATTTTAAAGACCTAAATAAATGTTAAGGGAATTAATTAGTTTATGGAAAAGTTCATTTCCGTACTTTTTCACAATACTACAAGTAAGTAACAAGAGATTTGGATGAAAGAATAGGTTTGTTAGGTTTCTCTAACAAACCATTAAATTTCTGACTCTCCTTTTCTGTTTTATGGCTATCATCATGTACTTTAAATTCTTTGTTCATCCAGTCCACTTCCCAATAATCATTTCACTTTCCCAGTAATTTGTGGATAAACACATTTTTTTCCACTATGGAGTATATAATTGTGTTCAGTTAAACCAAAAATGGAAAAAATACACACACACACACACACACACACACACACACACACACACACACACACACAAAGAAACACAGAAACAAACAGACATATCCATATACATATACACCTATACTGTAATTGGCAGATACAACAAATTCTGTATTCACTTTGCTTACCCAGTTTGATTTTTAGCCTGACAACTTATAAGACTGGTTGATAAAGAAACTTTGGTAAAAGCTATATATTGTATGGAATAGTTTCAGCCTTTTCCCCCTTGTAAGAACTAATATATTCCTTAATATTGTATTAAAATAATAACAAAGAAAAATGAGGAGAGTTTTAAAAGCCATTATAATTAGATTTTCATCCTTATTCTATTACTGAATTTCACTAAGTGGATCTGAATGTATCATCTTTTATAACTGTTTTTTTTCCCTTTGTAATGTAGAGAGTACAAAATAGATTGTGTTATGGAGTACCCTCCAGAGAATGGTAATTTCATTTGAGTTTTCCCTGCTATCATTATTAGAAAAATAGCCTAGCTATCTGAGGGATTCATGTTAATCTGTTGCTAACCAAATCTCTATTTATTTTGCTGTAAATGTTTTTTGTTTTCTTTCTGCATTTCATTGTTTTTAGGCAGCTATATTTGTGGACAAAATCATTTCAATATCATCATTCAAATGTGGGCTACCAGTCCCAGGCAAACTTCAATTCCTATAATGCACATTAACATAAGACAATGATATCTACAAGATTTATTGTTCCCTGAAAATCTTATGACCTCTTTGGTCATTCCAGTAGTGAGTTGCTGCTTGAAAAATAATTCAATTCTTATGATATTGTGAAAACACACACAGTTTATTTGCTATATCAATGCAAGGAAGATTGGAGGGTAGTGGGTAAAATGAAAAAATAAAAGATGAAATACTACTTCAAATGTATGTACTTCCTCACTTTATGGGTCCATCAAAGGAAGGTAAATTTTGTTTGGTTGTAGATTAGCAATAAGAGAAGAAAACACCTCTAGGGAAAACATATATTAATAGCACAACAGTCACAATATGACATTGAGATGAAGAAAATATTTAGAAGTGTCTTTCCTGTTATTGGCTATAAAAAATAATAATATGAAAGGTACAGTGTCAGTTTGGTGATCAGTGAAAGATTTCTAAAATATAATGATATCTTAAACATTAATAAATATATGTGTATCTACTACTAATTATTTTAATGCAATTTATTTATTTATTTTTTGTGTTATGTAGTGTTTTGGTACAGATCTGTTATTTTGCCGCCCCCCCCCCTATGAATTCACTAGGAGAAAACACCCTCTCCCAACACATACAATGTAGATATATAACTAAAAGTTTTAGAGAATTGCCTGGGGCTGTGAGATGCAAATTTTCCAGGGACATATACTCAATTCTATATTGAATGGTGAGGTTTGGCTGCAGGTTTTTATTATTTTAAATCTCATCCTCTATCACATAGCCACATTATATCCAGAAATTCCTATTAGAAAAAAAGCATTTCAAGGTTTTAGCTGAATCTTTATTATACATATGCAATAAAAATTATATATATATGTGTGTATGTATATATGTGTGCATCTACATGCATATTTACTTAAGAATACACATGTTTTGATTAAAAGACACATGTCTATCCATTAGGGTTGAGAGTTCTTTACCATTTTTTGCATAGTGAAATCCTGATGAAACCCATGTTCCTCTTTATAGAAAAATAAGATTTTTAGACGTACAAAAAAATATATAATTTTTTTTTCATGCTTAGACACTAGATTAAGAAACCTTGTCCTAGGCTGAATTTCCAAGTGTCATGCAATCATTATTACTCTTTCTAGGATTTCTAGAAAAATGTGAATGGTGTAGAAGACTGCTAATGTGTAGTTACTTTTATGTCCCTTTGTCTGTATAGGCATATAAGCCTATAAGAGTGGTGTTATGTATTAAAAACTAGGCTCAGCAAGAGTACACCCATCATCACCATTGTAACCAGAGCAAACATCACAGTATTCTCATCAGGTTTCAATCAATGCTTGTTGCCTCTGCTTAATTTTAGTCTTTCTTTTTTATAGAGAAAGAAAGATATAGGGGCTATTTTTTTATTTTTCTATCTCTCCAACTTGCAGTTCCCCCCCTTTGATATTTTCAATATTCTGTTTTTCTTTAACTTCATAGTGATTAGACAAAAATAAAATCTGTCAATGTTTTTAACAGAAAGTTGGGAATCTTAGTTTCTACTCTCCCTTTTCCCTGCAGAATTTCATTTTTCTTTAGAATGATTTTTATTTTTACTTCTATAACAACAGTTGTTTCTACGATATTCAGCATCTACTATTTGCTTAATAAGTGTTTCCTTATTTTACTTCCTTACAGGATAAAGATGGAGGATAATAACTGAAATCCTAAGAATTTATCATTTTTTTCTCCCAAACTGATCTCATCTCTGTCATTTAGAAGCTCACAGACCTTTTCTTTCTGCCTAATCTTATTTTCCATCAGCTTCTCCTATTAGTTTTGACTCCATTGAGCGAGCTCTAACAGGTTCCCCCCCCCTACCTTTTGGTCTTTCTTTTTGTGTGTTTTCTTCCCCCATTAGACTGTAAGATACAAGAATGAAGGGAGTTTCACTTCTTTCTTTGTAACTTCAACGGTTAGCACAGTGCAGCCAGAAGGCATGTGAATAGAAAGTTCTGTGAAATTGAATCAAATCTTTTTTTTTTGTCTTCCTGAAAGTTCTCCCATTTTTCTCTACTTCCTGTTGTCAGGAAGTTTCTCAATTCTTTTTTTTATAGTATTTAACTCCAATTCCATTTTCCTAATTCTAGAACAACCCCAATCAATAACCTTGATTAACATTTATTCCTGTCCTGCAATCATTCATATTCCCCACTAATTCATTAATTCAATTTCTGTCACATTGAAGAAATCTCCCAATTCTCTACCTTCATTAACTTTTGTTTAGTTCACAGACGGTTTAACAAGTAAAGGTATTTTTCTGTTTCTATTCTTTTTTTTTAGGTTTTTGCAAGGCAAAAGGGGTTAAGTGGCTTGCCCAAGGCCACACAGCTAGGTAATTATTAAATGTCTGAGACCAGATTTGAACCCAGGTACTCCTGACTCCAAGGCCTGTGCTTTATCCACTACTCTACCTAGCCGCCTCTTCTGTTTCTATTCTTAAAGAAAAATAATAGGAAATTGGGTGTTAATAGATATAACTGTAAGCATAAAGTAAGTAAGACCTGAATATAAATTCTTTATGAACCACTCTTTATGATTTGGGAAAAGTCAATTAATTCATTCAGACTTATTTGAGGATTTTGCAAAAGGGAATAGATATAATGGCACTTGCTTCATAGAGCTGTGAAAATCAAATAAGGTAATATATTTCAATTGTTTTGTAAGCATTAAAATGCTATACAAACACAAAACGTATTAACCAGTAAATTCTTTTTTCCTAATAACTGCAAAGTGTTGTTATTGTCATCATTTTACTGATCAGGAAACTGAGCCAGACAGAAATTAAATGACTTGTCCAGTTTGAAAATATCTGATATTAGATTTGAAATGAAGTCTTCCTAATTTAAGCCCAGCACTCTTTCCATTTTACTCCAGCTTCAAAGTTATGAAAATCATTTGTTTTTCATATATTAAATTTTTTTCCAAAGAGCTTATGTTAAGGAATTATATCTTCAAACCATGATGTTAATGACATTAAAGAAGCTACTATGATTTCCTTCAATAAAAGTAATTATCACTATCTAGAATCATTATTTGACTTTTATTAAATATGAATTAAGATATTAGCCTCTTCATTGTTAGTCTTGAGATACCAACAAGTTATTTTATATAGTCACAAATTTGAATGTTGCCAGACAATATTCCTCAATTTTGTCCAGGATTTAAGTCCACTAGTTATCAATACATAATTCTTTGAGTACCTACTAAATGTCAGACACCATAGTAAACAGTAATTGTACAAAAAAGATAATATATTGATAGACCTTGATTTCAAAGAGTAAGCATTCTAATTCTATTATCGGATTCAACAATTTTACTTGTAATTAAGTTTTTACCCAAGCCTGGGATATTTTACTTTCTGCTCATTATTTCAGATTCATGGAGAAAATGCTGAGAAATTATTGCTGATCACCTGTGAAAAGGTGGAGTTAATGTGAGCAGTTTTTAAGGAAAGAAAGCCTATGAAAACTGTCACTATCTAGGAGAAACAAATCCTCAGTATCTTTTCTGTTTTCTACATTGTAATGTCCCTACATTTCTACATTGCATAGAGAAGTAAGAAAGGAAATTTTCCCTTAGTTGAGGTTTTTGTCTTTCTATTAGATGAGCTAAAAAAATTATCTCCCTTCTTAAAGAGCTTGAGGACTCATATAATTTCTAGTATTCTATTTTGTATATTTTATCTCATTTTTTGTTATACTAAGGTAAACTGGTATTTGCTATTCAATATTTGTGATATTCCTTTTTTGTACCTAAAATTTTAAATGAAGATTTAAAATGGTCAGTGTAAATTAATGGCTAGTGACCTGGAAAATGGTTTTTGTATTGAACCAAACTTAACATGCCTACATCTTCAATATTTAAAGGGATCAGGTTAAAAAAAAAACACTCTAGTTCAGTCCTCCTCTCTCTCAGAGAATATATACCATCATTGCCAGCCCATGGACCTTTTCCTCTTTCCTTAAAAAAAATGGGATTCTGGAAATACCTATCTTTGCCTCTAGCAGCCCTCATTTTGACAACCCATTTTGACATCTGCATTTTGTATGGGCTTATACACATTATATATTTTAAGGGAGATTGTTTAAGTAAGGATTATGTAATTCACAAATAATGTGTTCTAGAAAAAATTTTGTAATGCTAATTGTATTAAAGTAGTTTACAGATCTTGAGAATGGAAATATGGGATAATAAATTCTAGAGCTACAAAGGTTCTTAAGGGCCACTGACTCCTATCACCTCATTTAAGACATGAGGAAACTGAGGCAAAAATAAGTTGTGATTTTTCTCAGTGTCACATGACTAACAAATGTATAAGACTAGACTTGAACTAAGGTCTTCCTAATTCCAAATCCAATACTCAATTTTTTTTTATTCAATTTGAAAGTAAATAAAAGGGGAAAATACTGTTGTTTCCTTTTGAATTAAAATCAAATAATAAAACAGAATTTTCAAAATCCTACACAAATGAACAAAGTTTATTTTTATTCTTATGGTAAATATTTTGTTATTTCTAATGATATATCTATTTCTAAGAAATAAGTTTGATATAGAATCCTTAGTATTCGTTTTATTTGTCAATCTTTTTTTTTCTGACAGTGCATTTTAGTAAAAGAACAATCCTTCTGGGTACTATAAAGGAAAAAAAGTTGGACAACTTGAACATAGCTACAATAACTACTCGTAAAATAGAGTCAACTTAAGTAGACAGCTGGGGAAAAAGTAAAAATGAACTAAATAAAGCAGTTTGCTCTAGAACCACTTTGGAGATATGGTGTTGGAATTTTGGGAAATGTGATTGATTCACTCATGGATTATCATCTACTGTTTATCCAGGAGGACAATGAATCCCAGAGGAGTTATATTAGACATTTGTCATATTCAAACACATTGCAAAATGGCATATATACATAGATGTTTCATAACATAAAGATTTAAAATACATTGAGGAGGAAGATAATTAGTCCTTTCACAGTTCAACTAAAAAAGTACACAATTATATCTAAAATCCATGAAATTTCCCCCCAAACTAACTTCGATGGAAATTTTTCATCAGAGTTCCCACATTTCCTTAACTGAATTGTTAAAGTGGAAAGGCAAAAGGATTTATAACTATTCAAAAGGAAAGGTAAATTTCCATATTTAAGATTGCAGATTTCTTTGATTCTTAGTCATCAAAAAGAGATTAACAATTTCATTAGAGAAAAAATATCTGGTCAACTTCCCCTTCTGCTGGAATTCAATTTAGCTACAACAACACTTCAATGTAATTTAGGCTAGATTCCAGACATTGACCTTAACAAATTTCAGTCATATGTATATTTTGACTAAAGAAATACATTCTGAATTTTCCCCAAAATCAAATTGACTTAAACTTTGAATGTTTCCAAAGCCATGACAAAGAGATCTCCCAGAGGAATTAGAGGTCACATCTGGAAGAGTATCTTATCATGTGGTTTCATTTCTGTTCTGCCTTGAAGTTTTCCCCTCTCTGAGAGTCTTGGTATGAAATATCTAAAGGAGAACAAAAAATTCTGGGTCATTGGAAAAGTATGCTGATAAAGTAAAAGTGATTTATATTCTCTATTTTTTTCCTGCCAGAAGAAAAAGACAATCCACACTATTTCCTTGTTAGGCACCTTTGGTGTACTTATAGTTATCCATTCGCTACATACTGTATTTTATATGGCTTGAACCATTGAGGTTAGAATTAAAATAAATAGCAAGTCATACTTTTGTGGGTTTTTGTTGTTTATGAAGACAGACCCAAAATTCTGAAATAATTTTAGAAAGAAAAAATTTAGGTCACTTGGTGAAGGCAAAACTAGAAAAGAAAAAAGAAATAACTGCCCCCTCTCTTCTCAGATTCTGGAAGTTTTACATTATATAGGATTCTGACAAAGGTTTCCAACACAACTCCTAGGCCTACCTATTCAGTTAAGTAATTTTACAAAAAGGATAGCATGAAAGTTGGGCAGATTAAGATAGATGTGAGTGAAAACCCAAAACAGAGCTTTTGGTAGACCCCCAAGGGTTCCTTGATATGGTAACCTAAAATAAGAAAGCTTTGAATGGATCCAAAGTCTAGGGAATGAGAAATCCCTATAGCCATTTCTGGCAGTCTTAGAAAATTACCGGGGTCAAAGGATATTCTGAGTGTGGATAACCTTTAATCACATAAAGTTAAATTTGAACAGTACAATGATTTTTCCCTGAACAGCATAATAAATCATTTTCCCCACATTTTTTGTTTTTAGATTTGTTTGCTTTTAGAAAAATCCTCTATTTTCTCCTAACTCTAAATTATTAACTTAAAGCTTTTAGGATAATGTGAGACTGAAATTTGGTTCCTGTAGCTATAGCATAATTGTGCTTTGAGTTAAAATCTCTCTGACTTTGTCTCTGTCTCTGTCTCTGTCTCTGTCTCTGTCTCTGTCTCTGTCTCTCTCTCTCTCTCTCTCTCTCTGTATATGAAGATATATTGGGCATTTTGGATGTTTTGTCTTTCTAAGCTATTTGTTTCCACTGGGTCTGTATAGGTTTGATTTACAGTGAGAAAAGAATAGATATGTCTATACTCAGTTCCAACTGCCTTTCTGCAAAGGAAACTGAATCCTGTCAAGAGGATATTGAGGTCAGAAGCTTGCCATTCTCAGGATACTATTTATTTTATTTCTTTAAAATTATTAGTCTAGGGGGGAAAAATCAGGTTCAAGCAACACTCCTGATCACTATAACTTTATGAGTTGGAAGGAGGACCCTAAACAATATAGCCAAGACTTGACTCTCCTCCAACCAAATGATACTTTCATATTGAATAGAGATTAAAAATTAAAAATATAACCATTTATTCAAATTGAAAGACAAAATAAAAATCAAAGAAAATATACAAATGAGACAATATATCAATTCTAAATCCAAGAGTTCTTGACATTTTCAGCATTCTATCCTTTTCCTTACATAGATACCTCATAAGTCAACTTTTTTTTTTTAGGCTTTTGCAAAGCAAATGGGGTTGAGTGGTTTGCCCAAGTCCACACAGCTAGGTAATTATTAAGTGTCTGAGACCAGATTTGAACCAAGGTACTCCTGACTACAGGGCCGGTGCTTTATCCACTATGCCACCTAGCAGCCCCAAAAATCAACATTTTTTAACTTTTCTCTGCATCTAATAATACCATATCTTAAATGATTATTATCTTTTTTTCACATACTCCCATAAGACTGTCAACTTGGTAAAAGAAGAAATTGTTTATATCCTTTTCACAGTATCTGTGTGTATGTAGTAGGTATTTAATAAGAGATTATTAAGTTGTCTATTAAAATTATCCATTATTATTATTATTATTGTGAAATAGATGGATAGTTTGAGTGATACATTGATAACTCTCAGATACCTAAAGAACCAGAAAATGAATAGTGCTTTGCAATGTAATAAACTGGAAGATTTAGGGGAAAAATAAGGATATGGATTCTGTAAGGTGAAAAGCATTGGAAGGGTTGCTACATATATCACTGAAGGGAGCACATATTAATTTAATTGCAAATCTTCAAAGTGTCCAAGTAATATTTGGTACTAATGTGTCAATCTGAAGAATTTTTGTGCACTAATGTGATGAATGTTTCAGAAATATAACTGTATGTTCTTAATATTCTCAGTCAACTGCAACTTACTATCTATTAGAAAGCAATTGGCATTTAGGAATTTCCTATTGTGCTTTTCCTACCTGTTCCCCCACCCCAAATCAACTTTCTAACACCCCAGTAGTAAAGCAAATTTCAGTTACATGTTCAAAGACCTATGAAATGATAATAGTTCAATTATCTGGTCAAAAGATTACCATTACACTCATGGCAATCCTCAAAAGAGGAGATCAATGCCTCTGTCATTTTGAAATGCAGAGGATTTTCCAACTTTTGTGTTCTTTGTAATTTTTTTTCTTTGTAGCTCATCCAAGTTTAATTTCTCTGACTTGCTTTTCATGGTATTTATCACAAAACATCTCTGTTTTCTCCCTTCTGGTACAAGCAGAAACTGGAACTGTATCTTTTTTTGAAACATAATTATAAGGTCTTTATTACAGTGCTATTACCGCTCCAGATTCATATTATAATATTTGTATTGTAATTATGTTTGTGAAGAGCGATGAAGGCAGAGGAAAAACCCATATTTTAGCTTCCTTTTTTATACATTTTTTATATTTCTATAGCAAAAGTAAATGCCCTGGGAAGATTATGGTAATATAAAGATGCTTACCATTATATGGAAAACATGAACTTTTCATTGTTTAACATTTTGCTATGGAGGGAGCATTTTTTAAAGTTGTTTTCTAATAAAAAAAATCATTCCAAGGTAGAACACTAAAAACAAGTAGAAGAGTATGTGTTTTTTTTAAAGTTTCTCACTGCTCATTCAAATTCTTGGCAAATTTTCCTTAATAAAAACTATATTCCAGAAAAGGTTGTTTTAAAATTAATTTCATAAAAGTATGTCCATTGATTTCCAAATAAAAATTAGATATATTTCTCTAGAAATAAAGGGCATTGCCTAGATGTGGTAAAAGCCACAGTAATGTAACAAACTTTTCAATGCCAGTAACTTTCAATAACAGTAACTTTCTGATAAAATATGGAAAATACTAAAAGAGTAATAATCAAAATGACCCAAATACTCATATAAGTTATACTATAAAAAATTCTGTACACAAAATTAATGATTTGAAGATCTACTATTAAAAATTCTGCCTTGTATAATGTGTCAGCTATAGAAGTCTCATAGCAATTTTGAAAAAAAAATGTATTAGCTACTATAGTTACACTTGGAAGCCAAGGCAGTTCTTTTTCTTTGACACTTTTTTCCCCTCCTTGGAATATCCTAACCCCTTTTCATAATAATACTGACAGTTTTTCTCTGATACCATTCTGATATTTTTATTCCAAATAAGTTCAGGCTTCACTCATGTCTTCAAGTTCTTTCAATGTCTTATTGTTTCAAACTTATTAAGAACAAATAGAAATCATTTTTTTATCTTCTTGTTTATCTTGAATTTCAACTTTGTTATTTATTCATGAAAATTATTTGAAAACTGTAAAGTGCTTTTGAACATACTTCTAACTATGAATTTCATTAATTGAGGTATTTCCTTCCCTAATGCAGATTACAAAACTTCTTCCCATGTTTAGGTCCCTTTCATTAGAGTTTAATTTTTAACAGGATAGATGTACCATGACATTGTCTTAGACCCCAAGTCCAACACTTTCATTTGAACACAAAACTCCAGCATGAGTTCATGTAGACAACTTCTCAGAATGAGCCTTAGAGTTCATCCACATTTCCCAACAATTCCCAATGAACAACAATTGATAACATTTATATGGCTCTTTAAAGATTTCAAAGCACTTTATACCTCTTATTTCATTTGATTATCTTGACAATGCAGTAAGATAGGTACTATTATTATTTTTTCCATTTCATAGTTGAGAAAACAAAATGATAAGGGTTTTAATGTATTACTCAGCTTCATATATCTAATATCTGTCTAAGAGGATTCAAACACATGTACGTTAAGTGGTTGTTCTACCTACTTCATCATCTCCATGGGCAAGAAGGGAGAGGGCATCAGGAACTATTATTGTTATTGTTTAGTCATTTAAATTGGATATGAATCTTTTTAACCATACTTAAAGTTTTCTTGGCAAAGATACCAGAATGGCTTGCCATTTCTTTCTTTTACTCATTTTATAGATGAGTTATCGAAGCAAATAAAGATACGTGAATTGCCTAGTCAGCAAGTGTCTAAGAGCAGATTCCATATCCTGTGCTCTATTCACTGTGCCACTTAGTCTTTGTACTGAAGTAATACCTAATTGAGTCATATTTCCTCTAAGGACCAATCCCCCCCTGCCACCAATCCAAGCCTGTTTGCTTAGTTGTAATTTTAATAGATAGGCAAAAGGACAACGTGACGGCTATTTTTTTAAAAAAAATTGCTATTTCCTCTTCATTGGACACGTTGCTGCAGTTATCTGCACAACATAAGTTCCTATCACTATTATATTTTGTCACTGTGTGGAATGCAATCTGTTTGTCAAATTCTTCATCTACAATTTATGGCAAGGAGATCTATAATATACATAAATGAATATTTTCTCTTTCAGCTTCCATTATACTTCAAATGCTATTTACCTTGCTTCTCCCTTCTGTTTCTTGGTTTTCCTCGCATGAGGAAGGAACTCATGTCCCTTCCAAAGGCCTTAATCTTATCTTTTTCTTTAATGAAACTATATACCAGATGAAAATAACATTCTGTCACAGACCTCTTATTACCAATTTTTAGTGAAAAAGATATTAAATGTGATACTTTGCAAAAGAATACTTAGTTCTCCTTTATAACATTTGTGTTTAGGAATCTAAAGACATGGCTAAATGTTGATTTTTTTCTTAACTCCTTTGAAATTTTAGATATTTTTGCTGCTTATAAGATTAGTCTTGGAAGTTTTCAGACTGTTGTGTCAATATCCCCTTAAGGAAAAATGTAACTTAGAGAATTTATGCATGGACCCCACTATTATAATTTGAGGTTATAACATAAGAATCTTTTCTTAATGGATGTTCTAAGCTTATAGAGTATACCTTGGGAAAATGTTGACAATAATATTTTTTGAAGTCTAGTGTAGTTATGTCTTTCAAATAATATTATGTATATCTTGGCTTGTTTTTCTCCCTAATCACAAAGTTCTCAAAATAAGATTTTGCTTTGACCCTTGACACACTTCAAGAAATTCATGTAAATCAGAGCATAAGAACTCTGTCTTTCAGAGGACACTTTATAGGCTCCCCTCCCCTCCAACAAGGATACATTTTCCACAAGGGAACTGATGAAAGAAAATGTAAAGGGAAGTGGCCTAGTTCTACCAGATCTAAAACTATACTATAAAGCAGCAGTCATCAAAACTGCCTGTATAGCATTCTACTGTTTGACATACCCAAAGACATCTTCTTCTGGGATAAGAACTCATTATTGGACAAAAAATGTAGGGGAAACCTAGAAAATAGTATGGCAATAACTCAGTATAGACCCATTTCTCACACTCTATGCCAAAGTAAGGTCAAAATGGGTACAGGATTTAGATATAAAGGGTGACAGTACAGATAAATTAATAGACCAAGAAATTATCAGATCTATGGAAAGGGGGTAAATTTATGACCAAACAAAAATTAGAATGCATTGTAAATTGCAAAATGAACTGCAAAATGATTATATTAAATTAAAAATGTCTTGCACTAATTAAATAAATGCTGCCAAAATTAAAAGGAAAACAGAAAGCAGGAAAACAATCTTTACCACTAGGAGTTCTGGTAAAGGTCTCATTTCTAGATTATATAGAGAATAGCATCAAATTTATAAGGTTACACGTCATTCCCCAATTGATAAATGATCAAAGGATAGGAATAGACATTTTTCAAATGAAGAAATTAAAACTATATATAAAATTCTCCAAATCATTATTGATTAGAGAAACACAAATTAAAACAACTATGTGATATCACCTTACATCTATCGGATTGACCAAGATGAAAAAAAGGGGAAATGATCAATGTTAGAGAAGTTGTTGGAGGATTGGGACATTGATGCATTGCTGGTGGAGTTGTGGATGGTTTCAGCCTTTCAAGACAGCAATATGGAACTATGCCCAAAGAACAATAAAAAAATCTTCATTTCCTTTGACTCAGCAATTCAATTCTAGGCCTATGTCCAGAAAAAATTATAAAAAATGGAAAAGTCCTGCATATTCCAAAATATTCATAGCAACTCTTTTTGAAGTGGCAAAGAATTGAAAATTGAGGGGACGCCCATCAATTGAGGAATGGATAAACAAGTTATGGTACATGAATACTATGGAATATTATTGTTCTATAAGAAATCATAAATGGTCAGACATTAGAGAAGCATGGAATGACTTATTGGATCTGATGCTGAATGAAGAAAGTAGAACCAAGAGAACAACGTATACATTAACAACAACATTGTGAGATGATCGACCTTGATGGAAACAGCTCCTCTCCGCAGTTCAGAGAGTTAGGACAACTGTTTTAGACCAGATATGGACAATATTATCCCCATCCAGAGGACGAAAAACAAAATCAAACAAAACAAAAAACCCTTCAGAATCTGATGAATATTTTATAAAAATTATCTCATATATCTCCCTTAATCCTTATTTCTCATATCAAAAATGACTAATCTGTAAATATGTTTATCAAAGATATGTATACACAATGGTAATCTGACTATTTGCCCACTAAGGGGAAGGAGATGGGAAGAGAGGGTGAAAGGAAATTTTGTAACTTAAAAATATACATGTGCATATGAATAAATAAATTAAGATGCTATACAAGCAAAATAAAAAGAATATATCTTCCTACTGGAGTATCTGCCTCTTCTCTAATGGGATTTTACTTTTCTTTCTAGGAGTATACTTTAGCATCAGAGCACCACCTTCTTGCTGAAATGACCTAGGTCTCTGTGCTCTCCTATTACTCTTGCAAACCCTTATACTTTATATTAGTGTGAAGGCTGCAGCTGTATGTTGGGTCCACTTTACCTCTCCCTTTCCTCCTTTTCATTATTGCTCACAATAAAACTGCATTATACTATCTCCCATTGTTTTACATGCTATTTTCAGCACCACAGCTGATTAAGAGGTTGTTTTCCCTAATACCTCTGATTAGTCCAAGGGCCTTTCATAAGACAGAAACTGGATACTGTGACAAGGATTTAACCTGGGCACTGTGAGTCCAATAGAATAAAGAATAGAATAAATAAATAGAATAAAGCAAGGGACAATATGGAAAACCTATCAGGGACTCCCTTATGCCAGAGGAGTGTTACCAAAAACAAACTAAAAATAACCCCAAAACCCTACTCAATTAGTACTTCTTTATTTATATGTTGATTTCTCTATTTAGAAATATGAGGTCCTAGGAAGTAAGAACTATCTTGCCTTTGAATTTGTACTCCTAATTCTTAATCCACCTTTAAAACATGTTTTACTGATAGATTTTATTTTGGCTACTCTCTAGTAGAGTATTCATGTTGTTTTATATATATATATATATATATTTAGTTTTCTGCTACACATTCCCTTTAGTTTCAAGTTGTTTTTATTAGATTTCAAAGATGGGATAATTATACTTTTTAACAGCCCTTATTTGACTTAATCTCATTTTCTTGTATTTTAAATCTACTTCTAAAAACTGAATCCTATTCTCATATATTATTATTCTTTCAAAGAACTAAAGTAGCAAGATGAGATAAGATATATGGTAGGTATGTACTTGAGGTAGCGGGGTAGCATACTGAAGAAAGTGGTAGATGAAGGTTTAGACTAGAACCAAGAGATGTATCTGAGGTTTAAAATACATAAGGATTCCCAAGCTCCTATCCCACAGCACCACAATATAATCAGGTTTCTTGTCTTTTTCATTCAAATTAGCTTTCCCAATGCTAATGAGACCAAAGACAAGCATTCGAAAAGCTAATGACTATTTTTCCATGACCAAAAAGTGCTGAGCACAAACTTACACATTCATATTATTATCTCTCATTGTTCTCAAGGAGAATGAGTAGGAAAATGCAAAGGGATATGTACAAATTCATTGGTGCTATTAGGAAAAAAAACACTTGAAGCACATTGCTTTACCTTAATATCCATAGGACATCACTTAAGTTTGTTTGAGAGTGGTAAAGAAGATATATTCATTGTAGGTCCCATTATTGGTAACTCTCCCTGACCTCCACTGGTAATGAATTACTACTCAGAACTCTCCCTAAGACAAAATGAGTTAGGTCTATTAATCTAGAATAATAAGTTCTTTAGATATATTGCATTTATAAGCTACTGGACAGGAGATAGTTGTGTCTGAGGTTGGTAAAAAAAAAATACTAGGTGACCATATACAAACAGTGAGGCAAGGTAGTTGGATAAGGTGTCTCTTCTCCTACACACACACACACACACACACACACACACACACACACACACACACAGAAACCCAGTCTTATGATTCCCTTTTAGGTGCTCTTCTCCTTTATAAGATGACCCTTAATGTCATTTGAAACCTTTTTCTCCCAGTTCTTTAGAGTTGATGATGGAAAAAAATATTTACTGTAATGCTCTCCAGCTACTGTATTCTAAGAGTTACCACTATCTGAGTAGTGTAATGGGAAGAATATTTGCCAAGGTGCTCTCCCTCCTCCCCAATTAGGCTCTCTTTTCTTTAAGTGTAACAAATTAGGACTTAATTGACTCAATGGTCAAAGCTCAATCTGTCCTTCCATTTTAGCATCCTGGTAGTATTTGGCGGTCAGCATCCTATTAACTTAAGGGAAAAATACTCCCTAGTATACTGTATTTCCGTACATATAAGATGCACCTTAATTTGGGGGTTGGAAATTTGAAAAAAATGTATTCCATTAAGTTATTGAACTCAAGTTTTAGTCATCATAAAATTCATACAACTCTTCATCACTGTCAAAACTCCCATCGTATGATGACAAATCACAGTCTTAGAAGAGACTCTGAACACTCTCCTGACTGTGCTCTGATCTGGGATTGACCACAAGCTCTCTAGTGTGTAGACTTATGCTTAGTCCATTCCAGCTCATGAACCTGAAGCACCACTTGTATCCTCCTTTGAAATCAGTCTCTTCTTTTCCATCAGCAATTCATCTTGCCTCCTGCTGAACCATCTTTGTGGACACAGGAATTCCACTCGTCCTTTGCTCTTCAATCCATCTCTTCAGTTCCCTCTCTAACTCAGGCCATTTGGCTGACCATGAGGTCTTCTTCTGCCCTAGCGTTTTCAGTTGTGTTTCTTCTTCCCATAGCCAGTCTTGGATTGTTTTCTCAGTTGGAGGAGGACCAAACTGAGGTTCAGTAAAATGATGTCCATTCAGTTTTGCAACTTTGAAATTAAATTCAGCACTAGATGGAAATCTTTTCTGAGACATTTCTGGGCAGAACGTAGCAAAATGTAACCTAATATACTGGTAACAAATGTAAAACAATGAGCTCAAAGACAAGGGCAAAAAAGTGAGAAATTCAAGGTAAAAAAAAAACTACAACCACTGTATAACACATTCCCAGTTTTTGGACCTCAAATTTTTCCCCAAAAAAGGGTGTGTCTTATAAATGGGGAAATATAGTAGTTGGGACTCAAGAATTATTTGAGTGTAAGGTGAGTCATCACACCTAGCTGGTTATTCTGATTGTCTTCCATGTAAAGTCTTGGAGTACCCTGTTGAATATCCTTTTTATACTATGATTAATTTTTCAACTGTTGAATAACTTATGAGAGTCTCATTTAGTCCAAATATCAAAACCTAAGAGGATACTATTAAAGAGAAAGTTCTCAAGGACTTAGCTTCTCAATAAAAATTATACCTTTTCTAGAGAAAACTCTCCATTGACATGGCAATTCATTGTCGTAGCCCTGCGTGATTGAAGTATTTTTCCCTTCTTTGCAGGCAACTTCATTTTATAATTATCCCACCCTCACAAAGCTCCTCTAAAAAATAAAAAAAAAAAGAAAAGAAAAAGAAGACAGAAACAGAAACAAAATTCCAACTTACCATTTTTATGTAGCTTAAATACCCTTGGTACTGAATAGAAGGTTGGTCCCTGGTAATATTTAGCTGTGACTCTGTATACGTGCATACACACACACACACACACACACACACACACACATATATGTACATATATACATACACACACTTACACATCATGTTACTATAATGTAAGCTCCATGAGGTAGAAAATTAATTGTGTCCATGTACTAACTACAATGTCAGATACAATCTGGGAACTAAATGATCTGTCTGGTTATATGTTAGTAAAACTGTTAGTAAAACCGAAAGCTAGGATGTAGAATTAAAGATGTCTTACTTAATTTGCTCTCTTTTAAATGAAAATATATATTATTTAGAAAAAATATATTGCTAGTAAAAATATCAAATTCTTGGAATGTTGAAGTATTTGGCTCTCTAAAAAACTAATCATGGTCTATTTATTTTTTGGATAAATTTTTGGAGATAACTATGTGGTGTGAGTCTAGATTTGGGGTCAGGATGAATAGTTTGAATTTAATAGTTGTGAGATTCTGGGCAAGTCATTTAAACTGTCTCTATTTTCTCATTTCTAAAGAGTGGAATCATTAAAAAAAACTACCTGTTGTGTATATGTTTGTGAGGGTGTGTGTGTGTGTGTGTGTGTGTGTGTGTGTGTGTGTGCGTGTGTGAAAGGAGATCATAGACAAAAAGTCCTTTGCAAACTTTTAAAGATCAAGTAAATAATGCCTATTATTACTATCCTCCTTCCCCCCAAAAGAAAAGAAAAACTATCCTTCATCCAGGGCCAAAAAAATCTTATTCATGATTAGTTATAATTATGTGAAAGTAAACAAAAATGCCAGAGATAAATAATTATGAATTATAAGTTTTTTTAATGTTACATGCTAAAGAGAAAACATTAAGTAAGATGCAGTCAATGAGGAATGCTACATAGCTCTTCAGAAAGGGGTAACAGGAACCATATTTTGGGGGCCTAAAAGTATGGGAATTTGTTTTGTATGACTATATATATATATATATATATATATATATATATATATATATGTGTGTGTGTGTGTATTTATGGCAAGTAGTGTTTCATTTAATATAGTTTTTTAGAAAGAATATACAACATAGATATCAAGTAATATTGTAAAGGAAAGTTCTATTAGCCAGAGAAGTAGGCAATACCTCTGACAAAAGAGAGAAAAGAAATGGGGGGAAAAAATCTAAAAAAGAACAATCAAACCCTTAAATCTGTTAGATAATTTACATCAAATGGATGAAGATATTGAGTAACTTTCCTAAAAAGATGTTAATATTAAAAAAAATTTGAAGGACACATTCTGACACTTTATGAAGGTGTCATCATTTAATAAAGTGATAATTTAATAAGGTAGTACCTTTTAAAGGTTGGGAGAGGGGGAAAAAGTTTGTGATATAGAATGTACTGTGCAATGCATCACCATTTTTCTTGCGCTCTTTTCCAAGGGAAGATCTATTTGGTGTTGAACTTTGAGAAATGTATATTTAGAAATTGTAATAGAAAAATATAGGGAAAAAAAACTTACTGGAGGGAAAAAAAAAGAAATCCCTACCTAGAGTGATTGATTTTTTCAGAAATTAATTAAAAGTATTTTAATTAAAAATATATTAATTAAAACATTTTAGTCTCATAAAATGTGTCAAATATACTAAAAACAGCAAGCTTCCAGTAAGAATAGCTGTTCAAAATTGGAATAGAGTGAGCTAATTATCTCTGAGGGGTATTCCTTGTACTGGGAAGAAGGGTAAACTAGATGATTTCCAAGGTTCTTTCAATTCTAATAGTCAATGATACTATTAGTTTAATATGTCTCATAAAATGTTCTAACATGATTTTATTAGTTTAATATGCCCTACTAAAAGGTACTATTATGATTTTATTAGATTAATATGCCTCTATTACAGTCTTATTTTGAAATTTCATCATGATATCGAGGTGACCCCAGTTTCTTGAAGGCTAAGCCTCAAAGGGTTTAAGTTAAAAAGACTTTGAGTACCAGCAGAGTAACCAGCTGTATACCTTTCAGTCCACAAGGTCTAGTTGAATTCAAAGAGAATTATCAGGAAAAAAAAACTGGTTACCAGGTGATTATAACTTTGTTGAACCACAATATTTAAGGAAAATAATCTGGGGCATGGAAGGATCACAATGTGCACTGGTAAACAGAAAATCTATATCAGAAGTCAGAGATCTTTCCGTAAATATTTTCATCACATCTATTTGCTCAGCATTGATTTCTTCTAAATGTATTTCCATTTCAGGAAGAGCAAAATCAGCACAGACTCTAAATTAAAACATCCCAACACCTTGCATTCTTGCTTTATATTTAATATCTGGGGTTTTGGATATTAGAAAAAGGTACAACCTTAACAAAGGAACAAGAACTTAATCTAATTTGGGGAACATGAGTGGTTGTGTAGAAAAAATAATGAGATTGATGGGGTAAATAAAGAATGTGCACATAAATTTTAAGGAAGCCAAAATTTAAAAAAAATGTAGAGGTCAAGTTCTTGAAATATGTATTCTGAAATAATGAAGTTAAGTTCATCACATTCCAAGAGTCAAACATATAACAACAGAAGAACATTTAGATTGACCTTAATAGATTCTGATCATCAGCAAGTTGTTTCTCAAGCTAAAAGCAACATATATTTCATAGCTGTGGCAACAGAAATATTTTCTTTCTTGACAAATGTACATTTTAATGTCCCTCTGTGAAGTATAGCTGTTTTTCAATATTATAAGCTTTGCTATATATAGCAAAGAAAATTTATATCCATTGTTTTGAAGACTTAAGAGCAATGAATAGAATTTATGAGAAGGTAGATTTTTTTCATCAAAATGAGGGGGGGGACTACTAACAATTACAGCTACCTTCAATGTAATGAGCCAACACAACAGGAAGTACATTTCACAGCCCTTTGAAAAGAGATTGGTGATGAGTTCTTAAGAAGACTTAAAGGGAGGTTGATGTTTGTGCTAAGGGTGGACTAGATTTACCTCTGACTCTGTTATATGCTTATTTTTGATGTAGGCTATATAATTTGCTTTGCATTTGTAGTATCCAGTTGTGGCTTGGTACTGAAAAAGGATCAATATAATGACTTTTCTATTTTTCTATTTTCTTAACTGCCTTAGGATAGGTATTAAACTGCCACTATAAGTAAGAATTTTCCCGTTCAGGGAAAAAAAGGTACACTGTTCCCAAAGTCCTGTTTCAGTATCAGATGGTGAGAGTAGAATTGAATTATGTTAATGTGACTCCTGAGCTCTGAAGGGTAGCAGGTAAAATATCTCCAAAGATGCCACAGAAATGAAGGCAAAATTCTCAGGTCGATAACAAAGTGATACAGGTACATTTCCAGGTTTCCTTAGGATCTAATAAGTTCTGAAATGTTTTGACTGAGTCTGGGAAAGTTGGCAACACTATTTGGTTATTCTAGTAGTTTAGGTATATGAATTGATTATTTCATCTACTCAATATATTCTAATATCTTTCTATCTAGGTTCTAATGTATATCCTTTTGTTTGACATGAATAACTTCTTATAACCTGCATTTCTTTTTAATTCCAGTATAATACATTTATACATTACTACCCTCCTTTAATGAAACTTTTGAAATAAATGTTATATGAGTAGATGAATTAAAGAAAAGGGGGAAAGTATTTGTGTTTAATATGTACCAGACCTTTTTCTATGCACTGGTGGTGCAAATGTAAGCAAATAACTCTGATCTCAGGAACTTTATAAATTAATGGGAGAAAACACATAAAAGTGAGCTAATGTGTATTCATGTGTGCGGGGTAATAAGGATTACACATGGACACATGGTTTAGAAATAGAGAGGAAATAATAAGGGTGACTAGATAAGGGTAAGAGAAGACAAAAACTCATGACTAAGAATCCTTGGGTCTAAGGTAGTATGTAAGCTTCTAATGTGATGGTATGGACCTTCTCAGTATATATTAAATATATTACTCTATCTCTGGCTTCTAGGTCTTTGAACTTACTTTTTCCTCAAGCAAGCAATGTTTTCCTCCTTCCCTCAGCATCCTGAAAATTCTTGGGTTCAAAACTCAATTCAAGTACCATTTTCTGTAAAAGGTTTTTATTAATATTTTTATTAATCTTCTAACTTTTAGCATGTTCCCTCTAAGGTTAACTTTTATCTATACTGAATATTTCTTCAACACAACTATATAGGTATGTGTTTCCTCCCTCAATAAAATGTAAATGCTTTGAAGGAAGTGACTTTCATTTTTGTCTTTGTAGTTCCAATATTTAGTACAATGCTTGATATAGGTTGGATAATTACATTTTTAAAAATTTCATATTCTGGGGGGGGAGCCAAGATGATGACAGGATAGGATCGTCTCTTAGGTACTCTCACTCAAAACTTACAAACTAAGGACTCTAACTAAATTTTTGAGACAGAATCCACAGAGGGATGCTGTGAGGCAGTTCTCCAACCCAAGGTAACCTGGAAAAGAGCAGAAAGGCTCTGCTCCATGGGGTTGGAGGGGTAGCCCACCAGAACAAAGGAACTTCAGTCTCCCGGAGGCAGCCCCAGGGCACCAGGAGCTCCAGCTCACAGCAGCAAAGGCAGTTTCCTGATTTACACCCCAGGAAGCATCAGGCACAACTTGGGGGATCATTGGAGGTACCTCTGCCAGAGTGAGCACATGAAACCCAGCCTCAGGACACACAGTGAGCAGCCAGGCCAAGGCAGCCCAGATCTGGAAACCGGAAGCAGGCAGAGCCAGTAAGCAGGAGCCACCAGGGCATGAGTGCTGAGCCTAGGAAAGGGATTGGAGAGAGACTGCAGAGCTCTTTCCTCTGTCCCTAGAACAGATCTTTGGGGTTCTGACCACATTCAGATTTTGATCCCAGTCCAGTCCCCACCATAGAACAGCCCTGTGGCAGAGGGAGGGTGCTTATGGTCATTCACAGACCAGGAGGGAAGACAGAGCCCCACATACTGATATCCTTGTGGGGTGTTTCCCAATAATATTCAAAAGCTCAGGAAGCATCCCCAAACCAGGCACAGTCTGGAGAAATGAGTATGTAGAGAAAAAAAGAGGAACACCATTGAGAAATAGTTTGCCTGTGATCCCAAGAAGGATCAAAACACTCAATCTGAAGATGAGAAACTCCAAGCTCCTGCATCTAAAGACTTCAAGAAAAACAGAAATTGGGCTCAGGCCACAACAGAGCTCAAAAAATATTTTGAAAATCAAGTGAGGGAGATAGAAGAAAAATTAGGAAAAGAAATGAGATGCAGGAAAAAGATGAAAATGAAGTCAACAGCTTAGTCAAGGAGATCCAACAAATGCTAAAGAAAATAACATGTTAAAAACTAGCATAGGTCAAATGGATAAAACAGTTCAAAAAGTTACTGAAGAGAAGAATGCTTTAAAAAGCAGAATTTGCCAGATGGAAAAAGAGATAAGAAAGCTCTCTGAGGAAAACAAATCCTTCAGACAAAGAATGGAACTGAGGGAGGTTGCTGATTTTATGAGAAATCAAGACATAGTACTCAAAACCAAAATAATGAAAAATTAAAAGAAAATGTGAAACATCTCATTGAAAAAACAACTGATCTGGAAAACAGAATCAGGAATGATAATTTAAAAATTATTGGAATACCTGAAAGTCATGACCAAGAAAAGAGCCTTGACATCATTTTCAAAGAATTACTACAGGGAAATTGCCCTGATATCCTAGAAGCAGGGGGCAAAATAGAAATTGAGAGAATCCACAGATCTCCCTGAGAAAGAGATTCAAAAAAAAAAAAAAAACCAACCCCCAGGAATATTATAGCCAAGTTCCAGAACTGCCAAGTCAAAGAGAAAATATTACAAGCAGCCAGAAGGACACAATTCAAATATCATGGAGATGCAGTCAGGATAACACAGGACTTAGCAGCAACTACATTAAAAGCGCATAAGGCTTGGAATATAATATTCTGGAAGGCAAAAGAGCTTAGAATGCAACCAAGAATCAACTACCCAGCAAAATTGAACATCCTCTTCCAGGGAAAAAGATGGACTTTCAATGAACCAGGGGAATTTCAAATGTTCCTGTTGGAATGGCCAGAGCTAAACAGAAGGCTTGATCTTCAAATACAGGACTCAGGTGAAGCATAGAGAGTGGAGAAGGGGAAAATGTGAGGGACTTAATGATGATGAACTGCATGTATTCCTGTATAGAAAAATGATACTGATAATACTCATATGAACCTTCTCATTTAATACAACAGGTAGAAGGAGCATTTATAGATGAAGCACAGGAGAAAACTGAATTTTAAGATATATTGTGATGTAAAAATGGAGTCAATAGATGAAAGGGAAATGTAATGGGAGAAAGAAAGAGGAGAGGAGGAATAGGCTAAGATATTTCATATAATAAGATTTTTCTTTATTACAAGCTATTGCAATGATATGGAAGGGGAAAGGCAAGGAGGAATGAGGAAATCTTCACTCTCATCAGAGGTGGCTAGGAGAGGAAACAACATATATACTCAATGGGGTATAGGCATCTGGAGTAAGAAGGAGAGAAGGGGGAGAAAAGGGGGACAGGAGGAAGGGGGGGATGTGAGTGATGGAGGAGAGGATGGACCGTGGTGGGAGAGTGGTCAGATATAACACATTTTCTTTTTTACTTCTTGCAAGGGGATGGGATTGGATGGCCTGTCTGAGACCATAGGGCCAGGTGGATGCTGGGTCTAAGGGGTGGTATGTGGACTTGGGGCCTCTTGGCCCCAGGGCCGGGGATCTGTCTGCTGTACAACTCAGCTACCCTGTAGCAGAGACAGAGTGAAAGGAGAGAGAAAATATAGTACATGGTAGTGGAGAAATATGAAAGGAGGGAGTTACGATCAGCAATGGCAACAGTGGAAAAATATGAAAGTAACTTTTGTGATGGACTTACCATAAAGAATGCGATCCACCCACGGCAGAGTTGGTGGTGTTGGAACACAGATTGAAGCACACTTGGGGAGGGGGGTTGCAGGGCAAATGGGGCTGGGTGGCCTGCTTGGGGCCACATAGCTGGGTGACTGTTGGGTGTCTGAGGCAGGATTTGGACCCGGGTGCTCCTGGCTCAAGGGCCAGTGCTCTGTCTTCCACCTGGCTACCCTTACTAGTATTATTATTATTATTATTATTATTATTATTATTATTATTATTATTATTATTATTATCATCATCATTATTATTATTATTATTATTACTACTATTTTATTTTATTTTATTTTGGGTCTTTTGGGGGGATTGTGGGGCAATGGGGTTGGTGTGGCTTGCAAGGGGTCACACAGCGAGGTGATTGTTGGGTGTCTGTGACTGGATTTGGGCTTGGGTGCTCCTGGTTCCAGGGCTGGTGCTTCATTCACTGCGTCACTTGGCCATACCCACATTTATTATTATTTTTTTATTTTAATTTTAATATTTTCTCTCCCCTTTACTTTATCACTCATGAGGGTCTATATTTTTGGGGGGAGGGGTATTATGTTTACTCTTAAACAAGAATATTTTAGTAATGTATAAAATAATATTTGTATAAAATAAGAATAAATAAATGGGGGGAAAGAAAAAACTTTTAAAAAAATTCATATTCTCTGTCTCTGCATCTCTCTCTCTCTAAAATAAAAAAAAAACAGACCACACACACATACACAAAAACACAGCCATACAGAGCTTTCTGAATGAAATGCTAAAGTTCTATTAATGTGAAGTAGAACCTAATATGTCAACATACTGGAAACAGGCTATTTAGAAAGCAATCCATTTCATTCTTAGTTTTGCACTACATAGTTTAGAGTCAACTCATCAGATAATTTGTGATTGATGTAAAAAGGGAACCAAATCCTGAAAGAAATGTAGGCAGAGTGTCTTCAGATTCCATAGGGAAGATGCCTATTGGCCAAAAGATTAAATGGTATCAGGGATAAAGAAAGAATGGAAGGCACTGGTTGGATAAATACCCTGTGAACAACTTTAGCCAACTCGTCAAATTATCTGATTTCAAATCCACATCATTGGAAAAACTAGATGTTTTAAACATCTTGTTTTATAGCTGAGGGGAAAAAAAGACCTGCAGCTATTTAATGACCTGGTCAAACTCAAAACTAGTTAGATCAGAATTTACATCATATACATTCATATAGCATTTTATTGTATATAAAGTGAACAGCCCTATCAAGTATGTTGTGCAAATAGTGTTATTCTCACTTTGCAAATTTTCTCAGATCAAAAATAGGCTGAAAGAGCTTGAGAACGTTTTTCCTTGTTTGTCCACAGCTATTGCCTGATTCAAACCCAATTCTGACTTCAAATACAGTTTTTTTTTTCCCATTTGGAGAGGCCATTGGTAAAATAAAACTGCTCAGAAAAAACAACTCAAAAATGTGATTCCATTAGCAAAAGTAGTCCCTCCATTTGAAGTAGATTACAAACCTTTTCCACTATTAATAAAAGTTTTAATGAGTTATAATGACAGGAACCAATACACATGGGGGCTAATCTCATAATAAACCTTTTGAACTCGTGTTCTTTAGAAGACAGTTCATTGCATAGGGTATATTTGAAGCCATTCTGGCTTGTTAAGACTTTCTAGAATTTGTGTTAATAGACATTAGACTATAAACTTCTCTAAATAACTATAGAGAGTCAGGTCAGAGACAAGAAGGTCCTTAGTAGCCAATTAGGGAAAAATTTTTCCCCCTCAGGGAAAATCTTGAAGACTAAAAGGGTTTCACTTGCCTAAGGTCACAAAGCAAAAGGTAATCAACTACAGTACTATTTATACTTGAAACACAATTGAAAATAATCAGAATTGAGTTATTCTGTTTATTGTATATGAATTTATTGAGTATAAATAATCATTCTATTTTTTCTATTATTCAGTATTCTTTGTTGCTGCCAAAGCTAAATTAAAATAAATAAGAAGTGAAAATATTTTGAGGACCATAAGAAAAGCTGCAACAACTTCATTTCTTACCCATCCCCTAAAATGAAGTATATATCGAAAGATTTATAAAATTTTAGCTTTGGATAAAAGCTTAAGGAATGAAATGCCACTTATCCTTTGTTTTTCCCCATCTTCTTATTTTCAATTGGGTTTGTATCACATACAGATGCATACACACATTAGGTCTTTTTGACCTAATCTGTAGAGTGAAAACAATTCTAGACTTGCAATCAGAAATCCAGTCAAGGAACTTTAATCACTGTTCTTCAAAAATTATTTGTATGACTTAGGTTATGTCATTTTATTTCCTTGGGTCATACTTCATCCTTAAAACAAAAGGAAGGGGGGTGGCTAGGTGGATTATGGATAGAGCACCAGCCCTGGAGTCAGGAGCATCTGAGTTCAAATCCATCCTCAGACACTTAATAATTACTTATCTGTATGGCCTTGGGCCATCCACTTAACCCCATTGCCTTGAAAAACTAAAAAACTAAATAAATAAATGAATAAAACTAAAACAAAAGGAAAGGATAAGAAGAGAAGAAAATAATCATTTATAAAGAATCTACTTTGTGCCAGACACTATGAAAAGTGTAAAACAATCACAAATGGACAAAAAATATTCACAGAATTTATGTCATGTCTTTATGTCATGACAAAGAATTGTAAATTGAGGGGATGCCCATCAATTTGGGTATGGCTGAACAAATTGTGGTATATGCATGTGATGGAACACTATTGTTCTACAAGAAATCATAAGGGATGGGATTTTAGAAAAACCTTAAAAGACTTGCATGCATTTATGCTGAGTGAAATGAGCAGAAGCAGAAGAACATTATACACACTAACAGGAGAACACAGGATGATGATCAACTGTGATGGACTTGTTTATTTCAGTAATACAATAATCAAAGACAATTCTAAAAGATAGAAAATTCCATCCATATCCAAAGAATGAACTGTGGAGCTTATTATCTTCGATTTTTTAAAAGTTGTCATATATTATGCCATTTTTTTTTCTCTCCGATGTTTTCTTTCTTCTGTTTGGATCTATTTCTTCTTTTACTGCATTATGGATCTATATTCAACATGGTTATAAATCTAGAGCCTATACCAGATTGTTTTCTGTCAGGGAGAGGGGGAAGGGAAGGGAGGAAGAAAATGTAAAATTCAAAACCTTGCCAAAAAAAATAAAAGATTGGTTAAAAATGTCATTGCATATGGTTGGAAAACCAAATAAAATATTTATTTAAAAAAGCAAATAGTATATAATTTGCTTCTCTTGACAATCCTGGGAGGCAGATATTGTTGTCATTCCCACTTGATAGTTGAGGAAACTGATACAAATAGGGTTAAAAGATGTGTCCCTGGTCACTCACAACTAGTGAGTATCTGAGGCTCGATTTGAACTCAGGTCTTCCTGACTCTAGACCAGCACATTATCCACTTCACCACTTATAGGCTCTGATAGGAGTTAGACTAGATAATATCTAGAGTACTTGCTATCCCTTGAGTTCAATGATTCTAATATTTTAATTCTCCACTGACTGCTAAAGACAGGTTTCATGAAGTTATCCTCGAATATGATCATCACCTTTTGGTTTTTTGTGTTTGTTTTATTCTTGCAAGGCAATGGGGTTAAGTGACTTGCCCAAAGTTCACACAGTTGAACTCAGGTCCTGACTTCCGGGCCCGTGCTTCACCAACTGCCCCCAGATTATCATCTTTTTAATGAAGTTAGAAAACCTTCATAACAATTTCAAAAAGAAATGTTTGTTAAAATGCTGAACAAAAGCAAAAATAACTTTATAAATTATAAGGAGCAAAAAGAGTTAATCCATTGTTGAATGCATTTATAAATCAGACATATTATTTGCTATTCATAAAAAGTCACACCTTTCAAATTCCTTGAATTGAAAGATACTTTCTCATACCCTGAACAGAAAGAGTCCATTAAAATAAATATCAATAACCCTTCCCTTTCCCATCTTTTGACCCCTTCATTACCTACCACTTGTACCTGGGAGGTTTCCCTATCTATGGCTCTTCTGGCCAAAGTCACCTAGTAATTTTTGTACCACTTTTTGTAGCAATTTCTGTTCCAGTTTTTATAGAAATTACTAATGAATAACTGACTTTGGTTATATAGACAATGTGACAGAAAAATGCTTACTAGAGTCCAAAAATCAAATTATTGACTGATTATAACATGGGTTATGATCTCAGTGTTATTTCCTTACTACAAAAATTAAACATTTTGAGTGATCTACCATGGAGAATCATGAATATATTTTTGAAGAATAATATATGTTGAAATTCAAAGCAATCAAGTTGATAAATGAATTGTGTTGTTCTATAGATAATCAATCTTACATACTTATAAAATAAAAAAATGGAATGAATATAACATAAATAATTAAAATGGGTACCAAAACAAGTTTCCCTGTCAATAATTTCAAGCATCTTTTTTGCATCAAGCATGACAATTAGATTTAACTGTATTCAAAGTTTTTTATTTTTATGAAAAAAATAGAAAATTTCATATCTTACACTACAAAAAACATGTACACAAACAAAATGCACACAGAGCATTAAAATAAAAAAGAAATAAATACATCAATACTATATCTATATTTTCTATACATTAAACTCTCAGGCAAAGAATTAAACTTTTCTATTGGCTACCACATAATATGAAATTTGGACTGAGTCACTTTTGCCAGCATGGCACCAAAGCATATTGATGAAAATATCAATTAAGAATAAGACTAAATGTAACTCTTAGGCTGCTATTCATGTAATTCACATACTTGTTAAAGACTAATAGTAAAACTATTATAGTTTAAAGATTCACAATCTCTTGACCACTGGGACTACAAGTTGGGTTTTTTGTGTTTTTTTTTTTTGTTTTTTAAAGTAGATAATCAACACTGAATTAACACTAATTTGCTTGTCACCTTAATTTTCTTTCTTTTTATATTTATAAGGATTAAATAAATTTGCATATGATGGTTGTCAATCAGCCCTTTCATGTTGTGACGTATTCTGAAAGCAATAAGCAAAGGTTGTCCTGAAAAACATTTTGACCAGTTATTTTTAAAGACTGGTTCTCTTTTATAGATGAATAAGAATGCTCTGAAAAATAATTTTATTATCTACCAAATTCTTTGTCATATTATCATAGCAGCAAAATATACTGGACAAAGTAATCCAGCTGGATTAGAGAGTTGGACAAAAGAAATCCAAACCAAATGAAAACAAAACAAATGGCTTTCACTTATTCCAATTATTAACTCTAAGTAAAGCTAACATTTTAATTCTGATTATTTTACATCATCATTATCTTGCTGTACATATTTTTTTACTGATTAGATAGCTACCAAAGATGTTAGGAAAAATTCGCCAACTATGCTTAATTTTCTCTTTTTTCTGTTTAGTATGAATAAATAAGCTCAATTAATTATATAATGACATAATTACTTAGCAAATAACTAATACCTGATGTTAGACTTAACATTTTTTCCTTTCTGTGCACTAAACTGGGATGTATCCAGAATTGCCTTCCAAAAGCAAATTTCTCATCATCTGCTTTTTATGTCCCACTTCAGTAGGGTAAAATTTCTATGTCTATTTTGGTTCTGTTTTTTCTCAGATTAAGATATAGCATAGACAATAGCTACCTACATGATCAAATGAAACTGAGTTTTTGTTTGCTTTTTAATGCAGTTCTATTCAGAACTCCTGTCTAATTTCTTTAATTTCTTTAATTAAAGGGCAATAAGGACATTTTCTTTTGTTTAATAGTTCATTCTTTCCAATAGCTGCAAGTATTATTTCTACTGGAATTCTACTGGAAATGTAAGTCCTACAACATTGCCTATCTTCCAGAATACTATCCTATAGATAACATATTTTTTATTTCAATGTACAGTAAGCAAGGACAAGGTATTTTACAGAATTACAAAAAAATAATCAGAAACAGAAAACACACAATCCAAACCCTTACATTTTATATACACCTTGACATGCTTTACCATTCAAAAATGAGCAACTCAGATATACCATAGTACATTAGAGTCAAAGGCAGAAGTCAAAATCAAGCTCTGATGGGAAAAAAAGTGGTAATTGTGAGATTTCAATAGATATTGGTGAGCTATTGTCTCTTCTCCATGGTGACTACTTTACAAAGTCCAGCAGATAGGAAGATACAAATACTCAAAAGATATTTATACTGACAGCTCTAATAATGTTATTTATTATTTGAGAAATCTCCTTTATGTGCTAAAACTATCATGTCTCAATTTTATTTGTGATGGCCTGGTGGCTAACAAAACGAAACTATAAGATGAGGAATTACATCATCAAGATTTTTCAGACCTTTTCCGGGTTTTTCTGCATCACTGCATTTCATGAAATCTGCCCATCCAACTCCTTTCCTTTATCCATTTCTCACATTTATAGATGAGTTTGGCACCTTTCCAATTGGTGATATGTCCAGGGGTGAATAAATGCATTAGAAAGATATTTGTTCTTATTTTTATGACTACATCAGATTTATGATGAAAACTTCCCTTTCAGTCTTTCCAGAAACTCTGTGTAAAGCTGGTATCTCAGGATTTACTTAGCATTTATGCGGACATATTAAAATACTCACAAAGACTCCTTCTTCTAAAATCTAGTTCAGATGAATATAAGAATATACAAGCATTGTAGTTTATTGTATGTATGTATAAACACACACATATACATTAATGTGTATAATTTTACTCGTAACTCTTTGCACTTGTGAGGTTTCCATAACTTTTCCTTCACCATGACAATTTTCTTTAAATCAGTAAAGTTAAGTCTCAATTTTATTTTGGAAATAACTCTCTGGATCCAAAGTACTTATATGGTTGTCTTACCATTAAGGTAATTATATCTAAGGGCCATAAAATGATCAAATATTTTAATAGAGATTAGAATTTTTTCATTTGCTACTTTCCTCAGTCAGATTCAGTTTTAATCATATCCCTCAGAATTAGAATTCCAATTACATTTTTATGAAAATATCCAAATTGCATTTCCTCAACTGAAATAGACAAACTACAAGATTTAGTGACTTTAGTCTATCAACATTATTTCTAGGGAAAAATAATAATAAACTTTATAACAATTTTTCTTAAATGTCTAGGAATATAAATGGAGCTCTAATTTATGTGGAAAGATCATACAGTTAACTCCTGATCATTAAATTTCTTGTCAATCATTTACAAATGATTTACAAGAAAATATTTTCAGTCTTGCCTTAAGGACATGCTAGAGTAACTAGTAAGGAGGAAAGATAAAATAATCCATTTTGTATTTGTAATTTTTCCCTTGGTATCCAAACTCGGAAAGAAAACAAATGTTCTCTAGAAATGAGGGTCTACATTCTGTCTCAGTGACATTTATTTAAGCTAGTCTGGTCTCATTTACCATACATGATCTAGAGTTGGTTTATCTCAGCTTAACTCTATCTTCTCTGCATGTTTAGATTACTCCTAGTATTGTGCTCCCAGAATGATTTCCCATAAACCAGCAAATTAAAATGTATGCTTTCATATAAACCAGTTTGCATGATCACACTTTCAAACATTTTCTGGACTCGTATACATTATTTTGGATGTGCTATTGCTAGACATCACCAGATGTGATTTCCTGGATTTATACATTTGACATTTTCTTCTTGCCTTTGAAATAACACTGAATATTTTTTAACAAAATTAAGTATTTTCGTGTACACAACTGCTACAGAACTCCATTCCCTAAAGCATCATTATCACATAACAGAATCAGAGTTGGAGTTATGATATGAATAACCAATTATCTGCAAATATATTTTTTGGAAGACTTAGGTCAAAAGAAATCCTAAAGCAAAATATATGCTCGTTGTCATCTCAGGGCTGCCTTTATATCAAAAAATTACTGTGGCAGAGCCACAATGGCACTGCTTACAAAGGATTAACACTTAGGGGTAAATGCTTAGTGCTGTGCCCATGGATTTAACAACATTAATGGGAATTCGCACAGTTAAATCCCTCTACATCCCACTGACAATGTGCCCTTTGGTGTCAACTTTGCCTGACAAGATATTTTCAGTGATTCCAAAAGGTGAAATTTCTTATGGTGGAGCAAGATTAATGGCTAGAGGAACTGCATTGTCACAGATATCACAAAGTGTTTTTAAAAAAGCCAAAGGGGATTTAATCTTATAGACATTTTCTGTTAGTGGATAGAGAGATTTAATGCCATTTGGACACATGGAGAGAAGGGAAAAAAAAGACAAACTTGCTTCATTTTCAGTTGTTCTCTTACTTCTTATATGCTTTTTAAGTCCCTAAACATTGTTCTTCTATGATAGAATGAAAAACAATGGCAAAAATACAAGCAGACTATAGCATACATGGTATCCCCATTAATATCCCTGACCCCCTAACCCAAATGTTTACCTGGGCATGTAGCAAACTGTACATAATATACAGACATTTTTGAAATAATCTCCAGAAGAGCAAATTAAACCCAATTTTACAACACAGAAAAATAAATATACACCCTGTATTGTATTTGCATTAATCAAGCAATATGTTTATACACTAGTCTATATAACTTAATGCTGTGTAACAGCATTTTAAATTTATAAAACAAGATATCTATTAAGAAAAAAATCTAATCATATTGCTCTTCAATACACTTTTGTAGACAATCAAGACTTGAAGTAAACTTCAGTAAACTTGCAGCTTTTGTTAGCTCACAAATGGCCACAAAGCCATTTCCATTCAAGTAAGTCATTGAAAGTATTAACATGTGCTGCCATAATTCAAGATATAAAGGTGCTTTATATATATATATATATGTATTTGTATTCCTTGTACAAAGTGTTATGGGAAAGATTTTGTTTTTGCAGAAACACAAGAAAATGGCTAACCTAATCACTGTGTATCCATTTCCTTGTTTCATACAAGTTGTAGTTTTACTTCATGAAAAATGAAGACAGAAGAAAGTAAAAGAGATTTTCATCAAATACTGGCTAAAACTTTTGTGGCTAAGGTCAGTGCTTGGCTTAACTTATGAAATCACGGTTTCCTTTTTTCTGTTCCTTTTTGTCAAGAAAAATCTCATGGCTAGTTTACAAAGTGCAGAATTAATCACTTGATGAAGTGACGTCAAAAGAGAGTTATAATGGCACCATTCCATTTACCAGCTGGACCTTCATTTCTTGAAGGCTGTTCATTATCTTCTTCTGGTGACCGACAAGAGTCACTCCCAGTCGTCTCAAATCCCTGCGTGAAGAAAGCACATATTGGGTGGATATATTTATTCAATTCGTTGTATACCTCAATATTTCACATTGATTTTTGCAGTTATGCAATAACAGATTGTAGTTTCAATGTTAAATTCTGGAGGTCAAATTTTCAAAATTGTGCCTGGAAAATGTTTCCTTGAACATATATGATTTTGTTAACACACACACACACACACACAAAAGTACACATCTAACATTCCATAGTACTTGATCATAAAATTTCACAATTATAACCAGATATAAATTTAAAATGGAAAATTTGCAAAAGGTATTTTTAAAAATATGGCCCTTTAAATAACATTTTTGCTAAAACAAATAAGTAGAAAGCATATGTTTTTCCATATTTTTATGAGCAAAGATTCAACTCCATGTTTAAGTGATATTGAATGGGTATGTTTATGACGTTCTGTATATATCTTAATATTTAACACTAATTTTTTGCACTGACAAAGTACACACAGAATTAGCAGCCAATAAACATTTAACAGAATTCATTAACTTTAATATTTATTTATGATACAGAACATTGTTATTATCAAAAGTTCATTTTTACTCATAAAATGAAATTTGAATATTTTCTTCCTTTGCAAAATAATAAGCAAAATATATTGGCATTAAGAGCACAATGAAGATTACATGAGAGCAGCAAGAATTTTGAACTAAGGGTTTTTAATCATCTGTTAATCAAATTTAATAATCAAAAACACTATAAGGATATTAATTTTTGCCATACTAAGCTAGAACATTTTAAGTAGGACTAAAAACTAGATCCCACAATTTTCAGATAATGTCATAAGATAATCATTAATTCTATTCTTTTTATATGTGAATTGGAATTTTAAAATAACTTTGTCACCTTAAAAATCCTAGAAATAGTAGAAAATAGTTCAATAGTAGAAAATCTACTAGTATTTTTATGAGGATTATATGAATTAGGCAAAATAAATCAGGGAAATGTTTTATCTGAAACATTTTATCTTACAGAATTATTTTTATCAATTTTAAAAAATATTTTTGCATGTAAAGCTAGCAATACATTTAAATGGCACAATAATGAGGAAGACTGTCAATTTTTAAAAGTCTTAAATATTCTAACTATTTTCATTGTTAATAATTTGGAAAAGAATAAAAAAGATATGTTGCAGTTGACTTTGTATTAATACAAGCAGATGTTATAAATAAGAATATTCAAAACTATTGGATTTTATTCTTCTTCCATTAATATATAGGAAACAGAAAGTGTCTATTACAAGTCATAAAAAGGGGGTCATCTTATTATTGGGTATGAAAATTCAATGATCTCCCAATGAATTTTTATCAAGTAATAGAGGATGATTAATTATAAAAATATCTTTGTATATATTTGCTAGGATCCAATATATTAAAATGAGGACCATGATACTAGAAATAGAAGATAAAATGTCTACAATCCTCATTCTTATTCCAAAAGGAGTTTTAAAAATTTTATTTGTAAACAAATTAG
The DNA here is from genome assembly GCF_037893015.1 of Macrotis lagotis. Lineage (NCBI taxonomy): Eukaryota > Metazoa > Chordata > Mammalia > Peramelemorphia > Peramelidae > Macrotis > Macrotis lagotis. The sequence goes on along the minus strand of NC_133660.1, from coordinate 149,902,949 downwards.
ATTTTTTATTATAAAACTAAGTATTCTACCATTAAGTAATAAAAATGAGGAGCAGCAAGATATATAGGGAGAGTTAATGAAGACCCTGCTTTTTCATTTTAATTCTAACACCACCAACTTTGGTGTGGACTTCCCTTTAAGAGAAGATAGGGAAAATGAGTGACTTTGAGATTCTTTTCATCTCTTCTAGTGTAATGATGGGCAATTAGATAGCACAGTGAATATAATGCTGCACCTCAAGATGGAAGAATCCACATTGGGAACTGAAATCTGGCCTCATACACTTGCTAGCTGTGTGACTATTTCTTTTGATTTCAATAGATATCATATACAAAGTTGTTTTATGGTTCTTCAGTTTCAGATTATGAGAATACAAAATTTGTGCTATGCAAAACCTATGCCTAGCTCAAGTAGATGATCTCTTGAGTAAATAAAGGTAAAGTTTTAAAAGCTTCATGACTAATTCAGAAAATAATCTAGAATTTTACGTTATATTTTATCTAATCTCTTTAATTATATGTTACAAATTTAAATTCTATATTTAGAACTCTATAATTGCTAATGGCAAAAGTAATTTCACAGATACCATATTTTAGGAAGATTTTTAAAAAATATAATAACATTTAATAGAAACAATATAACTAAGAGCTGAAAGTTACACAATACTTAGTATTTAACAAAGTACTATAAATATATTATTTCATATGGTCCCCACAACAACCCTGTGAGGTAGGGAGTACAATATTATCAACTCTATTTTGTAGACAAGAAGACAGACATTCAGAAAGGTAAACAATCACAAAGGTATCCATTGGACCAAAAGAAACAACTTATTTTTTTCTTCTCAAGTACTTAAAGTGCACTACTGAATGTGCTAAAAAAAAAAAAGTAGAGCTACATACCTACATTATTAGAAAAAAACTAGAACTTCAAGCTTACATTAAGTTGGCTAGCTGACAAATTCAACTAATAACTTTATCTTTTTTTGTTTTATAGAATTTACTGTCTTAGATAAAGACAGACTTACTTTCTGTGACTTAACAAAGGGGAAATTAAGCTAAATTCTGTATAGACTTTGAGCTTTCAAAAAACTTTAATAGCCTGAAATCATTATCTTTAGTAACTTTATTTGAATAATGATGGCACATGTGGCTTCCTTGCTTAAGAGAAGTAGAATCTGCTCTTCGAAGTCTATTAAACATATATATTTTACTTAGGGACCTTTCCTTCCTTCCTTTCTTTCTTTTTACCTTCTTTCCTTCCTTCCTTCCTTCCTTCCTTCCTTCCTTCCTTCCTTCCTTCCTTCCTTCCTTCCTTCCTTCCTTCCTTCCTCCTTTCCTTCATTTTCTTTCTTTCCTTTTTTTTTGTTGGAGGTGGAGTTTGTGGGGCAACAGGGTTAAGTGACATTCCCAAGGTCACACAACTGATATCAAGTGTCTGAGACTGGATTTGAACTCAGGTCTTTCTGACTCCAGGGCTAGTACTCTATCCACTGCACCATCTAGATACCTGTCTTCATTTTCTTTCAACCCAAGATTTTTGATTTTTGCTCCATCAAGATGCATAAAGAAAAGATACAAACACATTTTGATAGATAAACATTTTATAAGAGGAAAAGTGGTTAGTGAAATGAATTACTCCATTCTCTCATTTCTTAAGACAGAAGTGGGGCGGCTAGGTGGCGCAGTAGATAAAGCACCGGCCCTGGAGTCAGGAGTACCTGGGTTCAAATCCAGTCTCAGACACTTAATAATTACCTAGCTGTGTGGCCCTTTGGCAAGCCACGTAACCCCAGTGCCTAGCAAAAACCTAAAAAAAAAAAAAAAAAGACAGAAGTATGTGTAATAGTTCTATGGTATACAACAGTTTGCGATATCTTGTCTTTCCTATCTAGATCTGAAAAGAATTACTAAAAAGTTTAAAAAATATCTGCATCATAATTAAAAATATATGAGTAACATTTTAAAATGCAAAAATTAAAACACATGACAGAGGGGAATGTTATATTACTATGATAATTTGTATCATTACCTTTACATTCAAGCTTTCTGAAAATCACTATTACTATCTTCTTATGATAATATACTAGAAACTTGAAAGAACTTTAATATGTATTAAGCACTTAAATATATTCTCTATGTATTCAGGTAATGAAAAAGGGGCAGCTAAGTGGCACAGTGAATAGAGCACTGACCTTATAGTCAGGAGGTCCGGAGTTTGAATCCATCTTTCAGACACTGCCACTCACTAGTTGTGTGACTTTGGGCAAGTCACTTAACCCTGACTGCCTTACATCCAGGGTCATCCCTAGTTATCCTGATTCATATCTGGTCACTGAACCCAGATGGCTCCAGAGGAGACAGTGAGGCTGGTGACTCAATACAGACCCCCTCTTACTCAAATTCCTGATATTAAGATCTTCTTTGAGAATTAAGGACAAACATTATTATTATTTTCTCTTATTAATTAAAGAGAAAATTCCATAAATAGTTACCTTTTGTTAATTTTACTTTTATGCCTGGTTTTATTTCTGTCTTTACATTTTTATCATATGGATTTATAATTTTGATCCTAAATTACACCTCAACTGAATAAATCAAGAGCAATAAACTGAAATTTAATATAAATAAAATGTGCTTTTGATGACTAAATCACTGGCATAAACATCACTTAATAAGATTTTCAGTAAATGTTTTTGCATTAGGAGCTCAGACATGCCATTTAATTGATCTTATACTAGATAGCACCAGATAATACAGAGAATTGGAAATAGGTCTTGTTTTGTTTCATCCATTCATCAAACTGCCTTCATTTCCATTATACAACCCATGTAATCTTAAAAAATGCAGACCTATTCTAATGAATGCATTAATTATTTTTAAATAGAGTCTTATAGGTCCAAATATGAGAATAACATTATATATGTACAATTCAAATTCAACTGATCATATATGATAAGTTTGGTAAGAGCTATGAATGTGAAGTATTGTCAATGGGGTGAAGTCCAGTAAGTATCTCATGATTTTCTACAATATTTTTTAGCCCATATCAGTTAGAAGGTTGATTGATTTTGAAGTCTTTAAAAATAAAGAATGGGGAAAAACAGGACAACCAATTCAATTATTCAGAACCAACTTATCTGGTTTGTGGGTTATCCATATCCCCTTCTTGTATTTTTCTTTTCTGTTTTATACAATTCTGAAGCTTATTACTAGAACCACCACCAATGGCTGGATAAAAGGGAGGAGAATGATTAAATACACATACATTAAAGTTTAGCATGTCTCCTGAGTCTTTCACCACAGTTTCATCTTGAAATTGTACTATTTTATATTTTCTGGTTGATTTAAACTATGTATTGAAATTGCATCATAAATCTGTTTGTATTAGAAGTCAGTCCTAGGAGATGGGGGAGAATTTACCCCATTGTTTTTTTCTGATTTAGATGAGAGGTACCTAGAGGGTAATAGCTATATTTATAATGTGCATACTATTATACATATGTAGTTAAGTTATCATTATGTTAATTATTATACTTTTTTCTCTCCTGTAAAAGAGCTGAGAAGATTTATAAAAAATATTTGGCTTCTATATTAAAAAGCATGTATGGTATAACAATATAAAATACATACACCTAAAAATAAATGTAATGCATCATCACTTTTATTTTTTTTGCCTATACTGTCATTGTCCATGATTTATTTTAATCTATGTTGACACTGACTTCATTATCTAAATAATCAAAAGTTGACTGTGTAGATCTGACAGGCAATTCAGAAAGCGAGCTGCTATTCTTTCCTTAATTCACATGTTTGGATTCCATTCACAACTCACCTAGAGTACAAAATCTCCCTGTATGCACTACAGATCTGTAATTCTGCATTGTTGAACAAACTACATATTTTTGTCATTGCCATCACTGTTATTCATATTAATACTTGCTATCATCAAGCAGCAATATTCATGTTATTAGAGCCATAGGCAATAATTTATACTACCGCAGTAGAATAAATGAGTCACAAGACCTCTCTCTTTTGTCTATTTCCAACAATTTGCATACTTATATGGAAGTAAGGAAGATTGCTGCTACAAGCCTTGACCTCCCCCCCCACTCTCACTTCCCTTACCTGTAAAATGAAGCCATCAAGGTAGATCATTTCTAATATTTCTTTCAACTCTTAATCTTATGACATTGATGTTAAAAACAGTGATGTGTTCCATATCTAGATTCTTTCTAAATCTAGGTTTGATGGGGGCAGAGTAATACCATTTTCATTGATTAGCTTTTGGCAGTCAGGACTTTTTATCTTGCTGGAATTTGATTTGAAGTATAATTATCTGATATATGTATCATATGTGTGCAGGGCTATTGCAAAAGCGGTCTTTCAAATTGTAGTTTATTTTCTCCCTGAGCTGGAAGTGTTTCAAGACAATTTATGGTTTGCTTGTTTTTTGTGTAGTCTTCTTTACTTTGATGGCAAACCCCATAAAATTAATATTGAAATAGGACTAATACTCATTGCACAAAATCAGTCTTTGCTTTCCAAGCTTATTTGTTCCTTTTGCTGATCTCCCAGTTCATTTTACCAACAGCTGGGAATTTTAGAAGTTATCTCTCTAACTTTTTGAACGAGAACCAGCAAGATGATAGGTTAAGTTGATTTCCCCACCTGTAATCTTGACCAGATAACTTAACCTGTCCATCTCTGTCTCTGAGTTTTTATTTCATTTTCTATTTCATATTCCATTTCAATGGAAAATGGTTTTGGAAATTGATGAAGAGTATTTGAAAATGGGATCATAAACAATGGAATCTGGTAAGGAATCTCACATAATAGCTATTTCTTCATGATCATGTGTGACTATCATGTCAGGGATATGAATGGGGATTCCCTGGATCCCCTAATATGCATGCAAATCTGACTACAATTGGATCTTACAAAAAAAGAAAGCATAATTAGCAAGATCTTTGAGTAGCTCTCTGAGTAACCTCAGTTTTAATCTTACTCTTCCACTCAGGCATCAAGGTCACACACACACACACACACACACACACACACACACACACACACACACACACACAAACACAAAAGACAAGGGTAACTGAGTAGACACAATATAACAAGAATTCAGAGTATTTGAAAGCCTGGTAGACAGTTAAGAGTAGGTAATTAGAGAAGGAAAGAAGGTGCAAGATCAGCTGCAAAACAAAAAGTAAATAGGGAATAAAAAATATAAACCCAGGGAAAAAAAAAAGAAAGGAAGAAATGACCCACGGGGGGGGGGGAGCAATAAAAATCAGAAAAAATGACAAGAAGACTATGTAAAGTATCAAAGATTCAAATAAAGCATTTGTTTACAAAAAAGGGAGTTTCCCCCAAGAAGAAAAGAATAAATTAGAAACTGTTGTAAGATTATTTAATGTGAGTTCAGTAAGGAAAGGAGAATTAGACAGACCATGAATTTTAAATATTTAAATATATATCTGTTTAATGACAAAAAGAGACATCATTTAATGCAAATATGTTTATTATACATTTACAAGTAATCTGACAATGGGTAGAAGAAATACCTACAATATCATTTTAATATAAAATGACAAATAATAAATTTAATAAATTAAAATGACATTTTTATTGAAAATTAAATAGCAATCATATATAAATATCTTTAAATAATCAGTAATATTTTCAGCCCACTATTTGCAAAATAGCACAGACATAAGTCCTGCAGAGTCAGGACTAAGAGTGTATAATTTTCTGTATGAAATTAGGTAGCTCTTGTTTGTGTATTGTGGAAAGGAGGAATTTGGGAATAGGACAAACTGAGATTTAGGCCCATTTAATAATGGGTTCAGGATATGAGAAATGCTGAAGCTATGGGAATTACATGATCTTGGCCACAACTTGTTAGGCGTGCAATAATGTTAAGATTATAAGACTGGTGAGAGACTATATAGTGGGAAAGTATGTGGAAGATGTGATATGAGGCAAATATAGTGCTTGGGATAATTTTAGCACCCTTTTTTAACATTTTTCATATCAGCGATTTTAATGCTATAGGGTAATTCTTTCTTCCAAGCAATGTCTCAGAGAAAGGAAGACTGAGGTTCAGATACTAAATTTTAGATATACTGGCTGTGTGAGCCTTAGCAAATAATTTAATCTACCTCTCATTATCCCAGGTAACTCAAGACCACAAATCCAAAAACAATTGCTAATCTGCGTTTTAACCTCTTTTCACTAATGTTATTTTAACACGGAATTTTATAAATGGCAGTATCTCTTCAAACTAAGTACTTTACAGTAAGTTTTCATTAAATTTCTTAGCTTTGACAATTTAACTTAAAAATACTACTGAATGGCCAATTTTTATAAATAACAAAGCTAAAAGTTAAAACAATTGTACATACAGGAAATATAAAAAAAAATTCAGAGACAACATTAGGGAATTCACCAGTTAATTGAAGTGATTTTTATTTCATAGGATTTGATCAATTTAATCTTTTACGTGCAAACAGAAAAATGACACAATTGGTTTTACAGAGCTTGCACCAAAAAACAAAGGTAGCAACTGATGAATTCTTGCATTATTAAAATGCAAATGTGTACCACCTACCAATCCAATGAGAAAAGATCAGCTTTTATTAAGTTTGATGTTACCTGGGCATTCATTACAAAGTCAATATGACAAGGTATAGTTCCTTATTTTTTGTTACTTCATAGAACTAGTCATACCAATTGTGCTTACATTTTTTTGTATTTACATTCATTTAACATTTATTTTATATAGCAGTATAAAAACTGTGTCAAGAAAAACATCTTTTTTTTTCCCACAACATAAAGCAGTATTGTACTAGGAACTAGTTTTCCATTTATTCAAACGCAAATGCTATTTGTTTAAGGTAAAGAAGCAAATGTACTGGAGATACGTGACATTGACTTCAGGTTGACTTCTACCATGCAATTATTAGTTAACAACAACACAGACTAAAAAAGATGAAGCTTTTTTGCAAGCTGTTGAGCATGGACAAAGATTATCTAATTTCCCTTGGCCCTGTCCATTCTGGTTTTCAATAAATTTGCCTTTCCCCACAAATAATGTGAAAATTATCAGAAAAAAAAATTACTCACTCCAGGGTGACCTGAGCCACAGCATCCATTGAACTGTATCCATTTTCCATGAAAATCTCTGTATACCGTCCCATTTTGATAGCTTCCAGCCATTCACCTACAGATCTGTAGGCCCCAGTTCCTAGAGGACCATGTTCTACCAACAAGTTTGACACTCTAAAATACATTAAAAATTATGAATGACTTTTTGATAACTAAATGATATCAATATTTTCAATAATTTTTATATTTACAGTAATTTTATATACATGAAAAATATTTCTCCTTTCATCATTAAGAAAAACCAATACAGTAAGTTCTTTAATTAAACCAAATAGACTTTCAACTTAAAGAAAACATGAAATTTTTTCAAAGTAATTTATATATATATAGATAGATATAGATATGTATATAGAGAGATATATAAATCCAACATATAGATGTGATTAGAAATGAGAATTACATGAATTCACAAATATTACACATTTAGATATCTTCACTCAGAAGTCCCTGGTTTCAAGTCCATCCTTGACTGTTACTTGTTTTTTGATTTTGGACTATGTAACTTTTCTGTACCTCAAATAACAATTTGGGGGTTAGCTTTCAAATTGCAGACAAATTGTGGACTTTGGTCAGTAAAAAGAATCCACAATTTAATAACAGATATTTCAAATGTATTGCCAATATCTCCTTGGATCTGTTCATTTCAAGATACACTGGGAATGTTGTGCTAGATAATTAGTTGTTTCTGGTCTTTACTAAGGAAAAACAGTGAACATATCATATACTGATTACTTTAAAATTCACATAATTAACCATCATTTTAATGAAGTTTTATAGAATGCTGTCGTGGAGAATGAATTGGTCTAGATGTAGAACCTAGGAACCAAAAAAACACTTCAAACCCTAAGGCAAAGATTAAAGCAGGATTTTTTGCTAGCATGATATAAAACTCGAATGCTGATGATCACAGAGAGGAAAATGACATTTTAATAATGAACTGTTCTAATGAATAAAACAAGTCAATTTTGAAATGGAACCATTTACAATCAAATGGAGTCATAATATAGTATGATATAAATAAATTCTTAATAATCATAATAATAAGAAATCATTATTGTTAATTCTGTGCAATAACTTTATATGTCCAGGTGTGTCTAGCTGATGTCAACAAATTAAAAGCACAGAAAATAAAAAAAATAAGAAAGTCTTTCATACCTGTCATGACTTCAAATCTTTTTAATTACTGATTTGTTGGAAATGACATTAAAACTAATTGCTAATAAGATTCATTCTCCAATTGCTTCTTCAGAGAGTTAATGGTACATGGAAGATACATTCTTTCTTTGTATTTAAAATGACTTTTTCCTAGTAAACAAATTCATATAATATACAAAATACTTGTTTAGCCTAATTTACCCATTCTATGCCATTTCTGACCTCATGTTAAAGTGCTGTCAATTCAGCTCTGGACTCTTACTGCTTACAACCTTTTTGGCAATAGAAGAAAGGTGTTAAAGTAGATAAGCACTTTTTAAGATATGACATATTCTTTTGTATTTTTGAAAAGAAAACACTTAAAATCATCTACTCTTGCTGAGTAAAACCAAATGCAGATTTCAGAATTAATGGAAAATACTCAAAGTACCAATATGCCTGTGATAGGATCAATCAAGATTTACTCATTTCTACTTTGACTAGGCTTTTCTTTCTATAAAAAAACAAGACAGTTGTTTCCAATATTTAACTGTCCCAGGGAGTTCTGGTAACTTTACACAGTTTGACATGGGATATTATTCCCTTGTCTACATAAAAAGGCCCGCCAAAGTAGGGTCAAATTTCAGATATAAAAGATGTGCTAAGGTTTTAATCACCATAGCCTATCCAGATGATTAAATAGGTAAACAACACAGAAGGAAAAGGGTTTTTATCTACCTTCATTGAGTATCTTTTCTATGCAAATAAAACTCATTTTTGTTGACTGCAAAGTATATGATGACAGGGCAATTTGGTGGCACAATAGATAGCATATCAGGTGTGAAGTCAGAAAGACCTTAATTCAAACTTAGTCACAGACACTTACTAGTGTGGTAACCTTGGTAAAATCACTTAAACCTGTTTGTGTTAGTTTCTACATTTGTAAAATGATCTGAAGAAGGAAATGACAAATCATTCCAATATCCTTGACAAGAAAGTTTCAAATGGGGTTTTGAAGAGAAGGACATGACTGAAATGATTAAAGAAAAAGTGTCTTTTTAGAGTATTCAATAGATTAATTTAGGTACCAAGGAATCATTCTCAGTCAAGGTCAGAATATAGCAATAAAAGCAGATGAAAAAGTGGACAATTATCCCATAAGGTTTCCTCTTTCAGGAATTCTTTCCTGCACCTGTCGTAATTTTGAGTCATTTGAATATCATGGTAAGAATCTTCATAGCAAGCCATGGAATGGTCACCAATTTTACATGTAACGTATAGTGATCAATAAGGATTTTTCAAAGTGTGTATATAAAATATTCTTAAGACCAAGATAAATAGGGAAATAATTTAAAGTAAATACTTTAAGGCACAATAAGGAAAAACAGTTAATTGCTTAGGTAATTTTAGAGTAGTCAACAAGATATCACAGTGGATAGAGAGTTGGATCTGGAGTCAGGAAGATTTCTCTTTCTGAGGTCAAATCTGCTCTCAGACACTTCCTAGTCATATGACCCTGGGGTAAAAGACATAATCCTGCTGCCTTATTTTCTTCATCTATAAAATAGGTTGGAGAAAGAAAGGAAAAGTACTTAAGTATTTATGCCAAGAAAACTCCAAATGGAGTAATAAATAGTTGGATCCAACAGATTTCTTATAAACATCGCAAGTTTTCCACTAAATGATTAAGTGATTTTCATAGGTACTAAAAAAAGTAATTCTCCCCCTCACCTGTCAACAGAGACAGGTGATCATTACTGGTATTTGTATACACTTTACAAATGTTTTAATATAATGATATAAAAAAGAAACAATGGCTCAGTATAAAATTTGTATTCAGAAAGATCTGAGTTTGAATCTTGCTTTGGTGGATTTAGCTATCACTATATTAATGTCTCTATGCCATAGTTTGCTCATCTGTAAAGTAAGAACAATAACAATATTTACTTCCTAGGGTTGTTTTTGGATTCAATTATATAAAATTTGTGAAGACTTTTTCAAAAACTTAAAGTACTATATAAATAGCAGGTATAATTTTAAAAGTTCAACAAAACTTGACATTTTCAAGAAAATGCCATTTTTTTTCTAAATCAGAAATAAGAATTTAATCATTTTCAAAATAAATGATTTCCAACTCATAAAGTATAGGTATTATTTAAAGAATTGTCTTGGAAAATGTCAATTTTTAATCAAAAGTTTTGATTTGCATCCTAGTTCTTTCATTTTTCAACTATTTGTCCTTGGACAAGTCACTTAGCATTTCCAGAATTCACATTTTCATTTCTGCCTAGATGACACCTCTAAAGTTGCATCCAATTATAAATCTATGGTCTTATTATAGATAAACTGCATCACAGAGACAATGATATACAGAAAATAAAAACAAAAATTATTTGTATACATTTAAAAGATAATAATAGCAAAGTTGAAAAAGAATAAAATATTAAACAACTATAGATGGAACCGGTATTGACAAATATAGGTAGAGAAACCATCACAGGAACTGAAAATGGCGAATTTTGATTATTTGAGATTGATTATTTTACAAACAAAAATAATGTAGTTGGAATTAGAAGTAAAACTTAAAGGGACAAGTAGTTGAATCACCATAGCCTATCCAGATGATTAAATAGGTAAACAACACAGAAGGAAAAGGGTTTTTATCTACCTTCATTGAGTAATTATGACCTGAACTCTAATATACAAAGGGATATGGTATTTTTAAAAAGAATACTTCTACAGCTAACCCTTTTAATTCTAATGTCTTTCTTCTATTTAAGAATTCCCTATTTATTTTATATATAACTTTTTTATACATTCTTGAAGAATGTATAAAATGCTTTTATCTCACATTAACTATAACATGACTACAATATTATATAAAAAAGGTTTCAAAAGTTTAAGAACTTGAGCCAATACAATAACTGATTATGACTGATGATAAAGCAAGGTTCCCAGCACTTGGGGACCAGAAGATGGACTGTAGGCATAAAATAAGAGATTCGTTTTCAGAAACAAGCAGTATAATAGAAATTTGTTTTGTCTCACTGTATTTTTTTTGGTCACAAGTGAAGGATTTTCTTTGGGAAAGGTGAGATTTGGGAGGAAGTAGAGTAGAACTAGTGATTAAAAAAAAGAAAATACAAAAGAGAGAGGAAGAAATTTCAGCAAAGTATAAGGATAGCAGAATGTTAATACTATCACATTAATATATATAAATGCACATACATATACATATATACATATATATACACATATATTGACACATTTATAGCTTTATAGTTATCCTACCCTGAACTTCTTTGTATTTGGATATTTAATATCTTACTTTTGATTTTATAGTATATGATGAGGAAAAAAATTGAAATTGGTCAACATTTGAAAATTGGGAGGGTGGGGGGCCCATTGTTGTACCTGTTTGATGCATTAACCAGTGTCTTCAAACTGCTTGGATTACGGATGAGCTTGTCCAACATGCTGACAATTTCATCAAACTTGGGTCTACTGTTTCGATCTTTCTGCCAGCAATCCAACATTAACTGGTACAGAGCAGCAGGGCAATCCATAGGACTTGGCAGACGGTATCCTTCCTCAACAGCTTTGATTACCTGAGAAAGATGAAGTAATTTTTTTTTAATCCCAGAAAATTAAGATTTCTGCTATAAATATTTTTCACTGTTCTCCTCACCTTTTTTTTATTCCTGGCCAAAAGAATATAAAGGTGGTTCAAGAAGGGTAGGAACATAATTAAAATGAAAAATAAATAAATAAATGGATTATGTATATGTATGTATGTATATATATATATATATATATATATATATAAATTAAGAAAATAAAAATGAATAGTAGTTTAACTATAAGAATGATGAATGGCAATTATTGCTCCTTAAATAAAAAAGATATGCAACATGTTGAGAAATATATATATATATATATAATTCATTTTATTTATTCTTGTTTTCTAAATAGGAATAATAGTTACAGAAATTTTATCTGAATGGCATTTTTTTAAAGAACATTTAAACATGAACATAAACACATTTAAAAATAATTAACATATAATTTTGCATCAAAACAAAGTTGTACACTAAATGACAGATAAGTCAAAGGCTAAAGAACATAACTATCTCATGCATCATTCATATGTCAGACTCTAGCTGCTTATAATCAGTCACAGAGTACTGCCTGGAATCTTGAATGACTGCACACTACCGAGCATATTAAAAGTAGAATATTTAATGATTGACTTTCAATGTATATATGCAAGAAGAAACGTATATTTCTATTTTGTGTTCTAAGAGATATTTCTTCTGAAGTGATTAAAATGTGAAATGTTGATATGAATTATTTAAAAACAGATTTGTTTATTCTGAAGATTTCAATCAGAATTTTTTATATTAAAATGGTAGCAAATATAAACAGCAATGGAAAATTATCATAATATTTCTGTTAAATTATATTCCTAATTAATGAAATTCTCCAGTTGCATTTTTCTAATTATTGTTTTCTTCAGAGAATCATTGCTATCACAGATGGAAAAGAAATAATTATTTAAAATTTGATATTAAAATAAAATTCATTCAATGGTTCTAAGAATAATTTTTTTCTTGATATTTACCACCTTGACTTTTAGGACACTATTCTCTATAGAAAAAAGTTTTTATCCTCTTTCTGGTCTTTCTTATCTTTCTTCTCCTGTAGTTCTTTTTTTGAATACTTATTCCCCAAATATGAATCATCAGTCACCACTAACAACCCAGGGTTAGATGATTAAGGAAAATTGTTATACTATATCAGCTATGGAAAATAATAATGGATGAGAGAGTTCACTTTTGATCTGTCAGAGATCAGACTTTTTAAGAGAAACACATTTGTTGATAAGCAAATGATATTTCTCTAAAGACAAAATTATATCTGAAACAGACAACAGATATTAAATGTGACTAAATAGATTGTATCACTGTGAAGGAGAAAATGAGGCCATGCTAAAAATATCTGCTGAAGGACTAAAAGTCCACATTGAGAAATATAATTCTTATGAGAGTGCAAGGAACTAATGTCCTATATTTCAAGAGTGTTTTATGTTGTAAAATTCACATACATTATCTCATTTGGTCCTTATCATTTTGCAGATGGTACAAGAATGAATATGCCAATTTTAAAGATGAGAAAACTGAAGCTTACAGAGATAATGCTTTCTCAAGCAGCATGTTCTTTTGAAAGTTTAAAAAGTGAGTAGGAAAAAAAATTGAGGGCTATTTTATCACCCTCTTCAGCATTTATAAAATTTCTAAAAAGTTAAGAACTTTAAATACCTGTGAGTAAGTAGAATAAGTAAACTAAAGCATAATTCTTTTTTAGGTTTACTGGTCACTTCAGAGGAAGTGGCTGAAAACCAATGTACTATTGAAACCCACAGGGACATAAGTTTTCTCTGAATTTCATAAAGTGAGACATTGTGCAAATTAACCACCAATGCAGGCAAATAAATTCCTTTTGGAAAAATCAGAAAACAATAAATTGTTGACACAGAAACAACTAAGAGTAGAATTTTCATGTTCCTTTGAGAAGAAATTTGAAAAAAGCCATTTTTAGAATACAAGACTGGTACCCATTTTGGACTTTTCTTTGCCAGTATGTGACCAAAATTTTCATTGAATGTGGCTATACAAATGATGTGATATATATATATATATATATATATATATATATATATATATATGACTTATACATTAGCTATCTATATATCTATCATCTATCTATGACTATATATATACATATATATATACATATATATGAAGACATGATAGAATGTCTAGTTTCCCATCACATGTGAATATAATTCTGGAATTTGCTTTTTAATTAAATGTTGCCTTGTTGATTATCAAGTCTAATCCTCTTTTAGATGAATCTGATGCCCAGAGAGGCAATGAATCATCAAATATTATGAAGCTAATTTGCAAACAAACCAAGAATTAATTTTTTCTCTATTCATTACACACATATACACACACATGCACATATTTGGAGACCCAATTAGAGACAGAGAAGTGTGATTTTTTTGATAAATCATTTTGAAGCTAGAACAACAGCACAACTTCAAATCATTTTTATCACTGGTAAAGAACAATATAACATTATCCATCAAGATTTTTTCTGTTAATCTTGTTTTGAAAATTTGTTATTTTGGTTAGAAAACAAAGATGTCTAATGTAGTGAGTGATTAGGCTATCAATGAGCATAACCATTAAAATATCTTCTTATTTTATTGGTATTGTTATATCTCTCTATATAAGCAGGCATATATGATATTGTTAAGATTATTATAAGCCATCTAAAATTGTTCTGGAAAAGAAACAAAAATTTCCCTAAGACCTTACTATTCAGAACCGTTATTTTGAATGTCTAGATAAGAATTGTAACTGTTCAAGATCAATTTAGCAAAACCTACATTTTCTTTAGAGAAATGCTAAAATATAGTTTCAATGGAATTATAGTTTGTGTCAAAGGTACAAGGTCAGAGTTTTGCTCAAGAAAATTCTTTGTCTTGATTTGGAATCTGAATTATGTTGTCACTTCATCCACCCCAATTTTGATATTGGTCCTAATTTGTGTCTACTACTTTAAATGTCATAGGAAAACTGACAAACTATTAATGCACTAAAAGGTCAAATTCTATTGGGTAATAACAAAAGAAGTTACTTATTTTTGAAGTGAAGTGGATTGACTTTCAAGTCACTCATATCCTATTTAATCAGTTCTTTCTAATGTACTTCATCAGGCATCTTTGAGTCATTTCCTTGATGCTTCATTCATGGAAATACAAACAATTAAATAAGATTTTACCCTTTTCCCAGGAGTAGTTGGTGAATCAGAGCTAGGGTTTGAATAAATCTTTCCAGGCTATCATTTATCGCTGTGAACAAGATCAAAGCATAGATTTTCTTCTAGAAAGATGAGAAGTAACTATTCTATTGCATCAAAGAGTTAAGACATGAATTATTTTCAAATAATAGAAAAAACAATGGAAAAGATTAACATTAAACTCCACATGGAGAAAAATCAGCATTTGCAATTTTCCTTAAAGCCTTCTTTTTACCTGGGAAGCATTATTATTAATGTAGACTATTGTGTAGTATAACACATTTAAATAGCTATGTGTTAGCTATTAAAAAGTTCCTCTCCATTAGGAGTTTACCTCTTAATGGAGGAGATTCTAATTACTAATTGGCATATATAAGATAAATATCAAGTAAATAACCTAGAGAGCCAAGAGATGTCTCTTGGAGGAGATGGCAAGTGAGGTGACTTTTGAAGTAATCGGGTAATCTCAGAGACAAAGTTTGGGAGATAGAATGGTGCAAGTATTGTGGACAGTCAGGAAAAAGACAGAGAGATAGAGCATCTTATATTGCAGAATACTAAGTAGAACAGTACAGTTGAATTTTAGTGCATAGAAGAGATTGATGTGTTACAAATTATGGGGAAGATAGGAAGATCATTCTATTAGAAGTTAAATATAGGATATATCCTAGATCTAAAATATAATTGATCCAATTGTGTTTGAGTTCAATTTACCTTTAAGTCGTGATCTGAATGCCTTACATCTTTATGATTTTTGGGGGGGGGGCAAATGGGTGTGGATGGAGAGTGAGGGTTGCACAAGGGAAAAGCCAATAATCTAGAGAAAGGAATTCTGATGTTGAGTTGGTGATTTTTCAAGTCATTATGTAACTCCTTACCTTTACTGAGGATTTCATCGCTAAACTCCAAGAGCTCTAATCCTATTTGGTCTACCCTCTCTTATTAAATTTGTCAGCCTGAAACACTTACTTTTTTAAAAGCCAAGTTTTTCTGAGTTAACCAAGGAGAAAGGGTAGCAGCAATAAGGGTAGCAGACAGGCTGGCACCAGTTCAGCAAAACCATGCTACATCTGAAGTACTCTTATAAGTTATGCATGTTCTTGGCATTGACACTCAAATCAATAGTGTTAACTCAATTTAGAAAGTGCTGCCTCTTCTGGCAAAACATAATAAAGGGTATAAAGAATCAGATATTGCTTCCTTCATGTTATGTGTATATGTGCTTGGAAAATCAACTCAGTAGAAAAGGGAGCTGCTGAATAGTTGTGGTTTAAACAGAACAGAAATTGTCACAGAAACGTTTGCTCAACAATGTACATTCAGAGGAATAACTGATGAGACTAAGCTTCGATATCCTTCTACACATAATAAATTCAGACTAACTGCAAATGGGGATTTTAGAATAGTTAATAAAGATTAAAGATATGTTCCAAATTTCTATTAATTTATTAGTGTGTTTTAGCATATAGTTTCTGTCAGTTTCTATGGATGAAAACATTTCACCATTTGACTTCCAACCATCTAGGGATGAGTTGCAAGCTAGTCTTTGACCTACAAACATTCATGGAGCCCCTTCTGGAAAGGTCTCTAAAATTTTTCTAGTTTGGTAATGCCATAGCTTACACATAAGAACACAGAGTCACAGTAATGTCCAATGTAATTATAGTAATTCTTTCTGCAGTGACAAAGAAATGAAAAGTAAAGGAATGCCCATAATTTAGAATATGATCAAAAAAATTATGGCACATTACTGTAATAAGATATTATTGTTCTGTAAGAAATAATGAAACAAATTTAAGAAGAAATATATGAATTGATGCAGCATGAAGTAAGCAGAATAGGGTCATCTCTGCACCATCATGGTTATTTGGATGGTTTTATTATTTTAGTAAATTATTGTCACTTCATGTGATACTTTCTGATACTTTCTCAATAACTTGCATTTATAGAATAATTTGAAATGAACAAAATCCTTTCTTCACAACAATTCTTTGACGTGAATGATTCAAATACAATCATTAAAATTTTGTAGATTAGGGGCAGCTAGGTGACATAGTGGATAAAGCACCGGCCCTGGAGTCAGGAGTACCTGGGTTCAAATCTGGTCTCAGACACTTGATAATTACCTAGCTGTGTGGCCTTGGGCAAGCTACTTAACCCCATTTGCCTTGCAAAAAAAAAAAAAACCTAAAAAAAATTTTACAGATTAGAAAATCGAGGCTCAGAAAAGTTAAAGGACTCCCAGAAGGTCATATGACCAGGACTAAAGTTGGGCTCTTAAATAAAATAAGGACTACACAAATTTTAGAGGAGAAATTAGGTCAGTCCTATGTGATTTGTACTGATTAGATTGGGAAATTTACTTAAAAGTGTCTGAACAATAGTAAAAGGTTTTGCTTAAGTCCTGCAACACAAACATATATTCCAATCAAAGACCTGGGCTCAAATCCCATCTCTTATAAACTAGGACATTCAGGACAAATAACTGTGATTTTTTTTTTTTTGTTTGTTTTTCAAGTGGGACTAAATTACTTTTTTGAGATCCCTTTCAACTCTAGATATATAATACTATATTTATTAACTAAACAGAGTTAAATATCATTGTCATATAAATGAATCATTTGATGAAGATAAATCTTATGTATATAAAAATGCATGTTTTAGACACATATAAATGGAGTTATAATTCATGGAAAATAGCTAAAATAAGTTTAACAGAGGAAAAAAAAGACTGGAGAGAATTTAAACTAATCCTTCTTTTTTTCAATTCACTTTCAAAAATATAATGTGCCCATAATCAAGGGCTGTGCAGTAGCATTTGGTTTGGTACTTACATCCTGATTGGTCATTTCCCAGTATGGTCTCTCTCCATAGGAAACAACTTCCCACATCACAATTCCATAACTCCAGACATCACTGGCAGAGGTGAACTTGCGAAAAGCAATGGCTTCAGGTGCAGTCCATCTGATTGGGATTTTTCCTCCCTAAGAAAGATAAATATTAATATAAATAAATAAAATAACAGCCCACAGTTTTAGACATAGCAAGGGATACAGTTTTCTCACCTGAAAGACTTTGGAAGGAGATAAAGAATTGTAAAGAAAATTTGTTTGACAGCCCTCAATCTCTTTCTGCATACCTTAGACTATGAGCACTTGTAGACTGACTACTAATTGCCTTGTCCAAAAAGGATTGTAGTTTTCAATTCTGTTTCAATACCAGAGCACATATAGGATACACATCTCAATTATACTGCTTTGAATCATGGCCAGCAGGTCACTAAAGAGCATTCTCATAATTTTCAAACAAACAAAAAAAACCAGAGCAGGCAAATATTTCATATTTCTTTCTCTTACTTTCCTACCTTTATTTCACAAGAATTGAAAATAATAAAAAACAATCCAGATATCTAAGAGTTCCCTCACAAGCCTTTAAGGAGTTTAATAGGAAGTAAATATATACCTGACGGTCAAATAAATGAAAGCAAATACATCATTGTGGGAGTGGTAGGTGGATGGGAAATTCATGCATATCCACAAACACTGGATTTATATCTTCTGCTTTTATATTTTGGGCACTTTTTATGGGGGGAGGGTAACATGTTCGATATTATCATGTTAAAGCAAATAAATAGAAATCAAGGTATGAGACAAATCTCACCAAGTTATCCATTTTTAAAAGATTATTCTGCACAGTAATAACAATGAATAATTTTTTAAAAAATTTTCAGTTCAAAGAGGAAATAAATGTCATGTTTGTCTTTTCAAGCTGAAAATATTTTTTCTAATTCTTAAATAGGTAAAACTAGAAAACCAAATGCTGAATCTTGTATACTTTAAAAAAACTGAAAGAAAGGTGTGTGAATTTCAAATAATTGCTTAAGAAAAAGGACCAATCATACTCATAAAATGACAAAAGAAAACATTGTTTGTCAGATATCCCTGAAAAAAGCTGCTAGAATTTTCATTTGAGGGAAGAAAAACATATTTTAAAAATATGTGCTAAAAAAAATCATTAATAGATCATGACCATGAGGCCCTGACATATGCAGAAAGTCTTAAGTCATTTTTCACTCATTTCCAGTATGAAGCAGGCTCCATGAGGACCTGAAATATAACCCTTTACTGAGGCATAGCTGTCAGTCATGCTCTGGTAAAATAAGGTTAGTGTTTGAGAGACCTCCTTCTCTTCCATCCTAAGAACTTAGCCCAAATGAACTTTTACAAAAGTTTTTGGTTTTTTACAAATTTTGTAAAATCATTATTTTACAAAAACTAATTGTTTTCATATAATTTCCAAATGAAGATATATTCATAATTAAAAATTGATACTAACTTTCATTTCTTCATAATTATTTTTTAAAAGATTATGCTTTATGAACTAATATTTATATGCATGCACACACACAGAAAGAGGGAGTGGGAGATACTGGAAAAGAAATGGATAGATATTCCTTTTGTGGAAATTTTCCCTACCAGTAAAGACTGGCAACTCATTTGTAATTTATATTCTTGAAGCATTTATACATAAGTTTTCTAAGATTTCATTCACCTTCTTAACTTCCTTCTTTTGTATTTTATTGTTAGATTTATCTAGTTCTGAGAGAGGGAGGTTGAGGTCTCCCATTATTAAAGTTTTGCTGTCTATTTCTCCTTGTAATTCACTAAATTTTTCCTCTGTGAATCTGGAAGCTCTCCCACTAGGAGCATACATGTTTACTAGTGATATAGCTTCATTTCCAATGGTACCTTTTGAGAAGATGTAGTTTCCTTCCTTACTCCTTTTAATGAGGCTGATTTTTGCTTTTATCTTGTCTGAGATTAGAATCGCTACCCCAGCTGAAGTATAATGTATATTGCTCCAACCTTTTACCTTTACCCCTTGTGTATCCTTTTTTTCAAATGTGTTTCTTCTAAACAATATATTGTAGGATTCTATTTTTTTAATCCATACTGCTATCCATTTCTGTTTTATAGGACAGTTCATCCCATTCACATTTACAGTTAAGATCACTAATTCTGTATTTCCCTCTATGCTTTCTTTATCCATTTATATTTATCTCTTTCCTTTTCTTATTCCTCTTCACTAAACTTTTACTACTTTTCCCACCCTTTCATTTATTTTTTAAAAATTTAAATTTCAGTTCATTTTCACTTATACCTTCCCTTCCCTTTTATCAGTCCTTTCTTCCCTTATCTTCTCCTTTCATGGTCCCCCCCTTTCCCTGTAGATTAAGTTAGATTTTAAAATCCAAGTGGGAAACTATTTTCTTTCTTCACTGATCTAAATCTATTTAATAGAATTTACACATCATTCAGATTCTCCCTTCTTTCCCTCTAAAATTATAAATCTTTGTTCCTCTTCCCTTGGTGCTCTATTTTGCCTGATAAGCTCCTATTGTTATCAAGATATCATCACAGATTGTTTATTTGATTGTTTGAAAAGCAATCCTCTTCACAAGTCAAAATATCCTCCAATGCCATATTATTTCTTGTACTATTTGTGCCCCCCCAGTCTATTTTCTTTCCCACTTTATCTCCCCCCTCCTCACCCAGGGTACTTAACCTCTTGTTAGGTGAAGCATCCTGATCTATTTAACTGAAAGTATCTTGAAGATCTCTAAGTACTGGGAGGCTCTGGAGGTCCCACTGAAAACTTTACAAATGATTATAAAGTAATAGAGACACTGTTTCAGGTCCTTGCAGCTTATGATATCCTTATTAGTCAGGGTGCTTTGTGAAAAGAACCTTGTGAATTAAAGCCAGTCAGAGTGTAATGAGATTTTTAAGTTAAAGTCAACACTCTTGCTTTTTAAAGGGTTTTTTATCTCAAGCATAGTGATGTGATCTCTTCAAATGAGGGACAAGACCCAGTTAAGTCTATATCCCTTAGGCTCATTCTCAATAATTATATTCTACCTTCTAATTTTCCTTAGAGATAATTGTTATATTTTCTCTTTTATGGACCAACATTGGTTTAAAACAGTTTTGTTTTTCAGTCCCCTTTTTCATTTACCTTTTTTATGTAAATCTTCAGTCATGTATTTGGTGAATGAAGTCTCTGTTCAGTTCTGGTTTTTGTGTGAAGAAATTCTGGAAGACCTGTATTTCATTGAACATCCATCCTTTTTTCCTGACAATACATGAAGTATTTTTCAGGGTAATACAATCTGAGTTGCAATTCCAGCTCCTTAGTTCTCTGAAATATGTTTTTCCAGTTCTTCCAATTCTTCAGTGTTGAGGCTGAGAATTCCTGTGTTAGTTTGATTGTGTTCCCTTTGTATTTGAAATGTTTTCTTTTTTGTGTTTGTAATATTCTCTCTTTTATTTGAGGGTTCTGGAATTTGGCTATTACAGCCCTTCGAGTTTTTAATCCTGGGGTTTCTTTCTGGAGGGGTTCTGTGGATTCTTTCAATTGTCATATTAGATTGTCATATTCATAGTAGATTGGGGCAATTTTCCCTTATAATTTCCTGCATGATGTTTTCTAGGTTCTTCTTTTGGTCCAGGCTTTCTAGTAGTCCAATGATTCATAGATTGCCATTCCTGGATCTGTTTTCCAGGTCTTCATTTTCCCTAGAAGGTATTTTACATTTTCTTCAAATTTTTTCAGCTTTTTCATTTTGTTTGATGGAATCTTGTAATCTTGGTTTCTTGGTTTTTAACTGTTCATTTCTAGTTTCTAGGATTTTATTTTCTTCAATTACCTTTTGTGTTTTCTTTTTTTAAAGGTGTTGAATTCTCTGGTCAACTTTTCACAATTTTCCTGCATGGTTTTCATTTCTTTTTCTCATTTTTCTTCTCCCTCTCTTCTTTGGTTTTTAAATTCTTTTTTAAGCTCTTTGATGAGCTTTTGTATTTTAGTACAATTTATAGATTGTTTTGATACTTCTCCTGAGAATGATGTTTCACAGCTTTCTTCTTCAGACATGGCATTGCTGTCATCTTTATCTGTGAAGTATTTTCCTAAGGTGAGCACTCTTTTAGCTTTTTTGCTCATCTTTGTTGTTGTAGCTCTGCTCCTGGGAGTATAGATCCAAGCTTTTATTTTGCTGGGGCTTTGGTCTTTTCCCTGGCTCATTGTTGGTCAAGATACTGCCTATGCAGTCCAGGCCTTGCCTTTGCAGAGGTTTTTTTTTTTTTTTTTTCCTACCTTTATGTCCAGGTTCTGATTTAACAGGGGACTGTTCCCAACTTGCCCTGTCCTTAATCCAATGTTTCTGGGTTCAGATTTTGTTTGGGATCCTCTCAGCTGCCTTGCTATCCAGTTGCCAGGACCTCTGTTATTATTAAGCTGTCGAGACCTGGATTGCACTTTGGCTAAAAGCTTCTTGCTTTAGCCACTCTCCTGCTTCATGGACATCTTTTTTTTTCTTGGTGGGATCTGTAGTGTGAATGTCAGAGTAGAGGCTTCATGTATCTTTGTTAGGGAAAGGCTCTGAGAGCTTGTTAGCTTCGGCCCACCATCTTGACTCCACACCGGAAGTCGAGGATGAACTTTAAATACATTCACTGATATATGATATAGATAAATAAACATTAAATAGGAGAGAAGACTAGGCATTTTTCTACAGGAAGAAAAGTTTATGATCCAGATCAAATTGGCCTAACTAGCTTCTTTTCTGGGTAAGCAGTAGGCAATAATTTATAGTAAGAATGATAATGCATTTGGACATGCATGACTAAAGTTTTTGAGAGATAACTGTACAAAAGATTACTTTCTTTTAGTAAGATTAATTATAAATCTATAAATCACAAGATATTCCTCTAAGTAATTAAACAATCCCCTGGTATCAATTCATTTGTTGTTATGGGGCAAAATTATAGATATTTGGTTCAACTTATTTCTGTGCTCTAAGACACATAAAAATCTTTAAAACATATTATTCATAATTTTCCTTAGTATAATAATCTAGGGTTGATTTCTCATATTATTGCTAATGTTAGAACTCACCCTTGTGGTGTATGCTGCTTCAGGATCATCCTCTAGTACTCTGGAAAGTCCAAAGTCAGATACTTTGCATACCAAATTACTGTTGATTAAGATGTTTCTGGCTGCAAGATCCCTATGCACGTAGCCCATGTCAGAAAGATACTTCATTCCTGAGGCAATGCCCCTCAACATTCCTACTAGCTGAATTACAGTAAACTGTCCATCATTTTTCTGGAAAGATAATGAGAAAGTTAGTCAACAAGGAAATATAATGAACAACATCAGTGCTAGGGGGTTGTGGCTATAATAAATAAAAACTATTACAAATCTTACCTTTAAAAATGTGTCTAAAGAGCCATTCTCCATATATTCAGTCACTATCATTACTGGCTTACCTAAAAAAGAAAGCAATTATATACTTTTAATTTCAGAACTATATTGATTATTCTTTTGAAGATACATAAATAAAGAAAGATATACTCTTGCAAGCTAACTCAGGGAGTATGCTTTAAATTACTTTAGAAATATTAATTTATTCATGATTTTTCAAATTTATAGAATCCAAATTTTAATATAATGAGTGAATCAGCGTTTATTAATCAGTAATATTATTCTGAGTGCTATAAGAACTAGATGTATGTGGAGAGATAAAGGTGACATGAATATAACTTTGATAAATGAGTATTTTAAATTATTATAGTGCTATTATTAGATAAATATGCCATTATGTAGTTATGAGACTTTAGACAATTTAAAATGATCCTTGTTTTGGGATTGTTTTGGGGGCGGCTAGGTGGCGCAGTAGATAAAGCACCAGCCCTAGAGTCAGGAGTACCTGGGTTCAAATCTGGTCTCAGACACTTAATAATTACCTAGCTGTGTGGCCTTGTGCAAGCCACTTAACCCCATTTGCCTTGCAAAAAAAAAAAAAAAACCTAAAAAAAGATCCTTGTTTTTATAGGACAGTTCAATAGAATTCATATTTAGTTTTTCAATGAATGACTATTGTGACCCCTAGTATTTACATGCACACATAACCAATTCAAAGATCACTAAAACTATTTCCATCTTTACTATTTTTCTCTAAGGAACACCTCAAAATATTTTTTTTCCATTTTCATTTATGCCTTCTACCTCCATATAATTATTGCCATTCTTTCTATTCAAAATATGCTTACCCTACCCATTAACCAAAATTTTAGTAAAAATTCAGTTCAAATTCTACCTTTTCAATAAAACATTTGCTCATCTCCAAAGAAAACTGACATTTCCTTTCCAGTAGATACCTTTACATATTAAATGCTTTTCTTGAAAATGCTCATCAAACTTGTTTCAACAGGGGAAGTTCCTTTGCCCTTTTTCACTTTTACACTTTTATCTGCACCACTCATATAACAATTAGAAAATATTGTCTATTATGATTGTTGAAATACTTATTCCCATCTATTAGAATATTGATTCTTGCATAATGAAAACCTTGTCTTATATGTTTATCTTCTCTGTAACAGCTTATACAGTGTTATGAATATAGGAAATGTTAAAGGAAATAGATGTAAAATGAGTGTGTAAATAACTATATTACTCAGAAAAACATCTTCCAAGGAAAGTCTTTAACATGACTGTCTTGCCCCTTGATAACAACAGTGTAGTATTTTAAAATTAGCATTGTTCCTACTTCTGGGGTGGGGGGAATCTTTATATCCTATTACCCATAAATGACATATGTTAACTTAAGTGTCTTGTTCTTAGGAAAAGATGTAGTGAATAAAATTGCAAATGTGTATGCATGTACATTTATATCCATGCTAAATATGTTATTCTTACAATAAATACAGAGGGTGTGCTGAGACAAAAACATGATTGTTCTTTTAGATTGTTTCAGAATATAAATGTGTAATAATATATAATATAGAGTAATATGCATTTTATATGTATGATCCATGAAAATAAACATATACCATCACAAGCTAATTATTAAGCATCATTTTTACTTCCTGTAATTTACAGAAAAATATAAATATTTTCTTGCTATTTTATGAATTCAGAACAGAAATTGCTTATTTATATAGGCCACATTGTCAGAAATTTAAAAAATATTGCTATGAATATTATAACAGATATAAATAAATTATATATACATTTAATCATTTCCATGCAAAAATATTTTATTAGAATTTTTATTTAAGCTCCATAATATGACAAAATAGATTTTCATATATATAATTTCTCTTATGATAAATTGGAAAATGTATATTCTTTTAATGATACTTGAAACATTATATATGTTCATTTGGTCAGCATCAAAATATAAAAATATATAAAGGAATGTATCAAATTAAAATTTTATTACAAACAATTGTTGGACAGGGTAGAGCAAAATTAAAAATTTCAAAAATAGTCTTTTGAGGTCTTTTGCACTTCTTAATTTTGGTACTTCCCTTTTTGCATCAAAGAAACATCTTATAGATGTCCTTATTCATCCAGTAACCATTTTCATTCTACTCTACTCATCATCTTCTTTGGGTGTTTAATAAAGGCTTGCTTTTCTATTCACCTCTCAAAGTCATCAATCTGTGTTTATATGTGTTTGTGTATATTTTTGTATGTGTGTGTGTGTGTGTGTGTGTGTGTGTGATATCTCTCGTTCTTAGACTAGAAAGTATCTTGTAAGCTAATTTGTATCAATATAACACAAATCACAGAATTCCAAAGATGGAAGCAGAGTTTGATGACTTTTAGTTCAATCTATCCCAGCTGAATCTTCTCTACTTAGGTACCATAAAAGTGTTCATTCAGCCTTTGTTTGAAGATCTCCAGTGTAGGAGATCTATAGCACCTACAAAGACAGTTCATTTCATTTCAATATTAAATCTCAATTTAGCTTGTTGCAAATTCCACTTATTGATCCAAATTCAAGCAGAAAAAGCCCAATACCCCTCCCCATTTGAAAGCCCTACAAGGATTTTCAGTTATTTCATATCTCCTTTCCCAACCAAGCTTTCACTTTTATAAACAAAATACATATGATTCTTGTCAGGGGCATTTTAATCTTCTCTTGTTTGCTAATTGTCTTCCTTAAATGAATTGCCAGAAATGAATATGACTCCCATGATCTGATGAGGACAGAGCCCAAAAATCCTTGACATTGCACT
This sequence comes from Macrotis lagotis, assembly GCF_037893015.1. Lineage (NCBI taxonomy): Eukaryota > Metazoa > Chordata > Mammalia > Peramelemorphia > Peramelidae > Macrotis > Macrotis lagotis. The sequence continues at coordinate 149,876,689 of NC_133660.1, read as the reverse complement.
TCTTTTAATACAACCTACTATTTCATTGACTTTCCTATATGCCATACCATATTGTTCATTTATTTTGCTATTTCTGTCTGCTAAAAGTATCCCCTCATCTTTTTTTGAATTATTGCCAACCTTTCAAACCTTCCCCATATCAACTTGTAATTAGGTTTTCTAAACGGAAATATAAGATTTAGCATTTAACCCTACTAAATTTCAGATTATTTGATTTAACCTAATGTTCTAGATTGTCAAGATGTTTTTGAATCCTGTTGGTCATCAATAATGTCAGTTATTCTTTTCAGCTCTTCATGATCTAGGGATTTGATAACCATGTCATTAATGCTTCTAACTGATTAAGTGATTAAAAATATTAAAACTATAGGATGGGGGTGGCTAGGTGGTGCAGTGGATAGAGCACCGGCCTTGGAGTCAGGAGGACCTGGGTTCAAATCCAACCTCAGACACTGAATAGTTACCTAGCCATGTGACCTTGGGCAAGCCACTTAACCCCATTGCCTTGAAAAAAAATCTAAAAAAAACTATAAGAGCAAGTAAAGATCTCTGGGACACTCCACAGGTTCCAAAATGACATAAAACATTAATGACTGCCATTTGGGTCAAGTCATTCTACTAGGGTCAAATGTATCTTATTGTGCTATAATTTAATACCATATTTCTCCCCAAAATCAGAGTTTATCTACTTAATTATTCTAATCCACTAGTTTATCAAATAAATTGAAAAAGGAAATAGCCTTTTCAACTAAATCCTAGGTTTGTCTCATTAAGTATTTCTGGTTCAAGTTACCATTAGCATCTTTCCCTGGTGACTTAAGCAATTTGACTTGAGCCACACCTCTTCAGAAAGAGTAAAGCATTCCTCAATCCCAAAGAAGTATATAAGGTAAAAAGACTTCAGACATAGGGCATTTTTAATTTACCTCAAACAAACAAACAAATAAAAATGTATTATCTCAAAAATAGTCAAATATTCCTCCCCTGTCCTATCCAGAGTGTCTCTGATTCTCAGGAACATGCACAGTGCTCTGGAATATTTCCCTAGCTAAAGAACCATATAGCTAAAGAACTTGAATTTGGAAGAAAAACAAATATTCCATCTCTACTGCTGATTCCTCCAAAGAATAATTTGCAATGTGTTTCAAGGGGTATTTATATTTTAAACAAGGAAAAATTTAAATTAAAATAAAGAATCTATAATGGTTAAATTTCTATTATCAAGATCATGCTTAGGTGGGGCAGACTGGTGGGAGGTAGGTGGAACAGAAGATTGTCTATCCTCTTCTCCACAATCCAGAGAACTAGGACAACTATATTTGACTGGTTTTTGGACTATATTATACCCATCCAGAGGAAGAAAAACAAAACAAAACACACAAAAAAACAACCTTTCCCAATCTGATGAACACTTTATAAAAATTATCTCTTATGTATCTCTTTCCCTTAATCCTAATTATGCCAAAAATTACTAAACATGTTTATCAAAATATGTATGTACAGTGCTCCCTGTTGAGGGGATGGGGGAGGAAAATTTGCAACTTGGAAATATGCATGTGCAAATGGATGAAAATAAATAAATTTTTGAAAAAGATTGTCTATCCCTAGGTTGAGGGGCCTTCATAATTATCAACATATGTAGCCAATTACAATTTTGTTTATATCTTCTATATGTTCTTTACATTGCTTTATTATTTCCCCATATAATTAACATACTACCTGCTCCTTATAATCACCTTTCTTTACCAAATATCTCTCCTTCCCACCTCCCTGCTTTTCTGGGTTTTTTAGGAATCATCTATCATTTGAATGAGTTGACTGCAGGTGTTCCTTAGACTGATGAACTTCAGCAGGAATGAGTTAAAAATCTGTATGGAGTATTTATTTCCTGGGTTAATGAACACCTTGGCCTTCAATCCAGACTTTACTGAGCTTGGAAGAAGATATTATGATGTAAACAGGATGTACCCATCAAAAATCTTATTAACATTAAATAATACCCATACAGAAAGAGGAAATAATTACTTTTAAGAAGTTGGACACCTGGAATGCATGCTGTGCAATTTTTCAGCCAGCATCATCTGCGTTTAAGAGACATATTAATTATGTATGACAGCAAAAGCTGTAACAACAGAAATTTTTTTTAAAAAATATCTTATTTAAGGAGTGTGATAGGGACCTAAAGTGCCTCTCATAAATGAGAAGATGTGGGGGAATGAGCAATCAAAATAAAAGTTTGCAAACAGGTATGATATTCTTTTGTTGACAAGAATAATAAGACTCTTCAAATCCCATTTGATTAATTTTCATGCTTGAGTCATTTTAATGCTAATTATATATAGTTTGGCTCAGGTTTTATATCTCATTTCTCGCTAGCTTGCAAGGATGACATAGCAATAATTAATGTGGTTTTCCTCTAGTCCTTGTAAATGCAATGAAATCCTCTAAGAACATGCAAATTATTTTATTTAAATCAATTTCTACAAAGAGGCATGAAATATAGACAGAAGAAACCGCCAGTCATCTTAAAATTGCTTAATAAATCCCTATGCATTAGACCTGTCCTATCTATGTCATAACATGATTATAATTAACTTTAAAATTAATTCATAATAATATATTTGTATATTTTAAGGCAAAAATATTAAAATATTTGGCCTTTTTCCATGCAAAGGAATTGCTGATTAATTATAGAATACTCAGAAATAAGGGACATGGTTTCTAAACTCATTGCTAACTAGTCATTTAGCCTCCTTAGGCCTCAGCTTCTCATGTTGTAAAATGAGGAAAGATACTACTAGATTGCTTCTAAGGTCCCTTCCAAATGGAAATCTGTGATCATAAATCCTGTCTATAAATATCATATAGAAATGAGAGCTATTAACATTTATAGATAAATATTAAAGATATATATGCTATACTTATATATAAATTGCTAAATCCAATACCATTATTGAATCCTCAGTCTACTTGAATTATTTTCAGTTTTTCACATGTCCTGGATGCCCTTTCCTCCATGTTTGCCTTACAAGATAATGATCTGTTGGTTTCCTCTCACCTGTTTGACTTCTCCTTTAAGTCACTTTCTGATGTAATATTTTAACATTCACTTTTAAAAAAAGTTTTAGTCCTAAATTCTTTTTCTCCCTTCCTCTCATACTTCCCTCATTGAGAAGACAGCAATTTGTTATGTTTATACATGTATAAATTGCTATGTTATGCATGTATATAAATACATTTTGATGATAGTCATGTTTTGAAGGAAAACAAAAAAAATAAAGTTTAAAAAAATGTATGCTTCTATTTGATATAGATTCCAACAGTTCTTCTTCTTTAGAATTATCTTGCACTACTATATTGCTAAGAATAGCTAAGTAATTTAGTTGAACATCATACAATATTACTGCTCCTATATCCAGATGTATTTTTGCTCATTTTATTCTACATAGTGTCATGTAAGTCTTTCCATTTTTTCCTGAGAGTCTCTTGATCATTATTCCCTATACTTTTCAGTCTCTTTTGCTGGATCATACTCTTCCACCTATTTACCAAAGATGTGTATTTTCTAAAGCTCTCTGATATACTCTCATCTCTCTCTTTTTTCTACATTCTTCTTCATGCTAATTTATTTCAACTCCAATGAATTTGATTATCCCCTCAGTATATATAATTTCTTCACCTCCAGTCCCATATTACTATATGCTGAACATTTCCATGTAGATGTCTCTTAGGAAATGGCAACTCAATGAGCCCAAAAACAGAAATCATTTTATCATCCAAATATTCCTATTTCTTACTTAGGTGACCATTATCCTTACTCTAACTCAAGGTAACATTCATGGAATCGTTTTTGATCCCATTTCCTTACCACTCATTAAATCAGCTGTTGACTCATGTCAATTCTACTTCCATCTCATTCCCCTAGCATAGACCCTAATCTCCTCTCACCTGGACTACTACAATAGCCCCTAAAAGTTTTCCCTAGTTTCAGTCATTGACCATTCTCTCTTCTAAGCAGCTAGATGGCACAGCTAGATGGAGAACTGAGCTTAGAATCAGGAAGACTCTTCTTCAGGAGTTCAAATTTGGCCTTGTGTATTTAACAGCTATTTGACCCAGATCAAGTCATTTGATACTGTATGCTTCAGTTCCACATTTGTAAAACTTATTTGCTAAAGAAAATGACAAACCAAACCATTATCTTTGCCAAGAAAACTCCAAATGAGCTTGTGAAAAGTCAGACACGACTAAAAAATGCTTGAATAACAACTCTCTTCTCCCATTCATCATCCATGTGAGTCAAATTATTCCCCAAAACCTGGATTTGATTTCTAAAACAACTTCCTTTCAAAACTATCCAATAATTTCCTATTCAATTTGTGATAAAAAGTAAAATCTTGAGACTGTCAATTAAAACTTTTCACAGTATTTCTCATGTTTATATTCTTATTTCATATAATTTCCATTTATGCACTCTAATACAACAAAGGCCAAATTTAATATGCTTGAATTTTATATTACATATTTCAAATAAAGAGGAAATTTCAGAATACAAAGACAAAGACAAAGCATAAAATAAAATCAATGCCTGTCCTCAAAGAATTTATAATTTATTGAAATTATTAATGATAAATATATATACATATATATGTATGTATATATAAATATATATATATATATATATATATATATATATATATATATATATATATATATATATATAATAAAAGGCATTAAAAAAGAGAAAAATAGCCAAAAAAGTTTGCTAGGGTTTTGACGACATCCTGAAACAAATTTCAAAGGTAGAAGTTCCCTATAGACAGAGAAAATGTTTAGATCCCTTTGTTTGCATATAAAATTGACCTAATTTGTAACTACAGTCCAAAGATACAATTAGGATCTCCTCTGAAATCCCTAGTCATTTAAAAGAAATTAATACAGAAATATTTGTTATTCATATAGTGTTTCAAAATTTGATTCTAGTTGATCTTATTTGATTACTTAAAAGGTAATCAAACTGTTCTTAACATTTGATTGAATCACTCAACAAAGTTGTGAACTATTACCAGGGCTTCCCAGCTGACTGATTGCAAAAAGCCACAAAGATACATCAGTTGGACCCTCAGAATTGACTGATGGTCCAATATCAGTAATATAGAGGCAGGAAAACTAACCTCAATTGAATCAATAATATCTCCATGATTGAATGTCTTCTCCCACTTATGTATATGAATATTTTGATAATTGGTAGATGGCTTATTCGTATTTCATTTTTTAATATCAAACCTGAGATACCAAATCTCATCTGACCAGCTCTGGCATATTTATTATACTGGAGTATAGCAAGTAAGGATACTTTATTGGAACTTTACTAAAATCACTTTGGTAGCTGATTATGGAAGGGATTGGAATGGGAAGAGGCATGAAGTATGATCAACAAGGAAGTTAATGAATCATTTGGCAATGAGTTTATCATTGCTCTCATAGTTTCTGTTAAACTGGAGATAAGGCAACATCCAAGCAATGTTGAGAAGGTAGAAACAAAAAGATTTGACAGGTAATGTTAAGTAGATGGTGAGTTTATGTGATTGGGAGAAAGGTGATATTCTTGACATTATCAAGAAAATAAAAAAGAGGATCAGTTTTTAGGGGAGAAGTAACTAATGAGTTCTATATTTTAACACTGACTTTGATGTAGCTAGAGGACATTTAGTTATAAATATCCAAAAGGCAGCTGATATGAAATGAGAGCTCTAGAGAAACTAGGACTGGGTTTATTGATAAGAGAAACATCTGTATAAAAATGATGTGACTCATAGGAACTGATAAAATAACCAAATAAAATGCTATAGAAGGAGAATGGAAGAGGTTTAAGACAGACCCTAAGATATATAAAGCACAAGAGTTCTTCGTGGTTAATGGGCATATCCAGGAAGAATATGGGAAGGAGTATTTCACATTCTTGGTGGGGAAAAAAGCCTAAAGTGGAGAAAATATCCAGAAGAAAAAATCAAGATAAGGATCCAGTAAAGGTCATTATGTTTGGAAAGTAAAAGAGAATTTTTCTCCACTTTGGAGAAAGTAGCTTCCTTTGAATGATGAGATCAGAAGTTGAATTGCAAATTGTTTAGCCTGGAAGGGGAGGAGTTACACATACATATATTTACAAATACATAAAATATTTACATATTATATATGTCAAGAGTCATCAGGAATGGTAGGCTCACATGAGTTTTTTTTTTTTTTCCTTTCTCTTATAAGGTTGGGAGAGAGATTAAAATGTTACTAAGGAGGTAGTGGATAGATGATATGAGATGAGAGATGACATTGAAGATTAAGGTAGAGATGAGCAAGGGAGGAATCTTCTGGAAGAGATAGGTAAAAGGGTACAACTAGAAGTTGTTACTTTGGAATGAAAAAAAGGTCAGCTCTTCATAGGTGAAGAAAGATAGCAGGAGAATATGTCTAGATCATAGTGGATATATATGAGAAGAGGAGAGGGAGCTCTTCAAGAATGACCTCTTTTTTTTTTCAATAAAATATGAAGCAAGGTCCTTAGCTGAGAGGGTGGGTCCTATGTATTTTAATCATAAATTCAATGCTTTTTTCCAAAGAATAACCATTTTCTTTGTTTTCAAACATCACTGTAAAATTCAACTACAGTTTCATTTATTGATAGTCACTAATGACCCATAATCAATCACAGTAAAACTTGAATGTAACAAATAATCAGTTGATTACTTATTTGCAGTATTTACATGATTCATGAATTTGCTAATGTGTTTTTCTTAAGGATTTTGGTTTGAGATTAGCATAGTTAATAGTATTCTATTCCATTCCAATCTATTTCATAAACTTCTAGTGCATATATAAAAAGACAGCCTGACATCATTTAAAAGAGGAAAATATGTGTTCAAATCCAATGTCAGACATCAACTAACTATGCCTATCTGAGCAAGTCACTTTACCTCTCAAGACTTCAATTTTTGTTATCTGTAAAATGAAATATTGGACTCTATGTCTCTAAAAAACCTCTAACTTTATATCTACTCTATCTACCTCTATGATCTACTAAGTACAAAGCATTTTCATCATCTAAGAATCAATTCTCATATAACAACATTCTTAGAGAAGATGTAGTTTTTTTCTTTAAAATAAAATACATAAGAATTTTAATATCTTGCCTTCAATAACAATGATGTATAAAAACAAATAACTTTAAAATATTCTGGGATATCAGTAAAAACATACTGACATGTTGACATATTGACAAACATAAATAACATAATAAATTTATAAGTTACAATTGGATTGAATAAGAAATCTATTGCTTCTGAATGTACCCTTCCCTAGAATGGAAGGAGTCATTTCTCAATTAAACTGTAAATAGTATTTTGCATATTATTTCCAGTCTCCTCATGAGTTTAAATTTAGAGCAACTCCAATCCTGACCTGATTTTAGATCAGGAAAATGTGACCTAAGGCTCTTGTTTCCCATTTTTGTTTTTTTGTTTTTGTTTTGATTATGAAATATTTACCTCATTTCAGGCTTTAAAGATGGAATTCAGCATTTGGCAATTCTATGACTTACAAGTATTGACTCTGGATTTATTAACATTAAACATCTAAGAAGAGCAGCCCCTTAACTAATTTTCACAAGTGAAAACAAGGTAGAGCAGCTCAAAAGAAACTCAGGAAAGCAATAATGTGATCGAAGAGAGGGTTGACTCACAAATTTATTTTTCTTTTTACTATTTTATGAATCTCTTTGAATAGTAGAAGATGACACTGTTGAGCATTTCATGAAAGTGACCTGCATTGAAAATGAGTTATCTGAAGCAGGAGCTGTGGTTTTTGGTCATTTGTAAGCAAACTCTGACAGACAGAATCTCCCTTTAAGATGTGTCACATTTAGCAGTGGAGCAGAAAAAAGATTTCTGAGTGAGGTCCCTTGCTTCTAGCACTTGAAGCAATGATACAGAAAGGATGAAGCATTATTACAACCCTATCTGTGGGAGTGCTCCTCCAGTCTCCCCACCCCAACTTCAATCAGAGAAATCACAAGATTTAGTTGCACTTATGCCTCATTATCTGTGTGCTGCAGGTTGAGAATAATTGCTGAATAAATTAGCATCAGATCAGAGAGCATGAAATTAAGGACACAAATAAAGTGAGTTTCAACATGGTAAATTAAAAACAAGTTGCTGACTTCCTAAGTTGTGCATTAATAGCTTACCTTTGTGAAGGAAAAATATGGTTTCAATTCACACAGAACAAGAAATAAAGACAAAGAGTTACTTAAAAGCCATTGTTTCAGTTTTCCTGTTAATATTGTCTTTGAGGGGTCATCCTCAGAACAAGGTAATTGGAGTCAAAAAATTTAAGTGCAAATATTTTAAGAAAAAATCATTATTATCTTCTATAACATTCAAATTTTATACTCTGGACTATAATTTGCATATTTCAAAATGATTAAATTAATGGATATAGAGAATACAGACATTTTATTTCGGTATAATAAAAAAAACAGACTCCTACATTCTTAGGTTTGAATTCAAGGCTTAAATAAGACCCAGAATCTGACTTCATGGAGCTTATAATATGTAGGGGTTGCTTGGAGGAGGCAGGATATATTACATAAATAGAAAACTGCAAAATATACTTATACATGATTCACAATGCCATGAAGGATATAAAAGGTCTAATGTTTCTAGCTGGGAATTCAGAGAATACTCTGGGAATCAATTTTGAGCAAGAATTCATCAGGAAAAGAGTAGACTTCCTAGCGACAGGAAATGCTGATGAATCATTAATTCAATAACCAATCATTTATTGGTTTTATATCCCTTGAATTCCTAAGATTTCATTCTCTAATTCTTCTTTCCTTTCTATTTTTATAGTCCTTTTTGCATTTCCCGAGTCTCTTATTGGTAGACTTCCTTCCTTGAGAAACTAGTTTGCCTTTGAGTGATCTTGGGGTATAATGCCTTAGCAAGTCTCCTACAAGCAATATTTTGATCAAGTTAGTCATATTTGTCTTGATGAATTAAAAGGGCATAATGAATAGAAGATATGATGGAAAAACTTAATTTTAATTAAGTACTGTTTTATTACCATGTTATATCCATCCAATGTTTCTCTTCCCTAATTATTCTTTAAGAGAAAATACTCTCTAAGAAAACAAAATTATATTATTATGATAGTGTTAGTCAACATTAATTATGTTGTTCCTTGGGAGCAGAGATAGAAATACTGAGCCAGCTTTAATACAGATTTATTTTAGGTATAATTTACCATTGTGGTGTTAGCTATTCAACCCTCTTTATGTAGGAACTGTTAGCTCCCTCATGTATCCCATATACAGGAATCTGAGGAACTTAAACTGAATTAAATAGTGGAGTGGCTATATAACTGACTCTAGTGTCATATAATTCCACTACTCTAATCTACGTCTTTAATAAGAGGAAGAAAGCATTTGAATGAGCCCTGGATGCTACAGTTTAATACAGTTTAGATACTCCACTTTCTCTGCCAGAGTCATCTGGGTCCTGTGCCCAAATATGAATCAGGATGATTGGAGATGACCCTGATGTGGGGCAATCAGGGTTAAGTAACTTTCCCAAAGTCACACAGCTAGTAAGTGGAAAGTGTTTGAGGTGGGTTTCAAACTCCCATCCTGAATCCAAGGCCAGTATTCTATCCACTGTGTCAATGCCTAAAACATAAGGAAATTAATACTTAAATTACTTATTCCTTTTGTTCAACTCTTTTTATTCCAGAATTTATGTAGTGGTGAGAGTTGGGGAAAAGCAAGAGCCTTGGCCTCATTATTGTTATGCTATGATCACTTGAATTAACTTGCATAGATACACAATAAATATTTGGTAAATTGAAATGAATAACACTTGTTAAGCAAAATTCTCTTTTAGGTCATTTGAAATATTTTAAGAAATAATTGCAAGAGGACATTTTAGGAAGATGATTGTGAGAAGTCCTTAATAGTTTTCTTTGCAATATAACTATGGCCAATAAATAATATGACAAAAGTGTTGATTGTTTGTATAAAATATAGAATACTAGTCTGAGTGAAGAAATTGCTCAGATTAAGGAATCCAGGACCTAGCCTTTTTATTTTACTTTAAAAAATTTAAACATACTCTAAAAAGAACAGTTCTATACATACAACAGAATACAGGAAGAAAAAGGTTTTATAAGAAAGTGTAAATCTCTATTTTATGCCATTTGAGTTTTTAAAATGTATATAATGAATTTTTGATGTCATTTTCCAAAATGTCCTGATTGTCTATGGTTCCTTCTGTTTTGCACATTTAAAGAAAATATTATCATGGTCTTTTTTTGTTTACACCTTCTTCCTTTGCCTCCCACCATTCAAAACAAGATTAAGAAAAATAATAGTAAAAACTTAGTCAATAATAAAAAATATACGTGACCTTTTCTAGACTTTGACAAAATATACAGAAATCTAGAATCTTCTATGTTTGTGCTCTAGAGAAAGATTAGACTGATTGCTTAAGTATACTACAACCTGATATAAAAGAACATTTGATGATAGATACTTTGGAAAGCACTTTATGAATAATATTTCATTTGATTCTAACAATGACCCTTGAAGATAGGTAGTGTTAATATTATCCCCATTTTGTGTAAGGCACTGCAGTAGACAGAATAATTTATCAAGGGTGACAAAACTTCTAAGTATGTGAAGCAGAATTTGAAATAAGATCTTCCTGATTCTAGGATCAGTACTCTTATCTATTTTGCCATGTAGTTTGCCTATTTCTTCTTTGGTTAATTAATATTAAAGTCACCCCTGGAATCTGCAGGCTTAAGGAGGTCATCATAGTCAGATTGTTACATCTGCTATTAAAGCACCTCAAAAATTGTTCAGGACAGCAAATAAGTACACATGTGGAATCTACCAATCTCAGAAGTTTCAAAATACATGGGAAGCACTGGATATCATTTCTGTTCTCAAGACTACAAAAAAATTTGAGACAAAATTGAACAGGTTGCTACTGATTTAAGGGAAATAATGAAGCCTAAGGGACTTTTGTCCCTAGGACATTTTCAGTTTTTTGAGGCTGCTGCTTTCCAGGGAGCTATTAAAATACCTCAGTAGAGAAACTGAAAGAAAGAAATGCAGCTGACTATAAAGAGCTGCTTAAAGGTGGCATGGCACCTGTGGATATGGCATTCATATTAGCACCATGTCTCTAGCCTTTGAGGATTGTGTTTCATTAGGAAAAAGGGATGTGGGACTAGGACAAAGATAATGTTAACACCACTGCTGCTTTTTTTCATTAGCTGATTAATATTTCTGTGAGGTGAGATTATTATTGAATTTTCTGGTTCTTGCAATAGCCTTTAAAAGTTCACCTTTACTTAAAAGCACAGCTTATATAGAGATAAGCTCAAATTGCCCAGGAATCTTTTAAAATAGGAACATATCATTTCGAAGTAACAGCATTAGAAATATTAATGTCATCTGGGCCTGTTTTCCTTCTCTACTAAAAGCCACAACCTATAAGATAAAGTGAAAAAAAATCAGAGTTCAGTATTCAAAGAACACAATGATGTAGAAGTTGGTACATACTTTTTGTCACAACACCTTCCAAATGGATGATGTTAGGATGATCAAACTGTCCCATGATACTTGCTTCTCCAAGGAAATCTCTCCGTTGTTTCTCAGTATAACCCACTTTAAGAGTTTTGATAGCCACAGGAAATTCTCTTTTTCCTGGTAATTTTAGACGTCCACTGCAGACTTCCCCAAATTCACCTGGGAAAGAAGATGAAAGAAATGAGGGAAATATTCATTTTAAGTCAAGTGGTTCAAATTAGGGCCAGTTGACGGACAGTTAAAAATTAGATTTTATTTTTACCTAGTAGTTTCAGAGTTCCAATTCTATATCTATGAAACTATAATCCCATTATTGCTAAAAGTCTCTTCTAAAGTTTCATCATTCCCTGGAACTGACTGAGTGCAATTTTTTTAAGTCCTTTCAGTGAAGCTAAAACCTATACTTACTTGTACATTTTCTAAATACTGGCCCAGTCATGTGTGTTTCAACTTTGCTTGAGTAAATGGAATAGATTTTCTACCAGTAGACTGGGTTACCCAATTTATGGGTCTTTAAAATATTTAAATAGTAATCTTTGTACAGATACCCACAAAGGCAAATATTTTTAATATAATGTGTTATTCAAGTTCACTTACTAAATATAGATTTTTAATCCTTGAGCCACAAGACATATCCATATAAAGAAATTCAACAAAAAAAAAACAAAATATAAAAGTCATGACTTTTTTTTCCATTATTATGATCCAGCTACCATAGATCAGAACCATTAACAGAAAATTATTTTAGACTACTAGAATTTCCTTGACCTGCCTCTTCTTCCTTTATTCAATCAGTGGTGAAAGAGAGTATTGAAATGATTCAGTTTGTCAAATGAGGGAAAAGGATTGACAAAAATGAACAGCAACAATAATAAAAGTTGTCGACAAACTAGATAATCACAAGTTAACATTAAATGCCTAATATATACAAATTCATGTTATGTTCATGTTATGATGAAAACTGATTCATGTAGTTTGCTGTTCATTGTTTAACTGAAGAGATGGATACATGTTCATTTACATGAGTTGTATTATTGGAAAATTTTAAAAAAGGAACTTTGAAAATTTGATGTATTACTTTCTTATTTAAATAAATTTCTTAAGAGTTATATCAACTTCTGGGTTTTAATGCACTGATAAATACATTTACACATTAATTTATAAATATAAATCAAGATTTTATACTTAAGCACACCATCATACCTGCACCAATAACTCTTTCAATGGTAATGCATGAAGCTTCTATTTCCTTGGCAAATTCATGGACAGCTTGATTTGGGTCCTCATAGGTATGTGGATCAATATAAGTTCTAACTCCTGGCAGTTTTACTGTAAAAATAAATTATCATTAAAATAGAAATGATAGTGATAGCAAGATTACACATTTCATTAATATATTACTATGTTTAACTGATTAATTATTAATTAATTAAATTTAATTTATTAATATATTACTATACTTAGGTCTCAAGTAACTAAGAAATTTGACAAAAGTAGTGCCATGGGTCACCTTATATTTTGTTATTATCATATATTTTAAAATACATTATTAGAGTGTGTAGGCATGAACATAGGTACATGTATGAATATACATTTATAATTATATAATTTCCTTCCTTCTTCCTTTTTCCTTCTTCATCTTCAAGATCATCACCACCACCATCTTCTTTTTCTTCTCTTCCCGCCTTCCTTCTTTTCTTTTTTACCTTCTTTTCTTCCTTTCCCTTCCTTTCTTCCTTTTCCACTTCCTTCTTTTTTCCTCCTTCCTTCCTTCCTTCCTCCCTTGCTCTTTCTCTTTCTCTCCTTTCATTCTTTTCTTTCTTTCTAAGAATGGGAAATTCTAAGAATTTAAAGGGCTTGAAAAGATCACTTTACTAGAACTTGTTAGAAGTTAGACCCGTTTTTCTGACTCTATGTCAAACTTTACACACAATATACAATGTTTCTCTCTCTCCCTCTCTGCTACCATTTCTGTCTGTATCTCTCTCTCTCTCTCTCTCTCTCTCTCTCTCTCTCTCTCTATATATATATATATATATATATATATATATATATATAATATATATACACACACATACATGTATACAAACATACCACATTCATTTTTCAGAGGGAAGTGGGTTGGGGAAGGTAATTTTAGTCAGTTGTTTGAAAAAAAATAGAAGTGAAATTTTATTAAGTCATTTACAAACATAGTCATGTATTATCAAATTCGGACATACACAATAAAAACTGAAATTGAATCTTCCATGCCGTTCGTGCAGGGGGACATTCAGTAGAATCAGAAGCAGCACATGATGTGCTTGACATATACTTGCCATGGTATGGTTCAGATCACTTTAAAAATTCTAGTCACATCACATTTTGTGAAGTAACACTGGCATAGTTTTAATGAACCAGAGAGCACATAGTTATTTTACATTTCTTTGTTAAATTAAAATGCTTTAAATTTCTACAATCTCTTAAAATCTACTCTGTCATTTGAGACTCAATGGTCTATATGACCTGTTCCAGAAGGTCCTTAACTAATTCAAGAGAACAGTTAAAGAAGATTAGAAAGTGGAAAAGGCTTAATGAGGGAATATTGAAAGTTGTGGGGTTTTATCTCATTTACATTCAATTTCCAAAATTAATAGGATAGATTTTTTTCTCCACTGATTTTATATAAATTATAACTGACTTAGAGATTTATTTTGAAATATGGTATTTTCATACTGTGTAAGAGGATTTTTAAAAAAATTTCTACAGTGTTCAAAAGTTGTAACAAAGAGATACTCAAACTCTACCCATGACTTGTCACCTTATAAATCTTCTGTTTGGCATAGAAGATTTGATATTGTTTTTTTAAAAAAAAGAAAAGCTTACCACCTCACACCTCTCAGACTGGCCAATATGACCAGAAAGGACAATGATCAATGTGGGAAGGAATATAGGATATCTAGGACAACTAATACGTTTTTATGGTGGAGCTGTGAACTCATCCAACCTTTAGAATTTAGAATTATGCTCAAAGGCCAACAAAAATTGTGCATATTCTTTGTTCCAGCAATACCACTACTGGGTCTATACACTGAAGAGATTATAAAAAAGGGTAAAAACATCACCTGTAGAAAAATATTCGTAGCAGCCCTGTTTGTGGTGGCAAAGAATTGGAAATTAAGTGAATGTCCTTCAATTGGGGAAATGGCTTAACAAACTGTGCTATATGTATATCATGTAACATTATTGTTCTATTAGAAACCAGAAGGGATGGGAATTCAGGAAAGCCTGGAAGGATTTGCAAGAACTGATGCTGAGTGAGATGAGCAGAATCATAAGAACACTGTACACCCTAGCACCAACAAGGGGGTGATGGTCAACCTTAATGGATTTGCTCATTCCATCAGTGCAACAATCAGGCACAATTTTGGGGTATCTACAATGGAGAATATAATCTGTATCCAGAGAAATAATTGTGGAGTTTGAGCAAAGACCAAAGACTATTACCTTTAATTAAAAAGAAGTTATTTTATTATGTAATTTTGCTATCTCTTATACTTTATGTTTCTTCCTTAAAGATATATTTTCTCTCGCTTATCACATTCAACTTAGATCAATGTATACCATGGGAACAATGTAAAAACTAACAGACTGCCTTCTGTAGGGGGTGGGGGGGAGGGAAGCAAGATTAGGGGGGAAAACTGTAAAATTCAAAATATAAAATCTTTCTTTAAAAAAAAATAAAACCTTTTCTCTGATTAATTATTTTACTATATCTACCCAGAAATGTAAACTTAAGTCAGAGAGAATTATGTTGAAATTTGTACAATATGCTTACTGTGCCCATTATGAAAATGCATTTTTTCCTCTTCTGGGTCTTGTTTTGCTTTGCTGTACCCACACCTCCTGTAACAGAGTAAGCATCAGTCAATCATTACATTTCAATCTACTGAAGCAATCCATTCACAATAAGTCCAGGAAAGAGAAAAAGGACTTAAATTGTTGCCCCTCAGAAACTGTATTAAATCTCACATTACTATCATGACTGAAGAAAAGTAAAAGTCTTTCATTGACTTAACACCACTCACTTTCCACTCTCAGTCCATAACTTCTGTAAATATATTGCTGAAACAATCAAGATCATCTAACATACTTTCCTTCATTTTTCATTCTCTCACTCTCAAGATATCATTGGTTCTTTTATTCTTTCTCTTTCAAAGAAAGAGATGACTCTTCTACCCTAAGTTTTTTGCCTGTCTTGGATATTACATTCTTTTTTTATTTCCTAGACAATGACAAATGAATTAATTCTTCCATTTTGTTTCACTAATCTTTCTCCTGTCACTAAGTTCTTCATGTCTTTCAAATTCTTGGGGCGGGGGGCAGATATTCTCACTCTTGCTATTCCTTGAGCCTCTAGTCTATCTTTTCTAATTTTTATTCTGGAAACATATTCTGAAAGTATAAAGATAAAAAGAACCTTAGAAGTTACCTAATCTAGCCAACACTCAACTCTATTCTATTTACATATATTATCAAGGCCCATTGTATGAAATGACTGATCTAATGTACTGAAGATTTTTTTAATGATATATGTTGAACCAGAATCCAGTTTAAAATTATTTCACTAAAAGAGCTTGGCCTAACTTCTTAATGAAACTCCATCACAGTAAATATACATTCCCGATCCTTTTTTCCTCATCACTCTTTTCCTCACCTTCTTGTAAAGTGAATGTTATTCCTATTACTTCATTTAAATTTCTCTAGAAAATGACTGATCACTTTTTATTCCATATTACATCTCAAATTCCCTCTTGCATTTGCCACTGTTGACGTTAGGCCAATGATGTGCTGGAGTGAGCTCAAACTGGCTTAAAAATTCATTTTTAAATTTTCCATGGAATCATTTACATCTCAGAAATTTGCTGTTACACATTTACAAGAAGATCCCTGTCCTCTCTATCTTTCCTGACTTTGATTCCAAAACAAATCACTCTCTGGTTCTTCACTTTCCTGTCTGAAGAATTTTTTCCTCTAATTCTCTTACAATCACTTATTATTTTCACAACTAGTAAATGTAGGTGATTACTCCCCAACATTTTGTCCTTTCGTTCAGTAGTAATATTCTTATTCTTTTTTTCTGCTCTCCTCTTTTCTCCTCTCATAATATTGCCCACTGCTCTTAATCTTTATGAAACAGTCTTGATAATGAGAATCCTTTGCTCAAAAATTTCCTGCCACATAAATGTTTATCTAATCAAATCCTTTACCCAACACTTCTGATCCAGTTTGTTTTAGCCCCAAATTGTGTTTCTGGTTTACTTCTTTGTATTACTCTTCGAGGATTTTAGATTCTACCTAAACTAAAGCACATATCACATTGTTTTACTTCTATACTCGTCATTCTGCAAAAAGGCTCTATCCTATCTCCCCTATCCATACATATGAGATTAGAATTCTACCCATTAAGGCATATGCTACTAAATCCATGAAGTCTTCCTACATCGCCTACAATACATGCAGTTTTTCTCTATATCGTGACTCCCACAACATTTTGTAGCTTTTTAACAACATTTATCATCTTCTACCTTGTTTTTGAGTTCTTTGTTTATGTCTCATTTCTGCCACTAGATTTTGGGCAGAAACTAAGTCTCATTTGTCTTTACATCCACTTGCATAATACCTTGTGAAGCAGGTGCTAAATAATGTTTACAGAATGAAAGAATGGATGCATGAATGCATGAATGGATGATGTTTTGGGTTGTATCCTTACAATGACAAAAAAATGTTTGGGGAAGGAAAAAGCACAGTCTGGCACACAAAGGTGAGAGTAATGATACTAAAGAACCATACCAACATGACATTCAAGTCACTGTTAGTAAATTTAAAATATCATTTTAAAAAATGTTTTGTAACAACCAATAAATAACAAAATTTTTCATCAAATATACTTTCTGAGATAATTATAACTTCTGATAGAAAACAGTCAATTTCTCATAGAGGATCAATAAATTGCTTTATTCTAATATTGGTTTAAAGATGTTTATTTTATATAGAATATGTAACAAAAATAAATTCAAAGAAAATATTTTTGGTATTATAATTTATCTCGTAAAATACTTTGGCATTATGAAAATAAAGAGGACAAAATATAAAAAGGACAATTCTTTTAAAGCCTGGTATGCTATTAGTGATAAAATTTACAAGAAACATGATTATTTTTCTTATTAAAGGCTTAATCTTATATTAAACAATAATAATTTTAATGAGACTATTAATAGAAGACAAGGAAAATATCAGATTTTCAAGTTGTATTACATTAACTGATTCATATTATTTGATTAAATAGTAATTAAATTGAATAAACTACATACTATGAGTAATTATGAGATTAGCTAATTACTTCATTTCCTGTTCCTTGGTGAGATTATATACTAAATAAGATCATAGATTTAGACCTAGAAAGGACCTTGAAAAGGAATCTGGTGTGACTCATTCACATCCCATTGGTACTGTAATTCAATGAGAAATTCTAAAAAAAAATAGAAGAAGTCAAATTTACCCTTTACACTGAAATCATGCTATAGTTTATTAAAGTTGAGATTCAATTTATTTTTATAAACTTCCAACTTATTAACATTTCCTTTTTGTATTTATTATTCTTAGCTTCAAATAATTCATTGACCTTTAGAAACAGTGTATATAATCATAGATTTATAACTGGAAGAGAATTTTGAAGTTGTCTAGTTTATATTTTATTTTATTGATAAGGAAATTCAGGTCCTTGGAAGACCCAAAGGTAAAAAATTAGAGAGGAAAAGTTTGAACTCAAGTCTTCTCTAGAGACATTCATTTTCCACTATATTATTATCATTCTCAAAGGAATGCATATCTAATGTTTATTAAATGTACATTATATGCATATATATTATACCATGTATCTATACATGTTCATATATATATATATATAATGTTTTACATGGTTTATGAGATATAGGTTTTATTAAAAAGCACAATATTAATCCAAGAAATATATAAATTTTCTCTGAAAACAACCACTTGTGCATGCATATATACACATACACATATTACAGTTTACCTTTGAAAGTAAATATCCTTTTCTCCCAATAAACTGAACCCAAGCTTTCAAAGCTATGCTAAAGTTATCTTTATCATTAAATGAGTCTAGTGAAAATTTAAATTGTATGCAAATTCCTCACATGAAAGTAGAAATAAAACTTTAAATCTCTTATAAAAATGATTTGGGAATACCTTTGTGCAGAGTGGATAACATTTTATTACCTAGGATGAGATTCAGAAGGGCAATAGAATCGAGTTATTTTTGACTATGGGTATCTCTGGAGCTCGATAACATATACGGCAGCATGTCACATTAACATATAAAATTAAGTTCTGAAACCCCCCAAAGCACCATTAAAACAAGCCTCAACAAGATAGACCAAGTAAAAGTGCAGCTGGCATGGACTTGCGTTCAAATAGTGGTTCAGCATCACTAACAAAGCATTGCAGAAAACCTGTTCATTCAGTAATATCTTCCGTAATTGCTCCAGATGCATCATCTTAACCAATCAAATAGACAATAAATATGCCACTCTTAGCATAAATTATGTTCCCTTCCTTCTGGAACTTTTTTTTCTGAATGGATATCATATTTTGTACATTCTCCTTCACATTCTATTTTTAATATTCTTTGAAAGATTATGCCAGAAATAACTACATTTGAATTTGAGGGCTAAACATCCAAAATGGCTTATCCATTGATTTTATAATTTAAAAGAATCTCCTGGGTTTTGGAAAGATATATGGAAAAAAGAAAAATTGCATCATATAATAACATCTTCAATTAATAATAATAAATAATTTATTATTAATAATTCTTAATTAATAGTAATAATTTAAAAGGTCTAGGTGTATGGCATTCATCATTATTGTAAAATTTTAGAAATAATTTAGAAGCCATCAAAATGTATAATACTTTAGAACAGTAGTTACATTATTCTGTTGACACCTGATCATCTTGAAACTCTTTTTCAAGGAATATATGATTTCAAAACTTTTATTAAAATAACAGTATTAAAACACTACTATGCACTAAAATGTTTTAATTTTTACTATGATAAAAATCAATAGAATCCAAATAAACAAAAATTCTTTGAAGGTGAAACAAATATTTTAAGAGAATAAAGTATTCTGAGACCAAAAAGTTTGAGCACCACTGCTTCAAGATCTAGCTAATTAGAAATCTACAACTTGGCAATTTTGTAAATTGTGTGTGTGTGTGTGTGTGTGTGTGTGTGTGTGTGTGTGTGTGTGTGTGAAATGAGAGAGAAAGAGAGAGATTGGCAAATTGCAATTTCTCATCATATATAAAGAAGGGAAAAAATAAAGCAAGATTAAATAGAACTCACAGGAATATATTTTAAAAATTGCCTTGATCATTACTGTTATTAAATTTGAGATTTTGGAACAATATAAGACTAGCTAGGACTAGTAATTTACTCAATAATATTAAAGGAGGGAATGAATAAGCAACGGGGAAATAATTTAAGATGAATTGTTCTCAGGGTGGCTAGGTGGTGCAGTGGATAGAGCACCAGCCCTGGAGTCAGGAGTACCTGAGTTCAAATCCTACCTCACACAATAATTACCTAGCTGTGTGGCCTTGGGCAAGCCACTTAACCCCATTGGCTTGCAAAAACTTAAAAGAAACAAACAAACAAAGATGAATTGTTCTCTAAAGAGCTAAATTTTTCCAACATTGTTCTCCTTTTTCACATTATCTGTCTAAAGGATATTTGTCTGTGTGTGTGTGTTTGTGTGTGTGTGTGTGTGTGTGTGTGTGTGTGTATGGAAGGTTCTCATTTTTTAAATTTTTTTTAAAAATTCAGAAAATACATTGCTTGACATGGAAATGAGTATTTTTGTTCTACATCTCTGTTTTACTGCTTTGCTACATTATACTCATTATATTGCTTTACTTGAAAGAGAAAACATTCTAAAAGAAATTAACTATTGGGAAATGGTGAAACATTTCTCTTCTGGCAAAATGACAACTCTGAGCAACTTTAGACTTTGGAAAAACCACATTAATGGGAATATACACACTCATATTTTGACAGAATAATGGCTCCAGCCATTGAACAAAAGCATGGTTAAAGACTTTTATTGCTGAAATCTTGAAAAGGATCAGTTTCAGCTTTCTTGGAAATGGTTTGGCTCTTCAAGTTCGAGGATTTGCTGAACAAAAGAGATTTTGAATTAGATATTCGCAGTCTTGACCACAAGAAATGAAATGACAAAAATAGTTTTGATTAGTGGGTAGCTATCAGTAGCTTTAGAAGATTCTTCATTATACATGCATATAAGCAAACACAGATAATATGGAAAAGCTTTTGTATTGCAATTACTTCCTTTAACAAGAAGCAATAATCTGCTGGTTGACACAGTGAATAGGGACAGCTAGTCTTCTCGAGAATAAATGTTGAGGCTCTGGATGATATTACTATCTTCAATATGAAGATAGTAATATCTCTGCTTACTTCCATGGAATTTTGAGCTCCAGAGAAAGAATGAAGTAAATAGTAGGTGTTACATATGAATAAAAGGAAATAAAGTCTTCTCAAGTTGCAAATGTCTCTCTATGTGAATTAGTCAATAGTACTAAGGATAAGTTAATAATTTTCTTAATGAGTACTCCTGAATATAATGGACTACAATCACTCTCCAATGAGAAACATTGATCACCCTCTTAGTAAAAAGCAAAGGGAGAACTTAAATGATTTTGTTGAAGATTATATATTATTTTCACTTCCTAAATATCCTTTAAGATAAAATTACCTTTTAAAAATCTAAAATAATTTTCTCCAAAGACAGATTTGATTAATTTGGATTCCATGAATTATGAAGTTGCTTCAAGAATAGGAATTAATTTGAAAAAAAAATGGTACATTGCTTTGTCTATTAGAATAATCTCTCCTCTTGTACTGGACTTTTAATATAGAACAACAATTTATAATGCATGAAAATAGTGAGAAAAATCCATCTTGTTGCAAATATTTGTCTAATAATGTCAAGTAGTAAGTTTCATAATTATCTTTTAATTATTTAATAGAATCTGCCTTTTTTCATTGCCCTAGAGATAATGAATATGTAATATAATTTCTGCCTTATCCAATAGAAATAAAAAATGTGGCTCCAAAATAATGTATGGTTACATTTTCACAAAGTAATCCCTCACATAAAATTTAATATTCTATTCACATGTAACAACTCTTCACATCTGCCTGCCACAAAACACTTTAAAATGAGAGTCTAGAATTATTACAAAGGGATAGCTTTAGTCTTTGTGCTTCCCAGGTTTCCCAACTGTTTAAAGGGGAATAAAATTCCCACCTACTTTTCAGGCAGACTTCTTGTGAGAATTAA
This sequence comes from Macrotis lagotis, assembly GCF_037893015.1. NCBI lineage: Eukaryota > Metazoa > Chordata > Mammalia > Peramelemorphia > Peramelidae > Macrotis > Macrotis lagotis. The sequence goes on along the minus strand of NC_133660.1, from coordinate 149,854,623 downwards.
TGAGATGTCTACAAAAGTTTGGCTGAGAGAGAGATGTTGGAGTTAAATCTGCTTATATCAAAATTCAGGAAATTTGAGCATCATTTAAAAATGTGGAAAAGATTATTAATAGAAACTTCCAACTAACATAGTTCATATGTTTCAAAGTCCTTCATGATTCTTTTCTATTTAGAAACATATCAAAATGAGAAAGACTACAATCTCAATGATGAAAAAACTGAATAATTAAAATAAAATTTGACTTTAGGGTACAGTAAGTAAATCATCAGTCTCATTTGAAAATTGAATGCTTTCAAATTTCCAAGCTGATGCTCAGCATACTGAACTTCATTCCCTTACTACTTGAGCCTGTCTAAGGAAGCAGGAAAGGCATGAAAACACAGAAACTAATGAGTCAAGGTAATAGACCGACAGATGCTTGAAATCAATGTAAGCATATTTAAAGTATGCAAAAAAAAAGGTAATTTGGGCAATATGGGATTTTCAAAGCCCTTCGCTTAAGTGCTCTAGCTATACATTTTCAGACATAATATAAACAGATATTACTGAGTATAAATATTACTATCTTTTCAGGAAAAGAGGTTTGCAATAAGATTGTAGGAAAGTCTATTGTGGAAATAAATGCTCATTACATTGAAAACAAAGTATTTGAGATGTGATGTTTAAAGACTTTCTTTAAGAATTGAACTACATGATAGACTCTCTTACTTCAATTAATCAAAATAGGAATACAGTTTATTGCTAAAATGCACATTCCAGTTTTCCAAGTAGGAATCAGTGAAATCTGAAGAATCCCTCATGCTAAAAGAAGCTTTCATTTGCAATGTTACATTTACAAATACATTAATATAGCAGGAGAGAAAATCTTTCTATCTTTCATAATAATTATATTATTATTGAAAACAAAACAAACAGATGTTATCAGAAGAGCAAATATATCTTCTTCTAAATGACATGCATATGCCCAATGGCTCACTGAGGACAATATGATCAATTTTCAAGCATTATATGCATCATCACATTTAGGGAGAAATTCTTAGGTTTAAACAGAAAAGGATGAAATGGTAAAAGGTATAATCCCTGACATCATTATTGATGAAGTGACTATCTGGAAGTAGAAGGTTGGAAGTGTACTGAGGAGGTGAGGTACAATGCTATTATTATTATTTTTTAAATTTTGGATGAGATATTAGAATAGAGTTGAGATAATAAGGTTCAATTATACATAAGGTAGCTAAGTATTCATTAGCTTACTAATTAATAATCAATAGCAATAATGTTGGCAACACAGTCTATATATAAAAAAAGGTCTATCCTTAAAATGACACTTTATGGATATTCTAAAGAATTTGATGTTATTCATTTCAGTTCTCTGATCTATGTGGAAAGACTGTACTGCCTTGAACAAACTCTACAGAAAAGTGTTCTGTATACTTGAAAATCTACAGAGAAAAATATTTGTCATAAATTATTCCTTCGTTCTTCTACTTATATAAGAGTAAGGCATATTTGAAATATATTGGAAAGACTATTAATAAAAGCATAGAGAGAGTCAGAGGTAAACGGGGGAGACTAGAAAAGCAAGTTCCTAGATGATTACAATAAGATTATAGAGTAAAATTATACAACAAGATTATAGATAAGACCATAAAGTTCATATTACATGTGAGGAAAGTGAGATAAAAATTGGTTAAGTTAGTTGCCCAGAGTGACTCAGGAGAATCAGAGGCAATATTTGAACTTAGGTCTTCCTTTTTCCAAGTCCAATGTTTTTTATTATTAAATTTATGTACCTTTCAAAGCTAGCAGGAAAGAGGTATGGATGTTTATGCATATTTATAGATAGATGCATCATTTTATTTTTTTTATTTTTGGTGAAGGAAAGAAAGAGCAGCACTAACAATTGAAAAATTAATAATTCATATCTGAAATCACCATCATGAAATCAATAGACTCTATTATTCGTACCTTACTTTCAAACTATATTCAAGGTGGAGTTAATGACAAAAATTTCTAAAAACATCCCTTAAATGAATTAAGTGGTATTTATAATGATCCAAGAAAATGTCTTAACTAGTGATACCATTACAATGTTTGGAATTTAAATAAGCAGCTTTTAATATTGATACTGCTCACAAAATAGACAGAAAGGTCATGCTGAGAGGTCCAGGGTGAATGTCCCAAAAGCAATCTCTGTCTCTGTCTCTGTCTCTGTCTCTGTCTCTCTCTCTCTGTCTCTCTCTCTCTCTCTCTCTCTCTCTCTCTCCCTCCCTCTCTCCATATATATATATATATATATATATATATTTTTCCATTGAAAAGCAAACATGAATCCTAAGAAACTATATATTTTTTCCTATCTTCTTTTAGATTTAATTTTATTAAAGCTGAAAGAAAAGAATGGAGATGATTTAGCCCAATTTCATTTTACATATTAATTAATAATAACAAGAACAGTGGTAACACAAATCTTCCAAAACTGATGCTCAATCCCAAGGAATGATCAGGTCTCTTCTTACTTGATTCATCTCTCAGCTTGGCATTCTTGTTTAGGGTTGGAGTTTGAATGACCTGTGAAGTAACTACATATTTCACGTCCAAACATCTTTGAAGAACATTTTGTCATCCACCCACTTCTTAAATATATACAACTGTGTATAACACAGTTTATTTCTCTTGATTCGTCAATAGTAATTAAAAAGATTTAAAAATAATTAGATATTAATGACAATATCCCACAAGCTTTGGTTTTCTTCGCCATTAAAATACAAACTCCCAGAGGATGAGGACTACGTCCCATGCCTTTATCTATCAGATTTATTATGGTACCTGATTCATAGAGTTTAATAATTGCATTTCATTTGTGCACACATCACAATTCTAGCTACTGCTCTCTTATTTATTACAAGAAAGTCCTCACTAAGAACCATGGAGAACAACCAAAGAAGGTTCCTGCCTAAATTCATTAATTTCAGAGAACTATTTCTATTTAAGGACCTCAGTCCAAAGGATCAGATGTGATATCCACTAGTGGTTCAATTGCAAGAGCATCTTCCCATGGTGACCAGGCAATGTTAGTATAACTAGCAGGTTTTGTTATTCTTTCCAGGTCCATCTAGAATACATTTTTTAAAAAAATCCTGCCTCCCACAGATTTATCAGAATTGCAAAAGATACAATAACTTTCTGTCTATTGCAACTGTTAAAGTGGTGTTACCAGATATTTCTATATCTAGTACTATGATTCATAATCAAACTCAAAATCACTTTGGTTTTAAACTTACATATTCTTCCAAAGCAACTACAATTGTATGCCAGTTTGGGATTGTTTTTCTAGTTCTCTTTCTTTTTTAAAAAATTTGTATTTATTTAAGATCACACAGTTAGGCAATTTTAAGTGTCTGAGTCTGGATTCAAACTCAAGTTCTCCTGATTCCAGTATCAGTGTTCTATCCACTGTGCAACCCAGCTGCCCTCTGGGTTCTCTTTTTCTGATTATTTGTAAATCTTGAAATGGTAGTCCTGAAAAGAAATGAACAATTTTAACTTTCATTATTCCTAATAATTTATTTTACATGCATTTGTTACAAGTAATTATAAGTAAATAGCAGTTTTAACAACAATCTACTTTTGTCTTAGAAGAAATCAATTTTGAAGAAATTTTTTCGGTCATTCATAAATCTTCTTAATATTTGGTCTTTAAATATTGAAAATCTTTTTTTCTCTCCTCTCTTTTAAGTCTGGACTGACATTTTAAGAATTTATGTTTGTTTTATTATAAAAGTTGGCCTATTGTCTTTAACTTTTGTTTTCATAATGTGTCTGATTCACCTTTCAAGTTTTATTTGGTAGCTGCTACTAGTGTTTTGGTAGTGTTTTGTAAGCTTTTTGAGAGCAGGAATTCTTTCAGATTTGCCTTTATATTTTCAAAGTTAAGCACTGTGTGTGGCAGAATTTTTTTTTTAACTAAACCTTTCATTTTCTTAGTATTGGGATCTCCAAGTAAGAAACTTTCATTGTTAAAGCAGGTTAGTCACCTCTTTTCAATTTATAATTTTAGACTTGATTTTGAGAAATGAGAGATTAGGTGACTTGCCTATGATGCAAAAATGTGCCAAAGGTAGAACTTATCTATCCACTTACAATATTATTCCTGTACTTTACATAAAGAGAAAAAGTTAACTGAGTTGGACACTGTATTTGTCATGATAAAAAAATTAGTTACCAGAATTTATTTTCAAATATTTGTTAAGTCGTAGATGGAATTAAACCATAAGCCTCACAGATTTTCATACTGGAAAAAAAAACCCCAGGAAAACTATAACAATGCAAATCTTTGTGATTCAACATTGATACTCTAAACCTAGGAGAATCAAAAAAATAATCATAATTAAAGGTTACCATCTACTTAATTTCATCTTGAAGATTTTTACAATTAAAGTGATTTCAACAGTATGACCTGAAGAAATACTCTCATTTTTGCTACAGTTCAGTGTTTACTTTATATCTTATTGTAAATGATCCACCTGTCTCTAGTGACATATAATTTTGAAATCACTGAAAATTTTATTTTATAGTAGAAAGCAGCACCTTAAAACAATGTTCTGGGATTCCTAGAATTCTATGAAAATTAAATCAGCACATTTCAATTCTGAGTACATTTTGACTAAAAATATTAATCCTATAAAAATTATAAAATGTATACCCATCAACTAAAATGAGGGGATCAGTAGCAATTTTGGCAGCTGCAAAACAATTTATGTATAAATTGTTTCAAACACATAGAGATTATTTATGGAAATGTAAGAAAAGCAATATTGTATGTCAGTTGCATGGTTCTTTCTGAAGAAATGGTAGTCAGTTCACCTTGAGAGCAGTATTATGGTGCTTTCAGATTTGAGATGACTTTGGCTCCATGGAAAGCATGCCAAATATAGAATGGATATGACATCACTTCATTGTCATTTGTCATGCCTTTTCTTTACTGCCCCCCCATTCAATCAGTTGATAACCACTATTGATTTTCTCTCCTTAACCAATCTCATATATAGTGATCTTTCCAGCCACATGGTCACCAGTCTAGGTCAGGTTTCCATCTTCTCTAACTTGGACTACTACAACAGTTTTTTGATTGATAGCATTATATCAAGTATCTCCCATCCATAGAAAGCATATTTGACACTATATTACCCTGATCAAGAATGTTTAGTGGCTCCCTAACAAGAAAAAAATGAAAACTTCTCTGTGTAGACCTAAAAATCCTTTGCAATCTTGTTCTAACTTTTCAGAACTGATTTCACCTTAGTACTACCACCCTAGAAACTTCTTATTTGAAGCCAAACTGACAGTTTCCCCTTCATAAGGGTATTCTAAAGCCTATCTGTCTACATTAACATAAATTCTCTCACATATATGCCACGTTCATCTTCCCTTTTTCTCTAGTTTCTATGAATCACTTGTTTCCTTCAAGCCTCAGCTCAGCTGTCTCTATTTACATAAATTCTTTTTCCGACTCATCTACTTGTTAATATATTCTCTTCTCTTCCTCTCCCAAAGAAAACATCAAAATTATTGTACTTACTTTCTCAAAACAATTTTATCTCTCTCCATACACACATATAAACATATATGTGTCTTTTTATTTGCCCCCTTCCCCCACCACTATCATTACAATAGAAAAAACATTGATAGAAAATATTTAATTATATTTCTCTGTATCCACATTACCTAGCAGATTGTCTTGTACATAGTGCTTAAAAATGATAATTGAATGAATAACTTATACACTAGAACCAGTAAGCCACTTTCTAAAATACATATATATATATATATATATATATTCTTACATAGAGTAGTTTTTAATATCATGTATATATATGTATATATACATATATATATATATATAATCATAGTCATTTATTATTTCACCTTTTGGGCACCATCATCATTTTATTGAAACAATATTGTTTTACATAAAGCCATCTTTAGCTAACAGGATACACTAATATAAGGCACCTGAATGGGGAAAGAAAATGTCTACTGCAAGTAAAACAGAGGATTGAAAAAACTCAAGGGGATCACTAACCATATTAGGCTTGGATGGGCAACAGCGCACAGGGAAGAAGCCCTGTCACAGCCACATTCACAGCAACTGAAAAGGAAAAAAAAAAGCCCAAGATAAGGCATGGATCCCACTACGCTAATACCACATAAAGATATGTGAAACTTAATTTATTAATTTTTTTGTATGAAGAATTTATTCCAAATGTATGGAATTGAATAGAATCAAATTGTGGCTTCAACAACTAGTCTGTGAATGAACTTGAGATAGGGTTGAACAGGAAGACAGGAAGACCTGAGTTCAAATCATTTAATAACTTGACTATAGTAGATTCAATTAACCTCTCTTAGCCATACTCATCTATAAAATGGGAATAATAATAGCCCCTACACCACAGAATTATTTTGAAAATCAAATGTGACAACACCAGTAAAGAATCAATAAATCTTAGAATGCTATGCAAATGCTAACCCAGGAAGTATTTCAGATATGGATACTTTTCAATTTATTTTAGAGGTGGTTCAAGTAAATCATGAAATAAAATAACTATAAATTAGCAAAACATATAGTTTTATTTAACAGATTGAAATTTTGAAACCAAGATATTTAGTATTTAATTTCACATTCTTTTTTTACTTCTTTTATAGTAAGTGAAGATAGCTACAAATGGAAAATTCATCACAGAATATATAATTCTTTCATTTCAAGTCAGTTGTATCATGAATGGTATGATAGGATGTCAAAAAATGAAATAATCGGTCAGTGACTACCTATTTCTTTTACTTCATTGGATAATTTATTATAGTTCAAACCAAAGGAAAAAACCTCACTGTTAATAAGGTGCCAAATAGTTTTCATGTGAGGAATGATATAGAAGCAAAATTTTTGAATGATTTAATTGTGCATTTTTTCACATTTTTTTGTTTTGAGATTATAAATTAAACTATATTACTCAACAAAACAAAAACAATTTTATTCCAGTATTTATTCATATAATCTCAAAATTTAAATTGCATTTAAATCAATAACATTCTGTAGTGATGTAATTAGTAAAGTATTTATGTACTTACAATTAAATAGGAATAGCTTGAATGTTTCTAGTACGTAAGGCAAAAATCATTAAATTACATTGTCAAGATAGATCTGATTATTTTTCCTTTTAGTTTAATCTAAGATCATGCATCTCCCATTGAAGCAAATTAATAATCTCATGTGGAGATATTTTCTTTTAAAATCTTTATGACTCATACTTAGGTGTGGTGGTGATGACATTGACTCAGAAAACTGTTTCTACCAGATTTTCTTGGGCTATTGTCAAAAAATATTTTATTCATATCTTAAAATTGAAAATGGACAATATCACCACTAATATCTTGAGAGTATATATTTTCTAAATACCATCCAATTAGAAATATAACACATTATATGATACTGATTTTATAATTGGAAGGGACATTAAACACAATTCACTTCAACCTTGTCATTGAAAAGATGAGCAAACTAAGACTCTAAAAGAAGTTGTTTGTCATATAGATAGGATGTAGATGAGTGACCATTTGAAAGTAGGTCTTCTAACTCCAGAATTGATTTTTTTTACGTTTCAGCATGCTAATTTCCTCATAATTATAAGCAAATTCTGCCATAATATTGTCAAATCTCAGTCTAACGTAATTCTGACATTCTACTATTTATGTTTCTGAGCTATAAAATATATTTTTTATACCTTCTAATCTAAGGCAGTGAGAAAGATAACAAGTCCAGCATATTTTCTACTATACTATCTGGCCTTTTTACTAGAACCAAAACACATAGAGAGTGTACTTGAGCTGAAAATTGGTTGGAAATAGAAGTTATTTTGCAGAATTTGGGCAGAACTTGATTAGAATTATTGTGAACAATAATAAGTAAGGTGTGGTGTTCGGGTTTGAATACTTACTTGGAAATATGACCATTGTGATGTCATTAGGCCTCTCTTGGCATAAATTAAATTATTGTTATAATAAAAACAAAACTTTTGTTGCCTACCTCAAAAGTTTATTGTAAAGAAAATAGCTTTAAAAATCAGTTAGTTAGGGGCAGCTAGGTGGCACAGTGGATAAAGCACAGGCCCTGGAGTCAGGGATTACCTGAGTTCAAATCTGGCATCAGACACTTTATAATTACCTAGCTGTGTGGCCTTGGGCAAGCCACTTAACCCCATTTGCCTTGCAAAAAAAAAAATCAGTCAGTTAGTTATATATAAAATATATCTTTCCTTTAATCCTTCTTCCAGTTTTTACTTCCAAGATTATACTAACTTTAATTGATCTCTTATTCTGCTAAACTTTTGGAGCCCACATGTTAGACATATTTTCAGATAGAAAAACAAAATAAAACAAGCAAAAGAATCTACTTTATCTCCAGAACTAGCTTGTAAGTTTATTTGTTAGGGTTTTATCTTTATGTCAAGGTAAAGAGTACACTAAAGTGAATATTAAGGAAAAAAAATTAAATAATTTATTTTTATTATCATTACTAGTAGTAGTAGTGTCATAGTAGTAGTAGTGCTAGTGGCAGTAGTAGTAGTAATAGTAGTGCAATAGTACAGTATTAATTGAAATGGTTAGTAAATATCTAAAAGAGGAAGCAGAAATCAGAAAAAATTATCTTTGCTTCATAAAGAACCAGTTATGCCAACAACCTCATTTCTTCTTTTAACAAGTTGGACCTACTGGTTGATAGATCAAGAAAATGCTGTGGATAAAAGTCATTTGTTTTAAGCACAGAGTTGTTTCATTCTTTTTTTCACTTGCAAGTTCTCTCTCTACCACAGTCTCTCTTTCATACACTGAAAAAACAAGAAAAACAATACCAATTCTAAATATGTAGTCAAACAAAAAATTCTAAATTAGATATGTCCCTCTTACACATATATATGTATGTATACATATAAATACATATATAAACATATACATATATAGTGAGTTTTACAGCGACTTTAATTCTTTTCAATTTGATTACCTTTATATTATTATTATTATTATTATAGATATCATCCTTATTGTGTTCACTTTGCATTCTATTCATATAGTCTTCCTAAGGTTTTCTGAAGGAACCCCCCTTTATCATTTCTTACAAAATAATAATATCATTCATCTACTTCTCAATTGGTGGACATTGTCACAGTTTCCAATTATTTGCCAAAGCAAAAAAGAGCTGCTATAAATTATGTTATACATATGGGTTTTCTTTCTTCCTTTGATCTTTTTGGGTTAAAAAATCTAATAGTCTCACTAGGTGAAAGAATGCACAGTTTCATAACTATTGAGGCATAATTCCATATTGCTTTTGAGAATGGATAATCTCGTTTCCAATTCCAGGAAACAATGTACTATTTCCCCAAATAGGCCCTAGGATTTGTCATTTTCTCTTTTTTGTCACCTTATCCAGTGTAAGGGGTGCTAACTGATACTTCAGGATTTTAAATTTGAATTTCTTCAATTAGTAATGGTTTAGAGAATTTTTCTTATGATTATTAATAACTATAATTTCTCCTTTTGAAAATTGTTTATAAACCCTTTCTATTCTATCAGTGAATATTTCTTGCTCTAATTAATTTGGTTCAATTTCATATGTATCTGTGATATAAGAGAATCTAGCAAAAATTTCCCCAGTTCTCTGCATTTCTTATAAATTTAAATGTTGTGATTTCATATCGAAGATTTTTTTAAATTTTATATAATGAAATTAAACATCTTTATTTCCTGTGAACCTTTCAATCTATTGTATGATCATGAACTTTTATGATATCCATTAATTTGAAAGATAATTTATTTCTGGCACACTAAGTTTCTTATGATATCACCCTTTATGTTTAAATTATGTCTATGTCTATTTTCTGTTGGATTACATTCCTGTTTTCCCAACATAGTAAAAATACTTAGTAAATGTACAAATATTTGAGAATTTGGGGTTTATTATGCTTCCATAACTAGCATATTAAGATTAAATTCATTAAGATGAAATATAATAATCAAGTCTTTCAATTTGTTTAACAAATGTCATAGGGTGAAGTCAAAACAGAAGAGTCAGTTGAAGTCTCTTAATATTACTCCAAACAACTTTATAATAATGCTTCAAATTAAATTTCATAGTAGTAGCAGAGTCAACAAAAGGTCATGGTGAGATATTGTTCTAAGAAAACTCAGGAGATAAACAGGAGATATCTGTGATACCTGGGTGAAAGCCTGTCCAAAGCAAAGATAAGCAGTAGTAGCAATTGGAACTCTAAACCCAGAGAAGATAAAGCATTCAGACAATGATTCAGAAAGAGTGCTATTTATTGCTGGCACAGGGTCCTGGTCTTAGCTAAGAGGAATGCTAGTGCTTATGACTGCAGAAAGGCAGGGCTTATTCCTAGATTAAAAATATAGTACAGGCAGGGAGACCAGTGAAATACCTTTCCCTGGCTCAAACCAATCTGGAACCCCTAACAGCAGGTAGAAATCATAATGGGTTCTGAAGTAGCAGCATAAAAAAGCATAAAGCTTGCAACAGTGCTTCTTTACCTCATATAACTTTAACATAAAGTCCAAAATAAAGAAATGGGTTAAAACAAGAGCAAACATCATAAATTTTTACTATTGTGCAAGGGAAGACCAATACAAAAACTTAGAAGAAAACAATAATACAAAAACAAACACAATCAAAAGTCACAGAGCAAAATTCTAATTGGACAAAAAACCAACAAGCAATTCCAGATAAAAAGTTGAGTAATGCAAGAAAAATGGGGAAGGAAATGAGAATGAATGATACAAGAAAATTTTGAAAAGAGAATTAAGAACTTGATAAAAGAGTCACAAATAATCACAGAAAAATAACATCTTAAAAATAAAATTGCTATAAAGGCAAAAGAGACATAAAAATGACAGGAGAAAAGAACTCCTTTAAAAAGCAAAATATATCAAATGGAAATGGAAGCATAAAAATTCACTGAAAAAATATTGTGCAGAGCAAATATAGAAAAAGTGTTATGAAATTTCACTAAATTAATTAATTAAAATTAGAATTATGTGATAACTAATGACTCCATGATACATCAAGAAATAATAAAACAAAAGTAAAGAATGAAGAAATTGAGGAAATATTGAAATATTTCATTTGAAAAAACTGACCTAGAAAATAGATTGAAAGGAGATAATTTAAAAATTACAGAAGTATCAGAAAAAAGCCTAGACATGATACTTCAAGAAATTATAAAGAAAAATTGCCCTGTAGAGGATAAAAGAGAAAAATGAAAGAATTCCATTTTTGTGTCCTAAAAGAGATCCCAAAATAAAAATTCCTTAGAGTTTTATATAGCTAAAATTTAGGGCCAAGGAGAAAATATTGCAAGCAGTGAATAAGAATTAAAGTATCATGGAGATATAGTTAGGATCACAAAAGATTTAGGAGCTTCCATGTTAAAGAAGTAGAGGACTCGACTCAGAACATTGTATTCCAGAAGTCAAAAGAGTTGTGTTTTCAACCAAGTATATTTTAGCCATTAAAACTTGGTACAATCCTTCTGAGGAAAATTGATATTTAATAAAATAGAGGACTTTCGTGCAGTCTTGATGACAAAAACAGAGTTGGATATAAAGGGAAATCATAAGAGACTCAATAAGGTTAAACTGTTTACATCCTATATGAGAAGATAATACTATATCTCTTAAGTATTGATAACGGTGATGATGATGATGATGATGTTGAAGAAAACAATGATGATGATAAAGATGATGATGATTGGGATGACAATGATGACATTTAAGAGATGTTGACAAAGTCAGAGGCATGTGAGCTCTATTAGAAAGAGCTCCAAAAATGAAGTGTTGAGAAAGAGGATGAACTAGGAGGAGGAGAGGAGAGGTAGAATTATCAAGAGGAGGAATTTTTACAGTGGAAGGGAAAAACGGGGGAGTGGGCAATGTTTTATCTCACTCTCATTGAAACTTGTTCAAAGAGGGAAAAATGAATGTGTATCCACACAACAACAACAAAATATGATAATACAAAGTAAAGTGAGAACTGGGAGATTGTTGTACACAACATAGCAACATTGTGATGATGATAAACTTTGAAAGATGACAGGGCAGCTAGGTGGCACAGTGGATAAAGCACTGGCCCTGGAGTCAGGAGTACCTGGGTTCAAATCCGGTCTCAGACACTTAATAATTACCTAGCTGTGTAGCCTTGGGCAAGCCACTTAACCCCATTTGCCTTGGAAAAACCTAAAAAAAAATAAAAAGATGACTACTCTGATTGATAGAATAATCCAAGGCATTTTTAAATGACTCATGATGAAAAAAAAATTCAGTCTTCCGGGAAAAAAGTAATGAAATCTAAGTGAAAATTGAAGTCTAATTTTCTCACTTTTCTTAATTGTTCTTCTTTTGCAACATGGCTAATATGGAGATAGATTTTGCATACTTTCATATGTATAAATAACATCATAATGCTTGCCATCTCAAGCAAGGAAGGATGAAATTTGGGCATTCAAAATTGAAAGGAAAAAATTGTTAAAATAACTCAATATAAATGGCCAAATGATATGAACAGATGAAATTAAATCTATAGTCATACAAAAGAAAAATGCAAAGTAAACAATTCTGAGATATTACCTAACACCTACTAGATTTACTAATATGACAAAAAAGGAAAATGATAAATGTTAAAGGGGATGTAGGAAACCTGGGAACTAATGTGTTTTTGGTGAAGTTGTGAACTGATCTAATCATTCTGTAAAGCAATTTAGAAATTGTGCCCAAAGGATTATACTAATTTATTTGCACATTACTAAAATAGTCTTGTTATAAGACTAAACATAATCCCCCTTTCCCCACAAAAAATAGAAAAACCTCATGAATAGTAAAGTAAGAGAAAAAGCAAAAAAATTGTACTTCAATCTGTTTTCGAATTCCATCAGTTCTATCTGTGATGGATTGGATTCTTTTATTTTTAAGTATTTTTTTTTGCAAGGCAATGGGGTTAAGTGGCTTGCCCAAGGCCACACAGCTAGGTAATTATTATTAAGTGTCCTGACTCCAGGGCCGGTGCTCTATCCACTGTACCACCTAACTGCCCCTGGATTGGATTCTTTATCATATGTCCATCAGAGAAGTTGTTACCATATTTTTCTCCCACAGTTACTATTGCTAATTGTATTTCACTCCATCCATTCCTCCTCACTCCCATTTATTGTTACTTCTCTCCTTTTATTTTGTCCCTCTTTAAAGTGTGTTAAGGGGCAGCCAAATGGTAGAGAGAACTGAGCACCAGCCCTGAGCCAGGAGGACCCAAGCCCAAGTCGCACCCCAGACATCCAATAACCATCCAGTCATGTGGTGCCAGGCAGGCTCCAGTTTAAGAGTTTTCTATACCCTAATAAGTGTGCATGTTGTTTCCTCTCTGAGCCATTTCTGATGAGAATGAAGACTCACAAATTCCCCCTCACCTACCCTCCTTCCACTCCACTGCAAAAATAGTTTTTTTGACTCTTTTACATTAAATATCTTAGCCCATTCTACCTCACCTTTCCCTTACTCCCAGTAAATTCCTTTCTCACCCATTCACTCCATCTTTATAATATATTATGCCTTCATATTCAGCTCTCTCCTGTGTCTTGTCTAGATAAGTTCCTTCTAACTGTTATATTCTATTATGAAATGGTTCATTTCAGTTATCAGCATCATCTTTCCATGCAGGAATACAAGCAATTTAACATTATTAAATCCTTGATAATCAGTCCTTTCCATCCACCCTCTCTATGCTTTGCCTGAGTCCTCTACTTGGTGAACAAGCTTTCTATTCGGTTCTGGTCATTTCAACAGGAAAGTTTGAAAATTCCCTGTTACACTGAATGTCTATCTTTTTCCCTGAAAGAGGATATTCAGTTTTGCTGGATAGTTGATTCTCAGTTGTAATCCAAGCTCTTTTGCCTTCCAGAATAGCATATTTTAAGCCCTATGAGCCCATAATGTAGATGCTACTAAGTCCTGTGTAATACTGACTGTAGTTTCTCGATATTGGAATTATTTCTTTCTGATTACTTGTAATAATTTCTCTTTGCCTTGGGAGTTCTAGAATTTGGCTACAATATTACTGGGAATTATTTTTTGGTATCTCTTTCAGGAGTAGTCAGTAGATTCCCTCAATTTGTATTTTACTCTCTGCTTCTAGGATATCAGGGCAATTTTCCTGAAGAAATTCTTTTAAAAATGAAATCAATGGACTTCCTGTCGAGGGGCGGAGCCAAGATGGTGACAAGAAAGGATGGTGTCTTAGGCGCTCTCTAATAAAAATGAAATCAATGCTCTTTTCCTGATCATGACTTTCAGGTAGCCCAATAATTTTTAAATTGTTTTCTGAATCTGTTTTCAAGATCAGTTGTTTTACTAATGAGATATTTCATATTTTCTTCTTATTTTTCATTCTTTTGATTTTGTTTGATTGTTTCTTCATTCCTCACAATGTCATCAGCTTCCTTTAGCTTCAGTTTACATTTGAAGGAGTTGTTTTCTGTAGAGAGCTTTCTTATCCCCTTTTCTATCTGCTTTGTAAGGTCTTCTCCTTAATTGTTTGGACTGGTTTTTCCATCTGACCTAAACCAATTTCTAACTTGATATTTTCTTCAGTATTTTTTTGGTATCTCCTTGACCAAGCTGCTGACTCAGTTATCATGATTATCCTACATTGCTCTCATTTCTTTTCCCATTTTTTCCTCTATCTCCCTTACTTGATTTTCAAAATCTTCTTTGAGCTCTTTCAGAGCCTGAGGCCAATTTCTATTTTTAATGGAGGCTTTGGATACAGAAGCTTGGACTTTGTCATCTTTTGAGTGTGCATTTTGATCCTCCATGGAATCAAAGTAATTATTTATGATCAGGTTCTGTTTTTCCCCTGTTTATTCATTTGTCCAGTCTATGCCCTGGTTTAGAGGTGTTTTCCAACCTTTTGAGTATTACTGAGTACCCCCTCAAGGACCTTAGTTCCTTCAGTGTCTTATGAGAGGCTCTGACTGCTCTTCTGCCTCATTCTCTGGCCTGTAGATGACCACAAGTACTCCTTCTGCCCTGGAGCTGTGAGAAGGGTCCCTGCTCTATGGCAGTGGAGGTCCTCAGACTGCGACCTGGGTCTCAATGTGGACAAAGCACAGAGTCCTGTTTCAGAAACAGAGGAGGGGACCTTGACACTCTCTCTCCACCCTTTTACTATCTGTGGACTGAGAGCATTAGAAGCAACTTCCAGATGGTTCCATTTTCTGATGCCATGTTTGCACTGAGATCCATGCTGCCCTGGGCTCCATGCTCACTTTGGCAGAGGCTTCCCGCTGATCTTCCAGGCTGTGTTTGGTGATCCCTGGATTAGGAAGTCTGGAAACAGCTTCCACTGAGATGAGCTGGTGCCTCCAGGGACATAGGCAGCCCATGGGCTCTTTCTGGAAGGTTGGAGCTCATTTGCTCCAGCATGGCATGATCCTGATGACCCTTTCATCCCCTCTGACCCTGGTGGAATATAGTCTTCCCATGGATCTTTCAAATCATCCTGGGCTGGAGAATTGCCTCACTGGCTCTTTCTGTGGGTTCTGCCTCTTCAAAATTTAGTTAGAGTCACAATTTTAAGGCCTTTAGAGTTTCTTGGAAGCAAGCCTCTGGAAAATCCTGCCTTCACGCTGAGTCTTGGCTCCACCCTCTGGTTATACCCTTTGATCCAGCAATATCACTACTAGTTCTTTATTCCAAAGAGATCAAAAAAAGGAAAAATTATCCAAATGAACAAAATTATGTATAGCAGTTCCTTTTGTGGTAGCAAAGAATTGGAAATTGAGAGGTTGTCCATCAAGTGGATAATGGCTGAACAAGATGTAGTACATGACTGTAATGAAATCCTATTTTTCTATAAGAAATAATGAGTAGGTGGATTTCATAAAACCTTCAAAAAGCTCACATGAACTTATGCTAAATGAGGTTAGCAGAACCAGTTGAATATCACGCACAATAACAACAATAGTGTGTGATGATCAACTTTGATAAACTTAGCTCTCCTCAACAAAACAGTGGTCAAAGATAATTCTAAGATTTGTGATGGAAAATGCTATTCACATTCAGAGAAAGAATAATTAAGTCTGAATGCAAAGCAAAGCATACTATTTTCATTCATTTTTTTCTCATTTTTCTTTACTTTTTGTTCTGATTTTCTTTTACTAAAACTAATGAGAATTCATTTAATAAGATTGTATATGTATAACCCATATCAAGATTTCTTGCTATCTTGGAGAGAGGGGAAGGGAGGAGGGGGAGGAGGAAGAGGAGGAGGAAGAGGAGGAGGAGGAAGGGGGAGGGGAGGTCAGAGGAGGATAAAAAGAGGGATATAATAGTTTTCTTAAAGTTGATAAAGGATTGCCATATCAAATGTAAATAATCAGTGTAATGTAAAAAAATTTTGATTTTGGATTTGGATGATCTGTTTTCAAAACATGGCTCTACGACTTACTACCTAAGTAGTATATTTAAGTATATTTAATTAACTCCCATGGACCTCAATTTTCTTACTATAGCATGAGAGTGGTTTGATAGCCCCTCCAATTTTCTCTACAATACTAATGATTATTCATTGTTTTTATGATTCAACTACTTTTTGTTTGTTCAAATATTATCTAAATAATACCTTTACAGGGCAGCTAGTTGGTGCAGTGGATAGAGCACTGGTCCTGGAGTCAGGAGGACCTGAGTTCAAATGTGACCTCAGATATTTAATAATTTCCTAGCTGTTTGACCTTGGGCAAGTCACTTGACCCCATTACCTTTCAAAAATCAAATTAAATTAGTGAATTAATAATTAAATAATAAGTGAATTAATGAATAAATATAGCCTTTACAAGGATTTTGCTTGTATAAAATATGTAGGTAAGATTTGCTTATATTGCATTATTTGCTTTATCCTGGCTCATCTCCATAATAATAATAATAATAATAATAATAATATTCTTTATATAATAAGAATAAAAATTCAAATAACTTTTTAAAATCATTATTTTCTACTAGGTCATGGAAAGAAATTATAGTTAACTGTCACATCAAAATATGTATAAACTTGGAAAAAGCACAGATAACAAAAATTAACTTTTTTAACATACTAGATGACCACTCACAAAAAAATTTGAGTTCTAATATTCTATGATTTCACTCAACACACATCTTTGTGAATGTTAGGAAAATGCCTTAAATTTTATAAGATTCCAATTTTTTCTTTTTGCTTTACAAAACAAATAATGCTTTAAAAGTATTTGATTTATTCTGACCTAATTGGTAGTCCAGATGTTAAGACATATACCTGCCCAGCACTCCTCTTGTGGGGTGACTGATGCACTGTTATTTTTGGCAAAATATAAAAATAAAGAAAGATGGGATTAAGTAGGAAAAAATATACAAAAACCCCATAAAGAATACTGTTACTAATAATATTACTAATAATATTAGTGACCCATATATAAAAGCATTATATAATGAACACCAATTATATTTTCTCTAGAAATAAAAAGTAAAGTATTCTGAACATATAACTATAAAAGCAATTACCTTAGAGGGAAAAACTAAAATCTATAAAATTTTCCTCTCCACAAATTATACTTTGCTCTCATATTTGAAGCTCTCTTTTTCTTCTCAAATAATCAAGTTCGGGGACAACAATCCTTAAAAAGTTAAAAAACAACAAAAAATAGTTGCATATCCATAACCAAAAGCTATTGGAAGTTGTTATAAAAGTTCATTCTCTTCCTATTATATATCACACATTGTAGACTAATAGGATAATAGAGACATCATAAAATTTAGAAAAATAAGAAAACATTTCTTTTATAAATCACACCCACACTCATTCACCATAAATTAAGGACAAGATACTGGCATTGATCTATCCAAAGAAATACAAGAATAAAGTAATAGAGCCAAATGGAAAACTTAGATCGTCTGCATGCAACACCCTTTCAGAAAACTAAATCAAGATACTAAATGGAATTCCAGCTGCAGCTGACTATAGACAAAATTTACACATAAGTCATAGTTCTTTTGTCTCCCCCGGCTTTTTTCCCCTGATTTGTATTGTTTTCTACTCCATTCCTTCTTTTTCTTGACTCTCAGGAACCTGCACATAGTTTACAGGATTTAAATAGTTACGATCATTAGAGATCATTTAATTTAGGGTTTCTGAAGCTGGTTTCTATACTTATTTAAAAAATATATTTTGATTATTATTATTACAATATAATTGTTCTTTTTTCCCATGTACCTTTGTACATTGTATTTCAGTTCATGTATTTAAAAACATTTTAAGAGGATCACCAGATGTCCTGAATAAATAAGTGTAAGAATCACTCATTTAATTTAAGAAGAAAGCATCCATTTAGTCTTTCATTTAATAGGAAACAGAAGCCCTCTGAAGTGAAATTGCTCACCTGAGCCATGTTGTAGACCCATGTACAATGTACTAGAACTATTTACTATGTCTTATAATTTAAACTCAAAATTAGTTCCTCAGAGTCCCCAAATCCTCTTTCTATCAAAATATACTGCTAACAATAGATTACAACTTTTCTCTAGCCCTTCCCTACTAAACTTGCCCTTCCTTCTTTTTCTTGCATTCAATATTCCTATTCAATGAAAAATGCTGATTTTTAACTAAGCCTTAATCTAGATTTGATCATCTCACTAAATTAACTCTCACATGAGTCTGCAAATGATCTGTTGGTTTAGTTTTCTGAGGTGTTGGCATTTTTACAGAATTTGTTAACTTCGATAAATGATTTCTTGGAAGAACATATTAAAGACTAATGTTAGTACTAGCTCCTTCCACCTGCCAGGATATAAAATATCTTGGATTTTAGCTCATATGTTCTTTGATTTAAAATTGGAAGACAATATCTAGTCCAGCCTTCTCATTATTCACATAGAAAAACTGAAGCTGGAGAATGTTAATTGACTTGCCCAGGTCCCAAGGATCTGAATTAGACCAAGTTCTCTGATTTCAAAGCCAGTACTTAATACCAATTTTTCCTTCTTTTTTCCCTAATCCTGGATGTTATTATACTTTCTCTGAAACCTATATCTCAGATATAACTTTTGACCCATAAAGATAGAAATTTTATTTTATTTTAAAATAATTTAAGCATTCCATCACTACAGCTTTATTGATTATACCAGCAATAACAAAAGTTACTTCATCTAGGAAATATTAAAATAATATATTTGTGTTGGATCCTGAAAGACCTGGGTTCAAATCCTGCCTCTGACTATGTGATACTGGACAATTTACTTAAACTAGGAAATGTTTTCCTACTTTTAAGTTTCACTGAATGTATCATCCTGAATTAGGAGACAGTTTCCTCATTTGGAAATTTTGTTTGCTAATCAAATCAAAACTTCAATATCCATCTACTTGCTAAATTACACTGTGCTTAATATCACCAATTTAAATATTGATCATGATGTTTATTAATATGCAATTTCATTCTTTTTCAAATGTTAATTTGTCTCAATTTCTATGTGATTACCTCTGAAATCAGAAATAGTAACCTATGACTTTATGAGAAAATACTGGAGTATTCTGCATTTGTTTAGCTAATCTTTGTCTCTGAGAATACAAATAAAATCAATCAATAGACAACATTAGCGTGAACTAGGGGGGAAAAATTGTAAACAGCAACAAAAATCATCATGGGACCCACAAAGTGGAATATTTATGCCAATATACTTAAGCAATATATTTTCTCCTTGAAATATGGTAACATGATCAATTGTCTTTTTAAAAGTAATTAATAGTATTCACCATTTATTCTATTGTGTGGACTGCTTAAATGAACCTAGTTTCATATGTAAAAAAAACAAAACAAAACTGAAAATGCATTTGTCCAAAGTGATTCCCTATAATAGTTCGTGTAAAGCCTCACAGGGAATTTTGCTTACTCCACAGATGAATATCTTCAGGAATGATAATAAATCATGAAAACAATTCCTCCAGTCCTACACAAATAATTTACAAAATGAATTGGCAAATATACTGAAAATTATGGGGCAATTTTTTTTTCAGGAACACACATCTAGATCATGTCTAGTCCTTTCAAATGAGATAACCTGTCATATCTTGCGGAAATTAGTGTGCCCACAGAAAGAGTTCAACTGTTTTTAAATGGAAAAGTCAACCCAATTTGAATAATAATTTTCTCTCAAATATATGGATTCCATAAATAAGTGAAAGCAAATACTGCATTTGCTTTATAAAAAATTTCTGGATTATTTTATAATGTAGTTCAGTTCACTTTTACAACAATTTTATCAATCTAAAATAATTTAAACATCTAACTAGAGCTCAGAAAATAGTCTTGTCTTTCAGAAAGTTTTGATAAAGAAATATGAATATAACACATCATTCAGGAGACAGAAGATCTTTGTCTTAATTTATTTTATCTTTAGTATCTAGCCTTGCAAATAGTAGATGCTTAAAGTTTACTTGAACTGATATAAGGGACTTGGAAGACCTTTATACTAACTGACCAACATAACAGGCACAGTATTTAGCCAGAGTTCTATACTTTTTTGAACACATAGGCTTTATTGTCTTCTAACTTCACAAAATTTAAGTTAAAACTACTTTAATCTTTAAAAGTTATCTAATTTAGAAAAGTACATAAGGAATCATTTCTAAACTATTCTATTAACCTTTTGAAGTTGTTTAAAATTCAAGAAATAATATATTTTACTCTTATGTATATATCATTGACCCTTTGCCAAAATTCTGCTAAATTTAAACTATAAAGGGTTATCTGCTACTCCTAATGAAATCATTTTTCATAATAAGAACACTTCTTATTTATGTTGAATTTTATAATTATAAATCATTTCTCTATGTTCTTTCATAGGATAATATTCTGGCATTTCAAATTCTTCACAACTTGGCCTCTTTCTATATTTCCAGTCTTATATTGTATTCCCCTCTATGTACTCTGATACAGTTATGGTGGCCTATTCTCTGTTCCTTAAAGCAGAAAATTCTTCTCATCCCCATTCCTTTGTTTCTTTCCATTTCTTTAGCATTCAGTTTAAACTCCACCTTTTGTAAAAGACTTCATCTAGTAACTATAGTTTACTAGTTCCTAAACCTTTGAATCTATATTCCATATAATCTCTCATTATGTTATAAGAAAGGATGTATTTATATGGTGATTCTCTCTGTATAAAGTAAGCTGTTTGAGGGCAGATGTTGTCTTTTCCTTTTTGTATCTAATTATTACTCAACACAGTGTCTTGTAACATCAAATACTTGCATATATTAATCCATCCTAAGACAGTATTGGGGTGTCCCTGGAGAAGTCACTTATCTGTCTCAATTTCATCATCAGTGAAATGAGAATATTATCTACATCCCAATAATATTGAAAAGATCAAAATAAGTAATATATGTGAAGCATTCAATACAGTTCTTAGTACACAGTAAGCACTATATAAAATTTAGTTATTATTTTTATTATCAATAAATTCCTCTTGACTATTCTCTGCCCTTTACAAATGAGAAAATTGGAACTTATAAAGGTCATATAACTTGCCATGATTTCAAGTAAGGGGAAAAGTGGTGATCTTAACCCTATTATTCTGACATCTAAGTTCAAAGACTTTCTATTTTCTCATTCTACTGGATATTTAAAAAATAACAAAAATATTTTATTTAGACATTATAATCTGTTTGGATTAACTTTTGTTCCTGAAGATTTGAAAGATGAATATGTGAAAATAAAAGCTATTATGACTTGTAGGTATTACATCAATGCACATGTTGATTTATTCTTTTTCACAGTCACCTTTATTTATAAATTCATAAATAAAGAATTGCTTTTAATAAGCTAATTTTGTAAAATCAAGGATGTTGCCTGACTTGTTTCTAATAGCATACTCTATTTTTCTCATTCAAATACCACATTGATATTAGATTTCAATATTTATATATTGTTTTCTCAGTAACATTAGTCAATTTTTAGGTTTATCTTGATATATGCCTATTTAACAGCAATGTTGCTTTTCACCTTCATATCTCTCCATGTCTTCTATACAACTGATATTTAATAAAGTCTTGATGCCTTGAGTATACCATGAATTTGAGATGATCCTAAGTAGCCTTATCAATATACTTGAAGTCAAATCAATCGGTTCAAAATTAAAATGGATTGCATTATGAAAAAGTCAAAATGTTAAAAAAAACTGAAAGCATGAAGCTTGAAATGCAATATTAGTTCTCTATGTTGCTGTCCAATTCAGTTAAAAACTCAGGAGCTCCTACTAGCTCTCTACTAAGGAATGAATGTTTCTGGATGTATCACATCCCTGCTGTTAGCAGGCATCAGTATATCTAAGAATAATTTCTGAGACTAATAAAGAATGCTACATCCTATTTGCATAGGAGAACTGAAAGTTATACATTAGTTCTGATGCTCACAAGGACTCTGATCTTGTAACAAAGTAAAATTAGAAAAAGTATCTCCGAATATATGGAGGGGATGGAAATCTGTATCATTGAAGGAAGCATGGTTAATTATATTTTATTATGAAATTTCTCAGTTGTTGCAATTAGGAATTTTCCTTTGGCTTTTGCTATATTAATTTTTTCAGTTTTTATTTTCTCCTTTTTGTTAGAAAATAATACCAGGGAAAAATAATTCTTTAATTAGAATTATCCAAAAGCAGAATAAAGGTTGGTTAGGAGGAGATGGATTCCCCATCTTTAGGAACTTAGTATCTTATAGTGTTATTCCTTTTGAGAATGGTTTGGGCAAGATGATATTGGGGTCCCTTCAAATGTTCAAATTCTCTGAATAACATTAAGCAATTCAAATAGGAAACCTACAGATCTGAATACTTCTCTCCATAGGTAAGAGGAGAAAATAAAAAGCAGAAAATAAAATTCGATGGCCCTAGAAACTTTGGTATTATATTTTCACAAAACCCATCCTCTGTATACATTTATTTTTTTGCTTTTTGGGTTTACCCCTATCTTACTACTCTTCAAGATTTAAAAACATATTCATCTTTAGCTTCCTTCTTCCCTCAACCCCATATATACACATCTACTTCTTTGTCTTTACAATCTTCAAGATATTTTGTGGTTGCATTCTATCCACTCATATAATTCCTTCCCTAGTATCTTTCAGGACCAGAAAAATGATCATCTAATTAGTCTCCCTGCCTTCATTTATTTCTTCTCTATGTGATCAATCACTTTTATTACTAAATTTGTATCCTCAAAACATGTCTTATCACATGGCATCCCCCACTCCCTCAAGAATCTTCAATGACTCCACATTTGTTCTAGAATAAAATAGAAAAATTCTCAACTTGACATTTAAGCAGCTTCACAATGTTTCTTATATACCTTAACAGTCAGTTAAAATGAATCTCTTTCATATACTATATTATAGTCCAAATAGCCTTTGAGCTTTTCCTCATCTTCTATATACCAACTCCTATCCCTATGCTTTTACCCTTACTCATCCCAACCCCCTCATACATAAGTCTGAAATCCATAGCTTTCCTCAGAGATCAGCTCATATTCTATTCTTTACATGAATCCTTTCTTGAAATGTCCAATTATAAGTTCTCCTTCCTTTTTGAAACTGCTGTATCCTTTCTTTCAAAACTATAGTTCCTATAGTTTATAGACACTCATTTTTATAACTTTGTAGCTCTAGTGCCAAGCATAATTTCTGGAATTTATCATGAATTTAACTGAATTGAATTCATTTTTTCCTACATTATATAAAATCTTTCATTTGAATCAATCTACTTAGAAATAAAAAATTATTAGTTGAAAGGGAAAATTTTAAAATAAAAGTCATTAATTACTAATAAAATTATTTTTAAAAAAATATTAATAAAATTTATTTATTAATTAATAAAAATTTTAAATTATTTCTTCTGGATCTTTTCAAGGTATGTTGTTTTTCCAATGAAATATTTCACATTTTCTTCTAAGAGACAAGATTCAAGTATCATTTACAAGTAGATGAAAGATTAGATAAAAATTTAGGGTTTTTTTCTTTTTACTTCTTAGAATAAAGAATAATCACTATTTTTGGGAAAATGACACTCTGTGAGGAGCAAAAATTTGATTCAGAAAATTAGTTCCCCTATAGCTCTATACATTCTAAAGTCTCTTGATCACTCTAAATTTCAAAATCCACAAATGTAAGCCATGTCTGCATCATCTCTTAGGCTTTCCATTATTACCTTGTAGGTCAGTCATTCAAGGATAGCATCTACTTACTTTTTTAAAAAAGTTTACTTATTTATGGCATTGTGGTTAAGTGACTTGTCCAAGGTCACATGACTAGGCAATTATTAAGTGACTGAGGTCACATTTGAACTTAGTTCCTGCTGACTTCAGGGGTAGTGCCCTATTCACTGCACCACCTAGCTGCCTCTTATCCATTTATTTCTAAAGCACATTTAACTTAACAAAGCAATGGATATTTTCAAATGGATTGTTTTCAAATACAACTCACAGGAGCACTTACTGAAAAGAATGTGGCTGAATTGTTTTTTTTCCTAGCAACAGGATTTGCTAAGAACAAAGGTGGATTGATTTACTACACAGAAAAATGTAAGTCATTTTAATAAGGTGTAAACCAGGATGCTGACTTAATTTTTAATCTCAGGGATGTCACAATCAATTTCAGAACAGTTTTTCAATCTGATTCAATACAGAATAACATGGCTAGCTCATTACATTTCCATACAACTACTTTTTCTTTGTAAAATTCAACCCAGACTTTAATTTTATTTGTCCTCCAATGCATGCCTGAACATGCATAGTTTTATGTTTGTGCATATTTTGATAACTAATAATATTCTTGATCTTATGTTGCTTTATTTTATACATTTAAAATAGTATTCTGAGAATAAAAGAGGGTTATTATTGCTATTGCTTCTATTGCTCTTATTATTATCATTATTTAGTACTCAAAGTACCAAAAACTAAACATTTCTAAAGGTGGCCCAGAAATTAAATAGCTTTGAAATAAATAAATATATGCAAAAATGTGTTATTATATATATATATATATATACACACATACATGTGTTCATAAGTATTTCAGTCAGAGGTCTAATTTCAGAACCTCAGTTAGACACATGCAAACACATTTTTCTTTCTTTGAATCTTTGATATGTCTTGCTTTTTATTCCTGCTTGATACATTTGTATAAACATCTGAGGCCATAGATTTAATACTAACCTTTTGAATTTTTTTCCTCCTAGAACATTTGGTTATCTCCATAATTATTATTATTTCTGCTCTCTCATTGCTCTCTATGGTATCTAAACTGTGGAACATGAATATACAGTTTTCTTCTTTCCTTTTAGTTTAAAAAACCTTTCAATTCAATGTGCAAAAAGGAATATTTTACATTAATTTAAATGTGAGGGAATTAATTAAAGCTTTTAAAAAGTAGGAAGAGTTGCCTTAAGATGCAGTGTACTGTCTTGATTGGAGGTTTTCAATCAAAATTGAATAATAACCTGTCCACTCTGTTTTAGAAGACATTCTTGTTAGAGAAAGGCTACTGTCATAACCTAGGTGAGAGAAATGAAGAATTAGCTATGTGAGAGGAGAGAAGGGGGAAAAAATGAAATATATTGCAGAATTTAGACTAATAAGATATAGCAAGGAATCAGATGACTAGAGCATTAGAATTACTTGTTTAGGAAAAAATATTTATATGAAATTAAAGATGCTTCAATTTTTTAACCTTTTCCTTTATGTTCTTTTGATCCTATGAATTCAGATTTCAGATTGGTCTGACAATATCATTATTCAAAATTCAATCTGAAGAAATGGAAATTACACAAGCCCCAATGTAGAAGTACACACAAATCAAGGAAATTTAATTGGGCTGCGCTCATTAGCATCTTTAGGGAAATAAGTATGAGAAGAACGAAGCACTCAAACAGTCATTAATTGTATTCATAGAAAAAGTTTTCTTGTTTTCATCTTATCACTCCTTTATGTTTATTATTAACTATATTAGAGTAAATAAATAAATGCATATATAAAATAATGGAAGAAACACTAAATAGTTTCCTAAACAAAAAAAATCAAATGTCTTAAATCAATATGGCAGATAATCTCAAATCAGAATATCATAAGGAACTTTTCAGTTTTGCTATTAATAAGAGAAAAACTAAAACTATTACAGTATGCCATAGAAATGAGTATATTTGTTATGTTCATCTAATAGTAATAAACTATTTTTTACTGAAGACATGCCAGTTATTTTATGTTATCATGAAACTATAGCTTAATCAGTGAATGTAGATTTCCAAATAGCACAATAGCTTAAAGTGTAATTCCAATGGATTAATTTCTTGAAAGGAAAAAAAAACCACCACAGATCACTATCAGATATTTTATGATGTTGGCTAATTCTTTGTCTATGGAAATAATTTAACAACTGCATAGTGATCCATCACTCTATAATTCTTAAATGTCTTTGTAAGAGATTAAAAATAATTACTCTAGAGTAAGTTTCACAGCGAAAGGTATGTTAGATACCTGAATAATAGTAGATTTACTTTCATTCTTTTCACACTATATAGCATATTATATTGTCAATATCTTTAGATAATAGCAAATTATATTCTCTCAGGTCTGATAATGGGTATAAATTTTCAATGAATGTATACAATATATATCCATAAAAAGGAACCCCAAAATTCTAATAAGTTTGTGATCTCAATGAAGAAGATATCTCTAAAATGCAGACTGTCACCCTTCAATGCCTACCACTCCTATGTTACTCTAGTGAATGTCCTACCCAGAAGGGAGTTCATTCACTTGACCAGGAACCTATCTTGAAGTATCTTCTAATTGCAAGGCATAGAAACCTTTCACTGTTCATCATTCTCACTATATAAATAATCTATTCTTTATTCAGATTTTGTTTAGTGTGAGGCCCCAAAGCTACATCTATGCCATGTTCAGACCATGTTCACTGTAGCTAAACCTTTAACTCTTCAGAACTAAAGGTCTCAACACTATGATGTAGAATGAGGAATAGTGAATTTAGATCAATATTGCCTTGTTCTATGACAACACAACATTTTCCTACCATAATGCTCTTTCCTTCCTTTTTTCAAATTCTAATTTAGAGAAAAGAAATCAAATTGAAAATAATATTCTTATCAAGATAATATCTTGATACTTTCTTTTTTTTTTACTCCAATCAGTATTTCTCTCTGATTTTTACTACAAAAAATTCTATCTGGAAAGCATTTCCCTATATCTTCTAATTAAGAACTCTGAACAAGAACATAACCAGTCATGATTCTATAGGACTTGTGAGGAACACCTAACTTGAGACAGAGGAAATGATTGACTGTGAGGTATTAAAAACACACTTTTGGAGAAGATCAATGAAACTTGTTTGTTTGACTATGCGTAGATGATACAAGAACTCTTCTTTTTCTCTTTCTCATTTCCTCACTCACTTCCTCATCTTTCTGTCCCATCTGCCTTCCTTTCTCTCCTTCATCCCTTTTCCATTTCTTCTTTCTCTCTCTCTTTTTGTGTTCTTTTTTCCTTTCTTTCTCTTTCTTTCTTTTATTCTTTCTTAATTTCTTTCTTTTTCTTTCTTCTTTTTTTCCTTTCTACCTCCTCATCTCCCCAGTGGATTGGGGAAGATGGGAAGGAGGGGAAAAAAAAGAACTTCAAAACTTGATTGCATATATACATATATATGTAAGAATGTATATGTATGTATGTATATACATATACAAACACAAAGTGCTCTGACAGTAGCAATATATTCCTTATAAGTATTTGTATCATCAAGGTTTAGCACACAGCCAGGTGTATATCAAGGACATAAATATTTTCTTAAGTTCATAAATGTATGTATAAATATATATATATATATATATATACACATATGTGTATATTCATTATTTTGGGGTTATATAAAGAGTATATCATTCATTTATTATATCCATAACAAAGCTTCTCTGCAATCCAGCATTTATTGTAATATATGTATGTGTGTATATATGCATATATATATATATATATATATATAATTTTTTTTAACTTTTGCAAAGCAATGGGGTTAAGTGACTTGTCCAAGGTCACAAAGCTAGGCAATTATGAAGTGTCTGGGGTGGGATTTGAACTCAGGTCCTCCCGCTCTAGGGCCTGCCCCTGTGTCACCTAGCTGACCCTATTGTAATATCTTTTTTAATTTAATTTAATTTAATTTTTTCCAATTATATACAATAGTAATATGTATCCATCATTTTTTTGCAATGCTCTGAATTCTACAATTTTCCCCCTCCTCCCTTCCCCCCCCACAGATCGCTCTCTGAAAGTCTCTACATGTTTCTATGCCATACATTGATGTAAACTGAATGTTATAAAAGTAAACATAAGAATAAACATAAACCCCCTCCCCCCAAGAAGATGGGAAACCTCAAGAATAGAGAGAGAGAAAGAGAGAAAATGTACTTCAGTCTGTGTTGAAATCTGAACACAGATTTCTGTTTCTGGGGTGAGTTACTTTCTTTATCATAAGTCCACCAGAGAAGTTGCTTCAATATTTTTCCCTCAGCTGCTATTACTAGCTGTACCTCCACTCTATTTCTCCCTACTCTCAATTTTTCTATTCTCTCTCTTTCCTTTCATCCTGGTCCTGTCCAAAAGTGTGTTGCATCTGAGTACTCTCTCCCTTGATCTTCCCTCTCTTCTATCACCTATTCCACCCTTCCCTCCCCCCATTTCCCCCTCATCTTGTACCTTTCCTCCCATCCTTCTCCAGGGCAAGACAGATTTCCTCACCCTATTAAGTACATATGTCATTTCCTCCCTGAGCCATTTCTGATGAGAATGAAGGCTCACTCATTCCCCATTGCATTCACACCCCCCCTCCACTCCATTGAAAAAGCTTTTTCTTGTTCTTATGAGAAATCTCTCAGCTTCTTCTTCAACTCCTTTTCCTTCCTCCCAGTACTTTCCCCTATCGCCCACTGACGCCATCCCTTTACCACATCATACCTTTATATTCCACTCCTTCCTGGTCCTGTCTATATATGCTCCTTCTAACAGCTTTTATAAATGAGAAATGAGTTACCAATATCTTCTTCCCATGCAGGAATAGAAAGAGTTCAACATCATCAAGTTCCTCATAGTTAGTCCCTCTCTTCTACTGCCTTTAGGATTTACCAGAGTCCTGCACTTGGAGACCAAACTTTTTGTTCAGCTCTGGTTGTCTAGATAGGAAAGTTTAAAAATCCCCTGTTTCATTGAAAGTTCATCTTTTCTCCTGAAAGAAGATGTTCAGTTTTGCTGGGTAGTTGATTCTCGGTTGTAAACCAAGATCTTTTGTCTTCCAAAATATCATATTCCAACCCCTACAAGCCCTTAATGTAGATGCTGCCAGATCCTATGTAATCTTGTCTATGGAGCCTCAGTAGTTGAATTGTCTGTTTCTGGCAACTTTTAGAATTTTTCTCTTTGATTTGGGAGTTTTGGAATTTGGCTATAATATTCCTGGAAGTTTTTCTTTTGGGATCCCTTTCAGGGGGCGACTGGTGAATTCTCTCGATTTCTATTTTACCCTCAGCTTCTAGGATCTCAGGGCAATTTTGCTGTATTATTTCTTGAAAAATGAAGTCTAGGTTCTTCTCGAAGTGGTGGCTTTCAGATAGTGCAATAATTTTAAAATTATTTCTTCTGGATCTTTCCAAGGTCCGTTGTTTTTCCAATGACATATTTCACATTTTCTTCTAATTTTTGGCTTTTTTGGAAGAGTTTTATTTCTTCCTAATTTCTCGAAAAGTCATCAGCTTCTTTTAGTTCCATTTTGCATTTGAAGGAGTTATTTTCTTCAGAGAGCTTTTGTATCTCCTTTTCCAGCTGGCCAATTCTGCTTTTTAAGGAATTCTCCTCATTTGCCTTTTGTTTTACTTTTTCCATTAGGCCTAAACTGGTTTTTAATGTATCATTTTCTTCACTATTTTTTGTATGTCTTTCACCAATCTTTTGATTTGGTTTTCATGATTTTTATCTGCATCTTTCTCATTTCTCCTCCCAATTTTTCCTCTACCTCCCTTAATTGCTTTTCTTTCTTTTCTTTTTTTTGGAAGGCAAATGGGGTTAAGTGGCTTGCCCAAGGCCACACAGCTAGGTAATTATTAAGTGTCTGAGGCTGGTGTTGAACTCAGGTACTCCTGACTCCAGGGCTGGTGCTCTATTCACTGCACCACCTAGGAGTCCCCCTTAATTGCTTTCCAAAGTCTGTTTTGAGCTCACCCATAATCTGAGCCCATTTTCTATTTCTCTTTGAGGCTTTGGAAGCTTCAATTTTGTCATCATCTGAGTATGTGTTTTGATCTTCCATGGGACTAAAGTAATTCTTTGTGGTCAGATTCTTCTTTTTCTGTTGTTTACTCATTTCCTCAGCCCAAGACTAATTTGCAGAACTTCCAAGGTTTTGGGGATTAGTTTTTTTGGGGGGGACACCCCACTGGGACCTTTGTTCCTCCAAGGTCTTATGCTCTCTAGCCTGTGCTTTGATATGTAGATGACCACAGCACTACCCTCTGCCCTAGGGCTATAAGGAGAGATCCAGCTTGGTTATTTAGTATGGAAGCCCAAACTGCAATATGTGAGTATAGGCAAACAGCAGACTTCTACCCCAGGGAGAGCAGAGAAATCTCTGCAGACTTCCCTTACCATCTCTAGGAGTGAAGGCTACTTTCTCCAAATTCTTGCTGCAGATTCTGCAGCCTGTGTTCCTCACTCCACACTCACCCAGGTGCAGCAGAGTTCTCTTACCTCCCCTTCAAGCTGTTGCTGGTGATTTCTGGGCTGGGCTGGGCTGGGCTGGGCTGTGCCTGGGCTTTTTTCCAACCCCTGGTCCTGGTGAAGCACACCTTTCCCGCAGAAGTTCTAAGTTACCTTGGACTGGGAAAATGTATCACTCAGTCTTTCTGTGGGTTCTGCCCCGCTAAATTTTGGCTAAAGCCAAAATGGGTTTGGGGGGGGGGGGGTCAGAGTTCTCAGGAAATGCTGCCTTCATGCCTCCATCCTGGCTCCGCCCCCCCTCCTATTGTAATAGTTTAATAGCTGTTTTTCACCCTTTTATTATCTTTTGTACTATCTTCAAATTGCAGTGTTCCTTTTTATATTGTGCTATAACATCACTAGACAAATCGCTGAGATAAATAGATAAACCTTGTTTCAAAATGCTCGGAATGCTAAAAAGATATTTTTAATGCTATTTCTTCAATGCAATCCAAGCCTTTCTCCTGCAACAATGATCTTAAACCATTGTCTATTTTCAATGACCATCTAATGCTAATCTGGAAGTTGTCCATCAAAATGATTACTAAAATCTGCACAATAGGTATATTTTACTCTTTTTTTTCTTAGCTTAAATGAATTGTCACATCAAAGTTTTAAAGTGCTTACATATCTCATTTGAGTTCCTTAAATATTCTTGGTCAATTAGATAGCTTTATTCATTAAGAATAGCTAAGGACTTTACTATTTATATGACTCTCTCTTCCTTTTGGACTCTGAATTGCACCTTTTCTATGATAGTGGCAATTCCTTTGAAAAGCATAGACCATTTTGTTTAAGCTTCATTTGATATTAAAAATAAGTAGGTCATCAAAACAATAATCTCTGTTATTTTATTTCAATTTATTGCATAATTTTTTAACTTGAAGGAAAACTGTTTTATGACCAGGATCCCACAGAAAGTGTGTCAGACATACAACCAGAAAGAATTTGGGTGTTCATTAAGAAGTTACTGTTATGCTAAAGCATAATGAAGGTATCCTTTTTGAAATTAGCCAGGGATTTGGGGAGATAATATACTAAAACTTTAAACAACACCTGTAATATTGGATTTAAAATATGAAAATTTCAAGTTCAAATGCACACTCAGCTTTGAATAACTGCTTGTCAATGGATGGTTTCACTCCTTTTACTCAGTTTCCTCATCTATATAATGGAGCAAAGAATTCCACCAAACAGGTGCATTGTGCCATTCAATGATTTAATATATCTAAATCACTTTGTAAATTTGAAAGCTTTATATAAAATATGGTCATTATTTTAAAATGTCTCTATTTTCAGTAAGTCTTGAGATGGGAATATCAAACTAACCTTGATCAAGGATATTATGCCATTCAAGAAATTAATATTAGATGAACTCTATCACTTCAGAAGATATTCAAGGATATTAATCTACTGCTAATAAAAATCAAGAAGAGTAACTATTTCAATGAACAATTGTTACAGATTATAATCTATTTTGAATGTAAAATATAAGACTGATTAAACCTTTTTTCTTTTTAAGCTATTTAGTTCTTATATAAATTCTACTGATCAAATGCTATCATATTTCAGACTTTCTAGTATCAGAGCATAAACTTAAACCAAATTATTTATCCATTCTAGATTACAAAATTTCACTGAATTTGGAATCAGAAGTCCTGAATACAAATTTCAGCTCTGCCATTTAGTTGGCTTTGAAACTTCCCTTAATTAGACATCAGTTCCATTATTTGGACTCTAACCTGTATTTCCAGCCAAGCCTGAAGTATTTTGCTAAATGGTGGAGAAAATCCTGGCATAATTATACTATGTTATGATTAAATGAAGGGTCTAGTCCTGATGAGCACTGGTATTATTTTTTAATTATAAATTCTTTGGGGCAGTTAGGTGGTGTAGTGGATAGAGCAACAGGCTCAGAGTCAGGAGGATCTGAGTTCAAATCTAACCTCAGACACTTAATAATTGACTTCAAACTTTGGGAAAGTCACAACCCCATAGACTTAAATAAAATTGAAAATAAAAAAAGAAATAAGTAATTGTAAATTCTTTGATACATTTCTAAATCAGGCAAAAAAAATCAACCTAGCAATATCAATTAACCAATGAAGATAGAACTCCTTGTAACTGACAAATATTGTAGCTATGCTTTCTTCAATATTTGCAAGTCTCTCTGCCTCTCTCTCTCTCTCTCTGTCTCTCAGCTATAATGATAGCCAATGATGTTTTGATCTAAATGTCTAGATTTCTTTATGTCAAGCTCCCTGGCTGAGCTTCATTAATTTGAAATGCATTTCTTTTTTAAGTGAAGCCCATACCCTGCTCATATACACATAAGAAAGAGTATGGAACCTCCTGACTGGTTAGTCTATAGATGTTGATTTTGGAGAGGGGAAAATGGTGTAGGATTAGTAAATACAGAGATTATTCTGTTTCTCTGTGTTTTCTTGCCTCATTTTTATTTTTGTTTCTTAAGAAAATGTTTTCTGGGGTTATTCCCTTAAATATATCACACAATTTCTTGAGTTTATAACTTTGCCAATTTTGTGAGAGTTTCTGCATGAATTTTCAAATGTCCAAAGAGCCAAATGCTGCAAAAAGTCATGAATAAATGAATAAAGTGAGGCAAAGGAAAATGAGGGAGAAACATCAGATAAAAATTCTGAATGGAGAAATATATTAGATTTTAAAATTAAGAAGCTCTATTCTGTAGTTATTGAAAAAATATAATATAGAGAAATAACCATGGGGGAAAATCTTTCTCCATTAGCAAGAAGGAGATAGGCTATCATTTTAATTTCTAATTTTTGTGGTCTAAGGCTCTCAGTGTCAATGACTTCTGTGCCATGGGATTTGTGCTTCAGCAGTGAAGGCCATGTTGCCTGATAGAGTATTTATAAAGAAAATACTAAATAATGTGCCTAAGTAGAGGAAGGTACAGGGTTATTGCCTGAAGATTATGCTCCTATTTTGCAAATTCTCCCCCTTAGAATTCTGAACCAGCATTAAAACATGAATGAAAAAAATGAAAGTTTCATGTCACATTATTTCTGATAAAAGTATAAGCCCTTGATCTTTTCTTACTAAAGGTACATGGTATCATCAGCAACGAAGTCTAAGACTGTTTCAGTTTGAGCCATAAGTGTTTTGTGAGAATAATTTGGACCAATTTATTTGTAAGAATTATACCTGAGAAAAAAACATACTTATTTTCTCCCCACGTATTGGTATTTTTGAAAGCTTATATTACTTTGTTAGATGTTATTCTCCTAGCAAGGCAAATATCTTTATAAAGCAGTGAAAGAAAAGTAGAAAAAAAGAAAGTACCTTACAGCATCTCAGATTCAGTTATGATATAGAAAAAAACACGTTCTCGATATTTGTCTCTGTTCCTGTAATATACCAATACCACATTCAAACACATACATGCATATAGTCATTACCTTATTAAAGGTCTTGTTCTATTATGCTGTTTACCTTTCAAGACAATATCTGCAATGAAAACTATCTTGTTCTTTTGCAATGGAATTATCTAAGGAGCAAAAAATACCCTTAATTTAGTTTTCTCCTAATAAAATTTCCTTATTAAAGGCAGGTAACCATTTTTATTATATGATAAATTAACTGTCCTTTTTCACAAAGAGTTAACTTACACCAAAAATGCAGGCACTAAGACAAATACAAGGGCATCTAAGGTGGCACAATGGATGAAGTGTGGCTGGAGTCAGGAAGACTCATCTCTCTGAGTTCAAGTCTAGTCTCAGAAACTTACTAGCTGTGTGACCCTGGAGAAGTCCCTTAACCTTTTTTGCCTCAGTTTCTTCATCTGTAGAAATGAACTGGTAAAGGAAATGGCAAAGCACTGCAATATCTTCACAAACAAAACCTCAAATGAGATCATAAAGAGTTCCACACCACTGAACAACAAAAAACAAAGATAGCTAAACAGATAACACAGCAGTAGGTAAATTTTTCCTTCAATTTTCTTCAATTCCACTTATGGCAACTATTATTTCTTTAATATGTCTTACCCTTTTTCTACAGGGAAATGGTGACCTTAAGTTATCCAATTTTACCCTATGGCAACTAACAGTCATTGGGCTTTTTAATATCTTTTTAATTTTCTTTCTAATTTCTCCTGAATAAAATTTGTCTGATTCCTTTCAAATTTGTGGCTTTGCTAGGCAGCAGGTGTTAATTCAACAAGCTAACATAGTGTTAAATAGACAACAATAGTTAAAAGTTTATCCCCATATGGATTATAATAATTATTCTCATTTATATTATAATTTGGGGATTGTAGAGTATTTTGCTCACAGCAATACCTTGAAGTTGAGGTAAGTAGTATAAGTATTAGCCCTATATTTTATGTGGGGAAACTGAAGTTCAGAGAGATTTAGGAATCTCAATAACTCATCTAGTAAGTAGAAATACAGCTTAGTCATAAACTGAGATTCCAATCCCCTTAGCCTTTTGAATATATCTGAACCCAAATACATGAATAAAGAAATAAACTTACATGGGAAGAGAATCAGAAACAGAAGCAGAGTCATTTAAAACTCAGTTTCACCTGGAGTATAATCTTTCAAGGAAACAGTTTAGGGAGGTGGGGAGGAAAGCACTTAAAATAATAACACTGGGGGCAAAATTGAAGGAGGAATTCTGACCATTTTTTTCCAGTAGAAATTTAAGGAGAAGGTCCTAGCAAAAGGGCAAAGGCAGTATGATTGGTGTCTTAGGATGCCAGCCAGGGTCAGGAAGCATCTGAAACACACAAATCTGAAGACTCTTGTGATAAGGCATCAGCAAAGACAGAATAGAAATAAAATGTGTTTTTTTCCTTTATGTTTTGAAGGGAAGTAAAGATAGGGCTCTTAAATCACCCAATAAAAAAATAATCTTTCTTAACTGAAATTGAACAAATGTAGGAGGGAGAGAGAGGGTCATTTCCTTGAATAATCAAAAAAGAAAAAAGTTTAAGGTAATTTTTCAAAAACTAATTTAAGCTAAATGTTTTAAAATTTTCAGGTAAGTGAATGAATGTTCATCCAGTGACAAAGGACAAAACCAGGGACTGGTGATGAAGGGGAAAGATAAAGAGAATTGTGAATGTAGAACTTGGGTGGAGATGTTCTGGGGTTGACTGGGGGGGGGGGGGGAGGAGTAGAGAATTTGAATGTAACCTAAAGAATTTGAGTGGAGATGTAAATTGACTCTTGAGATGTAAATTGACTTGAAGTAGAGAATTAGGATTGTAAAGAAATAATTGTAATCTTGGGTGGGAGCCTCCCCTTTCTTAAAGTACCATTATTTAATGTAAAATTTGTATCCTGATCTCCTTGGGCTTTACCCTCTACCTAATTCCAGATCCAGTATAAGGGAAGGGAGTTCACCTTTTGCAAGACATAAAAATCTGAGCTGGACTCCAGTTCTGGGCTGGCAGTCTTCTTTGAGGACAGAGGAGGCTGCTTGGCTGTTCTTTTATCTCTCTCTTTCTCTCTCTCTAGCCCTTCATATGTCTTGTAACCTTTTTAATAAATTTTTGTTTTATTTCCACCCATGCTTTCCCAGTCTGAATAATGATTCTTCCTCCCTATGTCTTGTAACCTTTTAAATAGATTTTTTGTTTTATTTCCACCCATGCTTTCCCAGTCTGAATAATGATTCTTCATAGGCAGAATTGAACCCAAGTAGCCAGCGGCTAC
Source organism: Macrotis lagotis (assembly GCF_037893015.1). NCBI lineage: Eukaryota > Metazoa > Chordata > Mammalia > Peramelemorphia > Peramelidae > Macrotis > Macrotis lagotis. The sequence goes on along the minus strand of NC_133660.1, from coordinate 149,817,972 downwards.
ATTTGGAAGGGCCTGAACTCTTTTTGTCTAGGTCCTTTACTTAAGGCAACTTTTTTTTCATTTAAAATTTATTTTAAAGTTCTGTTTTTTTAAATTTCCCTTTGACCTAGATTTTATGATTTCAGAATATTCTATATTCTCTTGGTTTATGATATGTGGAGACTGTCAAAAAAAAAAGGAGAAGACAGAGAAACTTGGTTCGCTGCTTAGGAAATACTTGTTGAAAAAATCAATACTTACTCCTTTCTGGGGGGGGCAGAGGGGGAGGATTGAATATATTACTACTTTCCTTAATTTAATCAATTCAGTCTTTAAATCACTCAGAAGCAGGATGCTGGAAGGGTCTTTCTCCCAGTTCTTTGTTTGATTTTGATGAAGGTGTAAAACTCAGTAGTACTCTTCAAAAAAAAAGATCAGTGTATATATTCATTTCTCTCTCACACAATTAAAAGGAATGATCTGTGATTGCACTTCATGAAGCTAATAGGGAGGAATTGTTCTTATTTAAACAACACAAAACAAATGCTTTCCAATAGTGAGAAAGGCTATTTCTTTAATATTCTGTGACTGCTTTTGTGAAAAGTAACTGCTTTCTAATAATATGTGCTTGGGAGGAAGGAAAGAAAAAATAAAAAAAAATAATGGGTGTGCTTCTGAAAAAGCAATGAATGAATATTATTAATTTTAAGTACACAGTACATTTTGTGAATTAAATAAGAATAACATGTTTTTTCTCAATGCAATTTGGATATGTGAAAATAAATCTATGCTGCCTATAAGAAGCATCCTATTGTAAATTCCAAATTCTATACATTTATGTGTTTTATTGAGGTCAAACTGTAAAAATCCATGTTCATATCAATCCTTTAATAGGAGTTTTGGGGAACCTAACAATTTCATACAGATTTAAATTTTTCCATGAAGGAACTTTCATTAAGCTTTTTTTTGAAGACTCTGTTCTCAAACTTTCCAAGTGAATAGCTTATACCATGGAGGATCATTGAAAGGAATGCAAATTTACTACATGTATATATGGTTGGGAAAGGAGGACAGTCAGATAGATTCACTGCATCATTGATCAGAGCTGCAAAAGACCTTATTGCTTATCTATTGCACCACTCTCATTTAACAGATCAGTTAACTGAGACTTAGAGATATTATTTGCCCCAGGTCATACAGGTAGCTGATTCCAGAATCAAACTCAAATCCTCTGACTCCATATTCAGCACTCTATTACATCACACTATCTGGTTTACTGGTAGGAGACAAATACTATGCTAAAACCTAAAGGGTGACTTATATGAAGTTAAAAGTAATTATGGATGAAATTTATATATTATGATATTGAATATCTTCCTCCATGTTGCCCTGTCATTTATAATGATAGCAAATACATACTAGAAACATTTAATGGAGGGTTTAATACATATATATGTATATATATGTATATAAAACAACTTCAATAGACATAAACATAAAATCAGACTCATATAAGATCACTGAATCTCAATGATGATACTGTTAAGTTGAAATCATTTGTGAGCTGAAGGAAACTTAGTCATGAAAACCATCTGCTACCCAGCTGTTCTCTATTTTGTCAATCAACTTCAAGGAGTAGACTGCTTGTTACTTTAGAATGATTGTTTATCTTTCTGTTTCTGTTAAGACACCAATAGCAGCCCTGAACATTACCCAATTCAATGGAGCCCCCCATTCAAGATGAACTAATCACTCAGACAAGAGTTCTAAAACAAAACCAAACAAAAAATCTTGATCTTTCCCTCTCAAAAGTAGAAATCACATTAGGTTACCTGGAACAAACACATTAAGGCGAAAAGGACAACCTGATCCAGGTGAACTATTTTCTGGATCTAGAACACATAGGAATTAACAATTTGTGTGACTGAAAAATAGGTGTGCATGGTCAAAGTAAGATCTGGTAAATATATCCATTTTATGAAGTACATCATTTTTATACAATCTGTATGTTTTGTGACAAGATGTGCATATCAGGAAACAAAATAAATCTGATCAAACTTACGGAAAAAATCTACAAAGGTCAAGATCATAGCTTTCTCACTTACCTTCCACTGAGGAGGAAACCAATAACCACAGCTAGCAAAATAACTCCCACTGTAACAGATACAGCAATTATAGGAATCTGGCTTTGATCGCTAGAGGCTGCGACTGCTGAAAGAGAAACAGTGAATGAAGATGATAATTAAAATGATATTTAATATAACAATAAGCATTGCTTAGAAAGTTGTAATAATAGTAGTATAATAGACACTTATGGGATATTCAGAATTTTAAAACATTTTGCATAAACCCACATCAACTCTGTTAAATAAGTAACAAATTTTAGACATATATTCATAGATGAGAAAAAGTGAGGCCATATTCATATTTTAATAATTTTTAGCAAAACAATTCTTATAATAATTTTGTTTTTTTCCTCTAACACCTATTAACAAAAATCAGAATTTAAAAGTAATTGAAAACAGCACTCCTTTGGGAAAATATATTTTCTTGTAAATGAAATCAAGATAAACCTTTTAAGCATGACTAAGTCCTTTGATAAGTTACATATATTATCTCTATCCTGAACAAGTGGATAAATGCTATTTGCCCAAAAGAATTTAATTCATCTATCTTAAAAGTTAACTGTCTTATTATATATTGATAATAAAAAGTATGAGCCTTATGTTCAAGTATTTTACAATATGAATTGTGGTGAATTCTTAAGTAAATTTAAAATTTTATAAGCAAAGTATATCCTCACAGGAGTAGTAATCTCTTTAAAATAAACAAAAGAAAAATCAGCATTACTAGTCTGAAGTCCAAAATTCTATGAATGGAAATTTTGAAAATGAAAGGGAAAAAATCCACTCTGAAATCAGCCTAGGTATAATCGGGAGGTTTACTTGAGATTAATATCTTCCTAAAGATAAAATTATGGGGCTATTCCTACAGCTATAAGTACATCTATGCACTAAAGAGAGAGAGAGTATAAGGAAAACTGTAGAAAGCAATATATACATTAGATTGACTCAAAACATATCTCTAGAGTATCAAACCAGATATAAGCAATTTAGATTAAAATAATCTGATGAGACAACACATTATTAGCAGAAGGCACTCCCTTCAACTTTCACACACCCTTGGGACTGGGAAACATCTCTTATAGAAGGTGGAATCCAAGCTGAAATCTTGAAAAAAAAAAACCAGAGAAACTAAAAAGTGGAGAGACAGTCAGATTTTTACAGGTATATGGGAACTACCTGTGTAAGGGAAGGAATTAAAGACTGGAAAGGTATCATAAATTTATGAAGAACTTTCAATGCCAAACAGAGGAGTTGGAGAACAATCTTCCATGTGAGGATAGGGGTAAGAGTGAACAGGGAATTGAAAAATAAAATAAGTTAAGAGAACATGCAGCTATCCTTAATCATTTCCAGTCATCAAACAAAGACTAATTCTATCTCAAGTTTATGAAAGAACTTAGTGGATATTAAATTTTGTGGTGACTTTTGAAAAGTTCATAGGTTCATTAAGATGAGAGGGGGAAAAAAACTGTGGTGACTGTCAAAAGGATCAATATAAATTCTACAAAAAGATGAGTTAGTGAGCTTAGAATTCCCAGCAACATTCTAGATATTTGAACTCTTAGGAAAAAAAAAAGAATTTATTCAGGATGAGTTGAAATGACTTGTTCAGGTTGACCACATGTCTACTCTGTGTCAGAAGCAAAAATTTGAATCTAGGTCTTCTTGGTTTTAATATAAGCTCACTATTATATTATGGAATTGTAAAGAGACAGTATAACAAAACAGAAAAAAAGAAAATACTGTAAAAAGAAAATTGAGGTACAAGGGAAATTAGATATTAAAAATAATACTATATAAAACTGATACAGCTTCTAACTTTCTTTATCTGAAAAGCTTCACCATGAAACATGCATTTGATTTATTTTCTATGGTCTTAAGTAGGAGAATCAAGAATAATGTATTCATAGGACCATTTAGAAATTATAGAGTAGTTTTAATTTCAACATAAGTTTAAAGTCTTAATAATTTTAATTATTCAAAAGTTAAAAAGTTTATATATGTCAGAGATCTATTTGTGGGAGATGTCAGTACCACTCAGTTCCCCTCCTGATGGTTCAACCACAATGGGCTCTGGGCAACTCTCCTCCCCGTGTCATAGATCTCTCTAATTTTCTATGTTGTCTTGGCCTGAAAAATAGTCTCTCTGGACTTTTGTTATTGCTGCCATTCCAAAATTCTATTGATGTTATTCTAAAGTTATTTAGAGGAGAATGTAAGAAGAGTTTAGCAAGTGCCTCTTTATTCTGCCATCATGCTCCTCCTTAGATTTTTACTTTAAAAAATACCTTAAATTAAACATCCAGGGATGCAAAATTCCATCTATCTAGTCATTCATTAAATATTTAAATGCCTGTCCCTTTTAAAGAACTATATTGGGCACTTAGGGATTCACAAGGAACAATGTGAATAATTCCCTTAAAATGATTACAATATTGATTTAAGATTGAAGAAGGAAGTTTTCTGTAACAAAAAAGCATTCTGATAATGTGAAGCTACTTTCTTAAATGAGGTAATTTTATTTCGACAAAGAAATGATAATGACTACTATAATAAAACACATTAGATTAAAATGATTCTTACATTAATAGTTGAATCTTTATACTTTTATAGCATTACTATCTCAACTCGTCACATGCTTCCATAGAATTTCCTAACACATAATTTATATTAAAATCCTTTAAATCAGAAAAAATAATATTCTTTTAAACAGATTTATTTTCCTCTAAGGATATAATCTGATTTGAGGGAATTTAAATATATGATAATCCTAAAATATATTTTTAGACAACTATAAAATTATGATAATATTAATCAACCACTGAAAAAAGAACAGAAACAAATATATGTACTATCCAGAAGTCACTCTTTTCTGTACCCTAAAAGAAACTCAAAATATTATTGGGAAATAAGACAAAATAGGAGAAAAATTAAACAAGTTCACATCAAATACAATACAAACAAAAAACAATGAATGAGAATTGCAAGGAAGCATATTAACATTTGCCAAATTTTATTCTAATAAAACAGAACAAGTGATTAAATTTTAACTTGTTTAATTATATTATTCTTTAAAAGATGGAAAAAAAAACAGAAAAAAAGGAACTCCTATTCTGGATTTAATCCTGATCAATAAGGAAAATTTTGACACTGAAGTAACAGATGAAAGACATATCAAAAGGAAAATGCTCACTACATTTTATAGTTTACGAAGAGAATAAGAGGGCAAAGTTGAGTAGGTATATCTTGAATTTGTCAGAACTGATTTCAAAGAATGTGGAAAAAAAAAGAAATAGTATTCAATTTCAAAATTTTCTAGCAAAAAATATTGGGCTCAGAATCATAGGATCAGATTTAGAGCTAGAAGAAATCTTTGAGATTCTCTATTGCTATCTCTTCATTTCACAGATAAGGCAAGGAGCCCAGGGAGAGCAAATGTATACCATAAGCTCACAATGGTAGTGGTCATACCAGCATTCAAATTCACATCATCTGACTTCAAATTGTACTCAACTTCCACTTCTCAAAAATGTTATTCCCAAATCATAAACACGACCAATCCCAGTGAAAGAGAACAGAGGAAGCAGGCTAAAGAGTCAGATGAGAAAATACAACAAACTGAGATCAAATAAATTATTAAAGAGACAAGGAAGTAAGGATAAAGAAATGAGGATAAATGAAAAAACCTTATCTTGTCACGGAATATTGCCTATGAATGTGCTAGTAATAAAGGAATAGGGTGTTTTGTGTGGAGAATAGCAAGGAGGGCAATACTATGAATCACAGAGTATTCTATTCAAGTGAGGCCTTAAGAACTATAGTTTTGAGTGTTTAATTACCCATATTTTATTACAAACCTGGGATAACTTGTCTGGAGATGATCTACTTGCAAGTGGTAAGGGTGCTAACAGAAGCTATACATATTTTTCACCAATCCAGGTAAAGAGCTCAAGTTGAATCTTTCTAGTTATAAAATAATCATGTTTTAAAATTTAATGACTGATCCTTACACTAAAAATAATCACAAAATATAAGAATATTTTGTTATTAATTCAAATCCTCCATAAAGCAAAGAATTTCTTTACAAGATGAAAATTTACTCCTTAACTTTTTACTTCTGTAAGGTGGGATTTTCAAATATTGAGGTGTCATAGAGCAAGGACCACTGGGCCTAAAATCTCACAGTTGAAGTTTCTTGATGGCTGTTTTTAGGTCCAACTTTCCCCATGTGAGTGCAGCAGGAGATTTATTTTTCAATTGAATTATGACCCTAAACTTCTAATAATTTGCTTTTGATTCCCTGTTTACTGGTAGAGAGTAAATGACAGTCCCACAAAAACATTAAGCACATAACTTCCTTCATTTCAGAATTCTATATGGTTCTCCTCTTTCCATAGAAAAAACAAGCCTAGTAATCCATACTTATAACATAAAAATTGTATGGTAAAAAGAGAGTACATATTAACTTATACTTTCACTTAAACTTTATAGATATTTTAGAGACTCATAATTCAACTTATGTTTGTATTTTAATTTTACCTCTTTTCTTTCCCTTTATTTGATCATTAATGATGATCTTACATTTTTTCCATGTATCACTCTAATTAACTATGAAGATTCAAAAAATGAAATTCTTTCCCAACTCTGCCACCCAAATACTTTGGGGACTACTGAAGACAAAATTTCTAATAATTTCCAGAGCTACTTAGAGATCTGTTTCATTTGTTTTGTTTTTGTATTTTGTTGGTTTTGTTGCTTCATTTTAGTCATGTCAAATTTTTCATTACCCCATTTGCATTTTCCTGGTAAAGATAATGGAATAATTTGTCATTTTCTTCTCCAGCTCATTTTATAGATAAGGAAATTGAGGTAAACAGCATTAAGTGACTTTTCCTATGTCACAAAGAGATTTAAATTCATGAAGATGACACTTCCTGATTCCAAGCCAAGTGCTCTGTGCACTGCCCCACCCAGTTAGCTTTAGCATTTATTCTACATGCAGTCAAAGTGACTGCAAATAGCTTTGTACAAAGAGCCTGAGAAAATAGCATAATTTTAAGATTTCCTTTAATTTCAGTGATACTAATGATATCTTAAAATCTGACAATAGGGTTTTCTGTTTGATGTAGAATCAAAAAAAGAATAATTACTAATATTATCAAAGTTTCAAAATATGTATTTACAAGAGAGAGTGACAGAGAGAGACAGAGAGAGAGAGAGAAAGAGAGAGAGAGAGAGAGAGAGAGAGACAGAGAGACAGAGAGACAGAGAGACAGAGAGACAGAGAGTCTATAGTATCCAGGGCCCTGAGAGAATTATCATGGGTGAAACAAGGATGGCCATTATCACCACTACTATGCAGTATTGTATTAGAAATGTTATCCTCAGCAATAAGAGAAGAAAAAGAAATTGAAGGAATTAGAATTGGGAAGGAAGAGATAAAACTCTCACTCCTTGCAGATGACATGATGAGAGAATCCCAAAAAATCATCTAACAAAACTACTAGAAATAATTAGCAACTTTAGCAAACTGGCAGGATCTAAAAGAAACCTTCATAAATCCTCAACATTTCTATATATAACTAGCAAGATACAGCAGAAAGAGTTAGAAAGAGAAATCCCATTCAAAGTAACCTCAGACAATATAAAATACTTGGGAGTCTATTTTCCAAGGCAGACTCAGAAACTTTTTGAAAACAATTACAAAACACTTCTCACACAAATAAAATCAGATTTAAATTACTGGGCAAATATCAATTGCTCATGGATAGGTCGAGCTAATATAATAACAAAGACAATTCTACCCAAACTAAACTACTTGTTTAATGACCCTACCAATCAAAATTCTAAAACATCACTTTAATGAGTTAGAAAAAAATGTAAGTAAATTCATATGGAGAAATAAAAAGTCAGGAATTTCTAGGGATTCAATGAAAAAAGTGCAAAAGAAGGTTGCTTAGCTTTACCAGATCTAAAATTATACTATAAAGATCAGTCATCAAAACTGTCTGGTATTTGCTAAGAAATAGAGTGGTGGACCAGTGGAATAGACTAGGTGCAATAGCAGGAAATGATTATTATAATCTACTGTTTGATAAATCCGAAGAGTCCAGCTACAAGGATAACAATGCTCTCTTTGATAAAAATTGTTGGGAAAATTGGAAGTTAGTATGGGAGAAACTTGGATTAGACTAACACCTTACACCCTACACCAAGATAAGATAAAAATGGATACAGGATTTAGACATAAAAAACAATATTAGAGGCAAACTAAAAGATCAAAGAGTAGTATACCTGTCAGATCTATGGAAAGGGAAGCCGTTTACTCCCAAGGAAGAGATGGAAAACATCATTAAAAACAAACTGAATAATTTTGATTACATTAAATTAAAAAGCTTTGGCATAGACAAAACCACTGTAACCAAGAGCAAAAGAAATGTAGTAAATTGGAAACAATTTTTATTAGTATTTCTGACAAAGGATTCATTTCTACAATATACAGAGAAATGAGTCAAATTTTCAAAAACACAAGCCATTTCCCAATTGACAAATGGTCAAAGGATATGCAAAGACAATTTGCAGATGAGGAAATCAAAGTGACTCATAGACATATGAAAAATTGCTCTAAATCACTACTTATTAGAGAAATGTCAATTAAAGGTACCACCTCATACCTCTCAGACTGGCCAATATGACTGGAAAGGACAATAATCAATGTTGAAAGGGATGTGGGAAATCTGGGACATTAATGCATTGTTGGATGGAGCTGTGAACTCATCCAATCTTTCTGGAGAGCAATTTGGAATTAAGCCCAAAGGGCAACAAAAATGCACACACCCCTTGATCCAGCAATACCACTACTGGTCCATACCCTGAAGAGATTATGAAAAAGGGTAAAAACATCACTTGTACAAAAATATTCATAGCAGCCCTGTTTGTGGTGGCAAAGAATAGGAAATTAAGTGAATGGCCTTCAATTGGGGAATGGCTTAACAAACTGTGGTATATGTATGTCATGGAACACTATTGTTCTATTAGAAGCCAGGAGGGATGGGAATTCAGGGAAGCCTGGAAGGATTTGTACACCCTAATAGCAACATGGGAGTGATGATCAACCTTGATGGACTTGCTCATTCCATCAGTGCAACAATCAGGGGCAATTGGACTATCTGCAATCTCTGATACTTTATTTTCCTTCCTTAAGGATATGATTTCTCTCATCACACTCAACTTGGATCAATTTATACCATGGAAACAATGTAAAGACTAACAGACTGCCTTCTGTCGGGGGGTGATGGGTGGGGGGGAGGGAAGCAAGAATAGGGGAAAAAATTGTTAAACTCAAAAATAAATAAAATCTTTCTTTTAAAAAAAAAGAACTAGGGGCACAGTGGATAGAGCACTGGCCCTAGAGTCAGGATTACCTGAGTTCAAATTCGGCTTCAGACACTTAATAATTCCCTAGCTGTGTGTCCTTGGGCATGCCACTTAACCTCATTGCCTTGCAGAAACTTAAAAAAAAAGAACTATCATAAGTTTTGTTTTATTGTAGATCACAGTCCTTTCTAAACCTTAAATAGGTGAGCTGCAACAGATTTAATTTTAAGCAAAATCACCTATTGAAATAATGTTGTAATATAATAAAATTGTAATTCTTTCCTCTATAACTCTTATGCTTTCTTACTCCCAAACCAAAATAGTCATTATGCAACAGGAATACATCCTCAGTGAACATTCTGGGGGGGTACACACATGAGAAACCCTTGCGAGAGTGTTAATATGAAGAACTAAGTTAGACATATTTCGCACTGATTTTCAAAGTACCTATAGCATTAAATATTAATAATATTTTAATACAATAGCCTTTCTAATCATTCCAAACTATAATTACTTAGATATGTATTTTTAAAGCCAAATAGAAAAATGTATAGAAAAATAAAATGAAATAATTATTTTTATCATGAAACAACTTTTTAAATTTGTTTTAAATAGAGGATATAAGTATTTCACTTTTCTGCTCCTGTTTTCTCATATCTAAATTAAGAGAGATGGAATAAAGGAGCTTTTAAGTCCCTTCCAGATTTCATATTCTTGATTCCAATATGCTTTAAAAACATTCAATTAATACACACATATACATACATACATACTTATATATCTATATATAATACTGTCAGTACACACATATAAGTATACAAAATGAAATTACATTTGTATGTAATTTTAATGAAATTCCACTATAGTTGCATTCAAGTAAGTATAGTCAAGAAAATAAACATTAAAGACTGTTTCAGCTATAAAGTTCCGTAACTGATTTTTCTAATCTCTTGTTCTTGAACTATTTGTTTTTAGAAACAACATAAATGTTTTTGATAAAAATTTAAAGCAAAACTATTTTTAATGCTGTTGAATAAAAGAAATATTACAGCAAAATATTCAAAAGATCCTACTCTGGACTCTGTTGAGGAAAGACTTACAGTGTTGGAGACTTATTTTCAATCAGAGTGGTTGCTGAGAGTGTAGTGTTCCCTCCTAACCTGACACACAATATGTAAGCCTCTAAATTGAATTCTTTCTAAAGACTTCTAGAGTAGGGTTGGACTAGGTGAAGAATATAATAAAAGAACAAGTAACACAAAAAAATAGCAACAATTGAATAAAAGTGTGACAGGAATAAAAAGTTCTTTAAAACTACAGTCTACATTTCCAAAGTTTAAGGATTTCCTGATGTTTTACCTCCCATTAGACTAAATGAGATGAGGAAATAGGAACAGATGTGTTAACCCTCCAACTTAAGAGTAATGGCTGACTAATGTTTCTTAACTAAAGGGATCATGCCTCAGAGATAGTGAATGGGAATAAGACTGACAGAGTTCCCTGCAAGTATATTGATCCACTGACTCTTTTCTGGTAACCACTACAGAGACATGAGCTGACAGTAATTAAAATGACTTACACACTGGGATGGTTTCAAACTCAAATCTTCGACTGAAGACACCATAGCCTGCTGCTGTGCGCGCTCTGATTTGGAAGACGTATACTGATGCTGGTTTCAAGCCATCTGCAGTAATAGCTGTCTCTTTAGATTTGATAATAGTGTAGCTGGTCTCTTGATCCTTGGCCCACACATATACACCAACAAACAAAGATAAAGATGAGGATTAGAGAAAACAGGATATATCTGGTCTGTAATTAGTAAAGGACAATTAAGGAATGGCTATTTGGATTCTCATTTAAGTTGGGTGTAATTTTTAAGAACAATCAATAAACTTAAATACATTATTTATGCAGGACTTAAAAGTATTCTCTTTCAATTAACACAGAGTTTTCATCTAGATGCTCAGGATGCAGTAGCAAAACTTGTATACAAACTATATATGGAACAGTAGAAAGGATATGAGAATTTATTAGGTATCGATTGTTGGCTCTTTACAATTATTCTATTATTTGATTCTCAAACAATTCTGGGAGATAAATGTTAATATCCTCCCCATTTTACAGATTAGGAAAGAAGCAAACAGTTCAATGGCTTGAACAATATCATTTAGCCAGGAAAGGTCTGAAGTTGAACTGAGCGCAGATCTTCCTGACTTCGGGTCCATTGCTATTTCCTTTACCAACTAAATGCATCAAAAGGCAAAACCATTTGGAGTAGAGAAAATTTAATTTGAGCAAAGTTTTTGGGGAAAATAAAGATGAAGGATTCTAGGCGGTTGAGAAAAGTAACAGTATTCCAGGTATTTGTACCAGCCTGTGCAAAAGGACAGGCACAGGAATAAACAGTAGTGGTAAAGAGAGTGGAGGAAAGTATATTATACACCTGACATATATTGCCAAGATTTTGGACCTCTTCTGTAGTCATTTTGAAATAGTGATTTTTTTTTCAAAAGATTTGAACTACCAAAAAACCCCTTGAAATCCCACATTTTCTGAGTCATTTTGTTTTTATGTTTTTTCAATCATTCTTCCAGTGAAAGATTAAAATTGCAATAAATCTGGGGTTAGACATAGGTGGAATCTAGCAGAAATATCATTTCATTCTATTGGGTAAGGTTTTACTTCATTTCACTGATTTTCAAGGAATGACAAATACCTTTCAAGTCACCAACTGTTTTATATCCTCTCTACTGTTTCCATTTTGTAGGGAAAGCAGAGCGGAAAGGAATATGCATTGGAAAATGAATGGTAAATGAATGCTATCATAATGATTATTGCTCTTTCTTTTTACTGTATTTAAAATCCTGCCAAAGTCATGCATGTTGACTGTGAGCTAATCAGTCGAAACCTGAGTTTACTAAAAGTTCATTAAGTACCTACTAAGATCATGGCATTGTGTTACATTCACAACATATAAAAGTGAGTATCACGTACCAATTGGAGTCTAAACATATTTTGTATAAATAGACAGTATAATACAAGCTCTATTAAGTCAAGAATTGCTTATGATTAAAGATTGGCACCATTCTTAGTACTGTCCTCTACATATTCTGTTTTTATGACTCTTGTGACCGTGAATGGGGCTCACTTAGCAAAGATATTGGCGTGGGTGGATTGCCAATTCCTAATCCAGTGAATTAAAGCAAACAGAGGTTTAAGTGACTTGTCCAAGATCACTAGTGAATATCTGAGGTTGGATTATACCCAGGTCATCCTGACTCAAGACTCAAAAGCCATACCCATTGGACCACACAGTTATCTCATCCTGTTCATGTAGAACTGCATATATTGCATTTGTATACATGGTCATCAATCTATGTTATTAATTTTTTTCTCAGAATAGTCCATGTTCCTCATACTAGATTTCAAATGTTTTATTTACTGAATACACTATTCAAATAGCAGGTGTTTCTGATTAATGTATGTAAAAACCAATTAGTAGTTAATGTTTCATGTTAGGCTAAGAAATGGTTAAGTTTGATTACTTTTTTCCAGAAGTTGGCTGCTCTAAGAACCTGACTACCTACTGTAAATCTTATTTTTCAAAAATATTTCAGGGAAATAATCTTTAAAAACAGAAATGTGTTATTGATTTTTAAAAAGAGCTAATGGGAAGAACATGTGAATATCCTTTTACTAAATGGGAGTACATTGTAAAACAAGAATTTCAGAATCCATCTGCAGACTCCAATTTCTCATGGAAATTCAGTTATTGTAAAACACACTGAGTTTATACTGAAATATGTATAGTTCCTGACCTCTTGAAGTTTAATGATTATCATCACAAATTCAAAGATTTATTTTTTTCAAAATTTAAATAGGTAATACAAATAATATGGGTTTTTCCATTTTTATATGTGAAGTGATACAGTGGCATCTTTTTTTAAATGAACAGGGGGATGGGGGTTGGGGGGATAGTTAGGGTTTTTGAACTCAGTCTGAGAAGACAGAAAATATTTTATTAAAATCTCTGGTTCTGATTCTATTGATGTTTGGCAACTGATTTTAGGTGGTTTATTCAATTTTCTAGTTCTCAAGGAAGATGAAAGAACTTGCTTATTTGAACTTTTGGGGAACTTGTTTTCACAATACTCAGTGCCAAACAAAATGAAAAAGTCTTAGTTTCGTAGGTTCAATCCAATTTTGATTTTCTTTGCATTTCACTTTGTGCTGGCAGGTAGAAGGCCAGATTTGTCCCAGAAAATATTATTAATGTTGATTGTACTTAGAATGCTCAAGTGGAAAACATCAATGGTAATTGTGAAGACACAAGGCTTATTGGACTAATCCACTACTTTCTCATTTACTTGCTGCCAGAAGAAAATGGTTTCAAGGTACTTGTGTCATTTCTTGTCATTTGCCACAGGTGAAGAATATGCCTACTGCAAGTATTTGCTCTTCTGGTACATGACTTAAATGTGATTTTGACATAAAATACTGATAAGCTATAACGTAAGTTATAACATAGGAGTGAATCACTTCTTTAAAAAGAATTCAGGTTACATGTGAGAAATCTTATATAATTGAATATACTTTTTCTTTTTTATAATAAGAAGGTAGAAATCAAATAGAAAACCATCAAGAAACTAGAAATTTGTTCTCTAGAGCTATGCATCATATCAAGATAATTACATAGATCTCCAATTTATCAATTTATGTAATTTTGTGCTTCTTAGTGTTATCACACCTAGGTTTCCAAATTCTGAAAAGATTAAACCCTTATATGTCCTTATGAGCTAGCTGAGCACTGTTACATCACATGCTGCATAAAATAAAGATGTGCTTGTAAAAACACATATATGCCTGTAGTGTATCCAAAATGACTTCCTATTTGCTTTCTGGTTCCCTTGACTAACAATTCATGCATAAATTCTCAAAAGTTATATTTTCTTTATTCTAAACTTGAAATAGTCACACCCTCAATATTTCTGCATGCTCTGCCTTGAATTCTGGTTAAGATGGTAGGTCTGCTATACCTTCGCTCAATCAAACCTCAGTTGAGGAAATGAGTGACACTAGCCAGCTGCACACATGCTGGGAAGGGAGGTCTTTGGGATGAGGAGTCAGCTGGTAAGCAAATAGCCCCAAAGACAGCTTCTCTCTCTATGCCTGCCTTGAATTAACAGATGGCAATGGGCTCACCACTGTTTAGGAACAGGGCAAACCCCATTGACCTCTATTAGTACAGAGCAATAATAGGCAGAAATGCCAGCTGGTAAATTCATAAGCCTTGGTCTAGAAATATCTTTTGTTAGGATAGCAAGTATCCAATGAAAGAGAATCATTTCCCTGAAAGTTCAAATTGAGCCCTGAAAGCTAACTAATAACCAAACCCTAAGTAGAAAGAATGATGGTAGAATTGTACTCATAATTTCATTGATATAGCAAACTTGCATAAGAGATTAAATAGAAATAATAGCAGATTTCATTTTTAAAATGGTATCCTGAAATTAGGCATCTTTTATTAATTTTTTTAAAAATTATTTCTTCTTTCATTAGAAATCTTTATAAGAATTCATTGATTATGTTGAAAGTATACTATATCCAGGAGCAGAGTAGCACCATTTATATCTCACTTCTGACAGTTTCTAAATGTGTGAGTTTGTGCAAGTGATTTCACCTCTTCAGTTCTCACTTTCTTCAACTATAAAATGGGGATGTTGAAATTTTTCCAACTTTTTTACTTATAATATTTTAACAATTAAAATTCAAATAATTGAATCTGAAAAAAGTATAATTTGGCAAATGTTTTCCTCCTCATTAGTGTATAAATACATTGGTTATTTCATATAACTTTTATATAATATATATTTTATATATATATAATTTATGTAATTTACAAATAAAAGTGGTATAGGATTCCAAAAAAAATTTCTATATTTTCTTTGACTGGATCTCAGGTTGCTGCTACTTGGATAATAAAGAAATTTATCAACATCCTAGAGGCTCTTGTATGGAATATCATATATAGCTATCTAAATCCACACTCCATTTCCCTACCTTTTCTATGCTATCTATGCTAAAGTTTACATCTTATAGTACTCCACCTTGGTACCCTTGCTCATGATATTCCTCAATGTCTTCCCCAAACACCCCCACCTATTGAACACCAAACTATAGGGTAAAACTTGGTTTATTTGCTGCACTTTGGTGAAAGCAGGAAAATTGATTTTCTGTTGATCAAAACTTACCTTTGTTTGAAAAAAAGATTTATCTTCTCTCTCTCTCTCTCTCTCTCTCTCTCTCTCTCTCTCTCTCTCTCTCTCTCTCTCTCTCTCTCTCTCTCTCTCTCTCTGTCTCTCTTTCTCTCTCTCTCTCTCTCTCTCTCTCCCTCCCTCCCCCCATTATGCTATTTGATATTTTGTTGACTTATCATAATGTGATTAAAAACAATAGAGTACAGCTTAAAACATGTTATTTCTAATTTGATATGTCCATAAGTAAGCAAGCAAGTGATAAATAATGTTTTTGTTTGTTTATTTGTTTGTTTGTTTTTAGGTTTTTGCAAGGCAAATGGGGTTAAGTGGCTTGTCCAAGGCTACACAGCTAGGTAATTATTAAGTGTCTGAGACCGGATTTGAACTCAGGTCCTCCTGACTCCAGGGCCAGTGCTCTATCCACTGTGCCCCTAGCCTCCCCCATAAACAAGTTTTCAAACAAGCTAACCTATGGTGCTATAAAATGCACTAAACAAAACCCCATCTCAGTAATCAAAGCCAGAGGTATTACAGGACTTTAAAATGATTATAAACTACAATGATATCTTAATAGATATAGATCTATATTTAAATAACACATATGTAATAAATCTTAAAGATACTTTTTCCCCTTTAAATCAGTAAACAAATTCCTTCTTACTTTTGCAAACATTTCACAATACTCCTATATGTGCTGTTTAGTTACTTATTCTCCTATTAAATTCCCACTTTTTCCTACCTCTTTACCTTTAATTGTGCTATTTTTCATACCTCAAAAGTCCTCACCTATCTTTACTTTTTAAAACATTTTCTGTTCAAGATTCAGCTGAAATGCTATATACTCCATTGAAGCTTTTCCTAGCTTTCCCATATAACACTCTTCATTTAGTGTTTTATAATTATTTGTACCTGAATTTTATTTTTTTCATCCATTAGCCTCTATGAAGAGAAGAATATTACCTTTACCTCAAAAAAAATCTCCAGTATGTAGACCTCTGCATAAAGAAGTGGCTAAATTGAATTGCACTGTACTGAGGGACTCTTTAAAAACTTTATCTGTTCCATGCTATGAAATATAGAATGCTATAGTTCAGCAACTCTAGCAAACACATAATTTGTTCTCTCCACTATATAGTTTTGATGGGTCCAAAGGAGATATAACCATAAAAACTGATTTCCAATAATTCTAGAGGAGAGGTCTCTAATGCTTCTGCAGTTGTCAAGTCACTTTTAGAGGAACATACTTCGAGGTCATCAACATGGCAAAGACACATCATTCCACTCTCAGTGTAAAATTGGCAAATGAGTTCAATCATCAAAAAAAAATCAGCCTCAATAAGACTAACTTCTAAACATTATATATTTAGTAAAGAGCATTATTTGGCTGTCTTTTCCAGTGTTATATTTTGGGTTATGCTTAATTGTGTATACTATCTTTGTACCATACCATTTATTTTTTGGATGATGAGATGTGATTATGAGAGCTTAAATATAATTCATCTTCACATGCTGATTATTGATTTGTGTGTATGTGTGTGTGTGTGTGTGTGTGTGTGTGTGTGTGTGTATCAACAGTAACATCATCAGTTATCATCTGTGGTCAAACTAGGACAATGCGAAATTCTTCATAAGAGTGAAATATTAATTAGTGGTCAGGACTGATTATGTGAGCTTCTTAAAATTCTAATTGAATATACATTCAGAACCTTTCCAAATATCATTTATTATCATCATCAGACTTTTGTCCCTGAACAACTATTGTAGTTGACCACTGATAATATGAATTGTAGAATACCCTGTTTAACTCAATGCTCAAGTGCTTAGATTTTCTTTTCCATTTAGAACAAAAAGCAGATTTCTAGGTTTCAAGTGAATTGTTGGAAAGTTTGATTAGTAACAAATGACACTGATTCTCCTTTTTATTTCTGGCTTCTTAAAGAACACCCTGCATAATTTGTTAAGTATTTTATTGTATGAATTCACAGGCTACAGAATCCTAGTACTGTGAACCAGTTCCTTCCTATCAGACTCTGGAGAGGGAGGAAGGTTTTTGAAGGAGTTGGATTTTATATACACAAAATTTATCAATGTCCCCTGGGTGCCCATTTGATGTTGAGAGATACATTATGATTTTAAAAAGCTGTCACTGAATCTTTTGAGAAAAAATATGGAAAATAGTTTAATTGGTTAGGAATATATCAGCATCAATTAATCAAAATATACCAAGCATATTACTATATGCCAGGTACTGTGGTAAGTCAATATATAAGTCAACTTCCATGCTGTTTTAAATGGTTCAACCTTTTGAAGTATCTTACTATTGAGCTTCTGAATATAATTCAACTCTGAGACTTGAATTTAATAATCAGGATCAAGTGGTGAACAATTGATACATGGAGTGAAGGGCTTACATTAAGCATTTTTAAGGCTCTTTTCAGCCCCAAATCTATGATTCACTGATCCTAAATGATCTCCTAAGACCATTCCTGGTGTTTTTTCAGATGAATTAAAAATAGCATACTACTGAAGATGATTTGCCTTACAGTTTTATATTTCACAAATTGAAATATGAAAGAAGAAAATTGTTTAACTCTTCTCAGAGTTAACCCACTTGGAGGGTGTAGGATATGTATATATACATATATATATGTATATACACACATATATATGTAAAGCAGATTTTTCACAATATAAAGTGATGCAATTTCCTATTTAGAGACTTATTTTCAACTACTATAAATGTCAAACTTGTTTAAATCAATAGATGTCAATGAATGCCTTCATCAGGATACCTCTGAGATAGGCAGAATAAAGCTTTAATGTTCTCATCAGCTATTTAAACTGAATAAGAAATTAAAATCTCTGAACAAGGATTTTTGGTACTAAGAAAAAGTTTACTTTCAGTAGACCTTTAAGATCATCCAATATCTCTGTTGTAAGTGTCAGGATAGCAACATATCTAAAATGAACATATGCTCGATTTCCTAAGACTATCAGGAAGTTTTCTGTTATAGTCCCTATTGCTGCCCTACCCCAGATAGAAGGTTAATAGTTCTGTAAAAGAATTCCAGGAATTGAACTGACAGCAAACTTTTCAACAAGCCTCAAAGCAGCTATTTTAAGGACTATGTCTGTTTGTGTTCCAGGTTTTCAGTCACTTAGCACCTGTACTTGATAGTTGAGTTATGTCCCTTATAATCATCTAGCTTTAACAAGACTCTGACTTTGTCACCAGGATGGGAACTATATCAGATATCAAGAAATAAGTGAGAGAGCAGCAGCTCTTTGATACCATTAATATCTATGGGTATATAGTCACTCTAGATAAAATTCCTAGAAAGAAATAGAGATGTAGATATAGAGATCTATATATCTCAATATCTATATCTATATATGGCATATAAATGCATTGACTATAAAAAATAACAAAACCCTTAAGAACTCAAAGGAAATCAAAACTAGCATTGTTAAATTTCCAAGATGCTTCACAGAGCTTCAGGAGAACTGGTTCATCATATAATTTTCACTTGCTGAATATCAGTATTTTAATGCTATTTAATATATTGATGAAAACTAATTTGACGAATTTAATTTTAAGTTGAGGGGATTTATCTAGATTTATCTAGAATCCATGTAACATATGCACTGGAAATTAGGTAATGAGATCGAGAAATAAGTATTTTTAGTTAGCTGAATAATCTCACATACAATCAACTTGTTTCCTGAATTGAAAAATGTAGGTATACATGCAACGTGATGAAAATTCAATATATAAAATTATGCTATGTAATTTAGGTAGTAAATATAGTTCACAGATAATGTGCACCAGGACTGGAAAGGGACTCACAGGAAACTAGTCAAATCATTTATTTTCCAGATTGGGAAATTGAGCTCAGAGAGGCTAAATCAAGTGTCCAACATCACTTAATGGCATATATGGAATTTATCTTAGAACATCTCAAATTTTTAATTTTATCAATTAATATTAATTGAACTCAAACTGTCACCTTTCTAAATCAACATTTCACTTTAAATAAATTTTATTTTGAACTTTCTACTTACCATGTCAATCACATTATTGACAAATAGTATATTTTTGTAATTTTACTAGATAAAAGTGATAGGAAGAAAATACTGTGGAAAAGTTCTCAAGCATGTAATGAGATTGTTCTCATTAGTTTGTGAAACCCACAACTACATTTCATTAACAAAAATTGCTTTCCATAGTCACTGCAGATCCAGAATCTTATTCCTGATATACCTGGGTCCCTTACATTAGCTAAACTTGTCTTTATACCATCTCCTGAATAAGGATGGCAAAAATACTTTTTTTTTTAGGTTTTTTCAAGGCACATGGGGTTGTGGCTTGCCCAAGGCCACACATCTAGGTAATCATTAAGTGTCTGAGACCGGATTTGAACCCAGGTACTACTGAATCCAGGGCCGTGCTTTTATCCACTGTGCCACCTAGCCGCCTCGCAAGAATACTTTCAATATTCCTTCTAATATGTATCCTGAACATCATTAAACATACAATGCCAATTCTAAAAAATAAAAATCTAGATTGAAAAACAATTTCTTTGTTTATTCTTGATATTTTGAACTTTTTGCTGTATATTTTCGTTCATTTACTTTTTTATCACATGATTTTATATATGTGTAACTTCTTGAACTATTATTATTTCTTTGTTAAAGCAGTTTATTCATCAATGTTACAGTTATAGTCCCCTTACTTTAAGATTTCCTAGGAACTCATTTTTATAAATGGATAACAATAAATGGAAATACTTTTAAAGCATATGTTTGGAAGAAATGACACAGCAAGATCAAGTATCTTGTGGCTCAGAAGATTTTTTTTGTTATTCTTTTACCTTATTGTCAACTATAAACAGCAACTTTCATTTACACATAATGCCATTAATAAACTGACTTCCTTAGACTCCAGAATTCCATTAAGGAACTCAGATTTTGGGGAGGAGAGTGGTAGATTGTTGTTTTACAACATTTGGAGACATGTTGTATAAGAGAGGGAATAAGACTTTAAAAAAGCCACAGCAATGTTCAATGAAAGATACAGGATGTTTTTCAACTTAATACAAGGAAGACTTCTTAACAGAACTGTCAATCAATGTATGGGATATGATAGTGAGTATCTTATTACTTGAGGTAATTAATCAGAAGTTGAATGACTATTTATCAAGGATATTGTAAAATAAATTTTGGAATTGATTTGTCATGTTACCTAGATGATCTTGACTTTCCAAATTTAAGACTTTTTTATAATATATCTTAAAAATCTTTTAAACCATGTAATGCAGAATCAATGAATATTGATTTAAACCTAAAATTACAAAACATGTTTTAGAAAGACTGGAAAAATGATCTATAAAAAGACATACAAAAAGACATATAATATTATATTCAATAAACCACACCTTTTCAAAATATTTGATTTCATATTCTAGGATAATTCCGTTGGGACGATCTGGCTCTTGCCAAGACAAAGAGATGCTATTTTTTGCAATCTTTCCTTTTTTCACATTAGTGACTGGAGAAGGTGCTGCAAAATAGAACACATAAATAGAAATGATGATTAGTATATCACAGCCTTTCCAATTCAACATTCTAGGCTAAGGATAGCAATGATTTCATGATTTTCTTTCATTTTTGTAATGTCATATATAATTCTAATTCAGTATCTTTCAATTCATTCCTTTTATATATTATTCTTTTAACCTCCTCTAATCAAAAAAAATTATGAAAACAATGAAATGAAATTCAAAGAGAAATTAAATTTAGAGATTTTGTAAAAATAAAATTTCAATAAGATCACAAATTGATCTCAATTGATCACAAACAATAAGCACTATCTAGCATGATGGAAATATAAACAGTACTAGTATAGACTTTGGTGGTAATCATGCCCAACCACCAATTTTATGTAATAGTAAAAAAAAGTCCCAGGGATTTGAATGACTGCCCAAATGTCACAGAAGAAGTAAATGGAAGATAATATACCATAAGATAATTGATGACCTCTGTAGACTCATATCTGAATATTTTTTGGCAGTTCTCAAATATTTTTAAAATTTATCATGGTGAATATTTCTTTATTTAGTACTAAAATCAAATAAAACTTGAAAGAAAAAATGTTCCTATCTATTCCATTGATATTGTGCTAATAAAACATAACATTTTCACCATATGCTAGTGCTTGTATATAATTGACTTTATAACTACAATATAAATTATACTTTTTCATATGTGCACAATATTCATTTTTCAATATTTGCTAATTAAAAGAATTAGTAAAATACAATTTTAATGGAAATTCAAGTCCTAAATCTAAATATTATTTCATTGTATAATTGATTAAGAATAAATAATTGCATGCACCATAAACAGAAATAGAGTATATAGACTACCTTCTAATTTTTTTGCCTAAACATATGATTTCATGATTTAGGAATTCTCAAGGAGATATAATTTTACTACCAATGCAGATTGGTAATTCTCCTATAATGTGCATATTTAGGGAGCGGCCAGGAAGCACTGAGAAGTTCAGTGAATTGGTCATAGACAAATAGGAAGTACAAGAGGAAAATAAGAGATATTGTACATAGAGGTGCTTGACTTGAGAATCAGAGACACCTGAGTACAAAACCTACCTCAGAAAAATATGAACTAAGAAATACACACTAACACCAACATTGGTGGAGGATCAGCTATGATCGATAAACAAAGACAATTCTAAAAAGACTTGTAATGCATATTCAGAGAAGAAACTAGGGAGTTTAAATGCTTAAAGACCAAAGCTTTCTATCTTCAGTTTTTGTCTTACATATTATGCATTTTCTTCCTCTCTCTAATTTTTTTCTTCTATTTGGATTTGATTATTCTTTCACATGATTAAAGTTGATGTATGTTTACCAGGGATATACATGGAGAATTTATATTATATTGTTTTCTTTAAGGGGGAGAGAGGAGAGAAGAGGGAAAAGAGGGAGGAAGAAAATTGTAAAGTTCAAAATCTTGCCAAAAATCATTGTTGAAAGCTACTGTTGCACGCAGTTGGAAAAATAAATGAATGAAATATTATTTTTAAAAGAATGGAAAATACAAATTTTAAAAAACTTTTTTTTAAAAAAGAAAAGTACCACTTATGTGATTCTGGGAAAGTTATTTTAAACTCTCTTAGCTCCAGTTTTTTCATGTAAAATTGTGAGGATCATATGAGATGACATACATATACATATACATATACATATACATATACATATACATATACATATACATATACATATACATATACATATACATGCATATAAATGCACATATCATGATTTTATCATATTGGCTATTTGTATTATTATTATTATTATTATTATTATTATTATTATTATTATTATTATTCTTCAGAAACAGCTCTTGAATCTAGGTCTACCTGACTTCAGGGTTGACCATCTATCATTATACCATATCTGCTCAATGACTGTATTTTCAAAATGTCAAACAACCAGTTGAACATTGGAATAATTAGTGAATTTGTTTAAAATATTTGGATTTTTGATGTCATGTAGTTAAAACTTTTGAATATTAGTAAGATTTTTAACCTTGCGTTCAATGACAGTGGTTCTTATGATGGACAACTATAATCTATTATCAAAAAAGAAGTGAATAAAAGAAGTGACATAAAATTTATCATCAGAGTCCTGTGATCTGGCACATAATGAATACTTAACATATATTTATTAAGATGACAAGTTTTTTACAAGAAAAAGAGGTGGACTATATAACAAGAATAGGGGATAACAAATGGACAGGATTTGTGTTGCACTAGTAACCCTGCATTGTGAAGAGATAAAAAGGAAGACCCTTAAGATTTTGGGTAGATCTGAGTATTCAAGGAAGGTAATAGGCAACATAAGATGGGCAGAAATAAAGGGGCTATAATCTATACCACTGGAGCCCATACTTACAATGAAGGGATCACAGATTGCTATTAATTGTCTATGTGCTAAAAAAAAAGCATCATGTTGCAATAGTCTGCAACATGTTAGAGATGTTTTTTGATTTTTATTTTATGAAGATTATTTTTTGTAATATGAAGATTATTTTTTGTAATAAAGCGTGTTCTTGTCAGCCCGTTTTATCTTATGGATATAAAACAGGTTCAGCATTTTTAAATTGCCACAAATCAAGACACATATTGCACATTTGGATAGATGTCCCCCCCCCCAATACTGGCAATATGTAATAAAAAATTACCTGTCTACTAGAGTTTTATAAAATTAAAGGGTAGTTTTAGAAAAAAACATTGCTTGTTTGTTATTCTGGAGAATGTGACAAGCTTCATATTCCTGTAATTTATAATTAGTAGTCTTAGGCACAAGACCACTGCTGATTAATTCAAAGTAAGAATGAGTCCATACAAATTCTCTATTGTGGGCCAAGCAGTTGGAAAATATGGCAGTATAGGTGGGTAAATTATCTACCACTTATTTCATTCTCCTGTTATCTCTTACAATAAAATCATTTGCTGGATATTTGTTTAAAAAAAGTACAATAGGAAATTAAAACACACATTTACAGAATGCTGCACATGATTTCAGATCTGAAAAAATGCAATATAAAAAATATAATATATATAAATATATATAAATATAAATATAAAAAATCAGGAAAGCAACTTTAGATATTCTTATATTTGTTTTGGTCAATCATACCAAAATGCTTGATTTTGACCAATTTATGCTTCACAAGAATTTGCATATTTATCTGAAAAATAAGACCTTGAATAAGATACGTGATTCTTTTTTCTTTCCCTCAACAGGATCCTTAATTTATTGTATAACAAAGATTTAGATTAAAAAAAATTTGCTCCAAAATCATTTTTTAAAATTCCTTTCTCTAGTTTGGGACATTATAAAAAGTACATTGAAAACTCCTGTGTAACATTAGGAAAAATGAGAATACATGCATACATATATGTTGTATCTATATAAAAGATTTAATTTGTATGCACTCTCATTTCACACATATCTATTATGCACATCTATATGTGTATATCTATGCATGCGTTTATAAAACATTTTAGGCAC
Source organism: Macrotis lagotis (assembly GCF_037893015.1). NCBI lineage: Eukaryota > Metazoa > Chordata > Mammalia > Peramelemorphia > Peramelidae > Macrotis > Macrotis lagotis. The sequence goes on along the minus strand of NC_133660.1, from coordinate 149,793,132 downwards.
ATAACAAAATTATAGGATGTTAGATCTAGAGTAAAAGAGAATCTCAGAGGTATTTAACCAACCCTCTAAGACTGCATGGAAAAAAATCGTGGAGTTGAAGTAAATGGTCCCAGACACATAGATAGATATAAGTATAAATGACAGTGTTTGAAACCAGATCCTCTGATTTTATCCTTTGATTTAATATTTTTTTCTGTTGTATTTTGAATGACTTTGTTTCTTCCATATAAACAAGTTAAAAATTCAAATTAATATGATTCACTTTGAATAAATTTCTAAAAGCAGAGATAATCAGTGGTAGGTTCCTTTAATTATATTTCTTTAAAATTAGTGGTATTCAAGTATATATTCTCATGTCTCCTTCCAATGTTAATGACTGCTTGCCTTTTTCCTAAACATAAGCATCTGTATCAATCCAATAAACCCTTTACAATCCTTATTTTTTTCAAAAAATTTAAAGTAAGTATTGTTAAAGGTCCCTGGACAGAATAATAGCTAAATGCCATTTTTGAGAGCAAGCCAGATTCTGAAGCAACGTCTTCAGACCAGCCCCAGGATGGTAATAACTGTATAAAGCTGATGAAAGTCTGGACACTGACAACCACTAGAAACATAATAATCATGCACAAATTGTGAAAAACAGAAATATTTGATTACTGAAAATTATTCCCCTGGTCCATTTTGCATTCAAATAACAAGTAACTAGATATGGTAGTGCCAAGGGACAGATTTTTTTTTCTTACCTTTTCTTTCAGTCAGCCCTCCTAGTCATTTCCTAACTAATATTAGCATTCTTAAATAAGTGACATTTAGGTAGTATGTAACATTTGAGATAATTCTGAATTGGAACATTTCTAACCCAAATGATTTAACTGAATCAGTCTGAATTTTTGAAAAAAAAAAACACCATTTCCTCTACTGAAGAACAATTAATTAACATGCTACAAAAACAAGTAATGAAGACAACAAACAAATTAATTTTCCTTCCCTTGATTTCCAGCCAAAGGGGATGTGGAAATAATCCAAATTATGATGTTCTGTGCTAGAAGTGGTTTGTGAGTACTATTTTATCAAGCCAGATTTTTTTTGCTCCTATTATACAGGTCAATGGGTTAGAGTTCCTCATAAGTGCTGTTCACTGATCTGTTGTGTTCACTGACAGTGGCATCAAATGGTCATCTTTAAAGAAAAATACTGCAACGTGAGTAATAAGAATGAAAGTTTTCACATATGCTTCATGAATACATTGACCTCCTAAGCTTATAGAACCAGAAATACTATCTCTTTCCCAAGGCTGAATACTTCAAGGAATTTAATCCAGAGATAGTAGTTTATATTAAAAAAATGGTTCAAAAGATCATAGGATAGGTACTCTTGAGTAAAACTTAGCAAAGCATTTTAGAAATATCTACCAACAGTGGCTATGGCCTCTGTTACTTATCCTTGTTTCTGCCATTTGTTAAAGAATATGTTGGCAGATATAAGAGATGTCAAAAGGAAAAAAAAAGGGGGGGGGCAGCTAGGTGGCAGTGGAGAGAGGACCAGCCCTGGAATCAGGAGGATATGAGTTCAAATGTGACTTCAGACACTTAATTACCTATCTGTGACTTTGGGCAAGTCACTTAACCCCATTACCTTGCAAACAGGCAAAATGTCATTTGCCTTGGAAAAAAAAGGAAAAAAAAGTATTAACTCATGGTTTCTGCCTATACAGTTCTTAGAACAACTACAGAATAACAGAAAGTGCAATTGAGGTCTTTTCAATCTCCATATCAATTTCATTATACTTTTGTCAATGAAATAAAACAATATTATTCTGAAGGAGAACTTTTCCCTGGGATTTCATCAACCTGGAAAACTCCAAGATTAGAAATTCCAAGCTATACTGAAGTTTTTCATCTTTTCTGTTACTTATGGTCATAGAACACTGACTGAGAGGAGCTACAAATAGCTATCATCAATAATAAAAAAATATAAAGATGAACAACTTTAAAAAAAAGTTTTGATCAATAAAATTTCCAGAAGTACAATGATGATGTATGCTATTTATTTCTTGACAAAGTTGATAGATTCAATATGTTGAATTAGACAAATGTTATCTGACACTGTATTTTTTTTTGTTATAATTCTTATCTGTTATAGTGGTTTCATTTTTATTTTTTCACATTGAATGGGGAGGTGTGAGGCAAAGTATATCAGTCAATCAATAATTATGATGTACTTTTTAAACATTTCATTTTTATTTCAATTACGCAACCATTCTGAGCCTCAGTTTTCTTAATTATAAAATAGGATAATGATATTTGTGGTACCTGCTCATTTTGTTGTGAGAAAACATATTTCCAAGCATTAAAGTAAAATATAAATTATAGTTATTAAATTTATCAATATATTAAGAAAAATACACAGGATAAAGTATTCACCACAACAATAGATAGTAACACTTTGAATAAATATGGGTCCATCTTTTTTTGCCAATTTGACATATATGGAATCCAAAAGCAATACTTTTAAGAGTTTAAATTCTGTAGGAAAATTCTGGATAGATGTGGAAGATTATGAGTTCTACTGTTTCATAAAAAAATGAGGAGCAGTAGATGAAAATATAAGATTAAAAAATTTGAGAAAAAAACATACTGTGCAAAATTAACTGTCAATACAAGAACTCGCTGTAATTTTTGTTGACTATTTAAAAAGGAGTTTTTGATTAAGTAGAGAAGAATTTAATTTCATTTGCACTAAATGTGCATGTTATATAAAATTAAATGAAATTTAAAGAAGTTTTAATGATATAGTTAGCTACCGTTTTCTAACAATAGTGCCTCAGTACATTGTACGTGTATAAAGCTGGAATAAATCTTAGATAATATCTAGTCCCACCACCTCATTTTATAGGTAAATAAGCTGAGGAATGAGAGCTTAAGTGATTTGCTTGAGTCAGATAGGGAAAAAGTGTAAGCAGAAGAGTAAAAGGACTGAAGTCTATGCCATATGAGGATAGATGGATGAAAATAAGGATGAGGCAAAATGATTTTTTCCCTAGTTCCTTCAACCTATTTTCACATGGCAAAAATAAGATCTTTTATCATCCTAGTTGAATCTCTTCTGAATGTTCTCTAGCTTATTGATGTTGGCTATTATAAGATTGAATTTTTAGGTTAAAGTATCATTCACATTCTTAAGAGAAATATTAAACATTACAAAAAGTTCCAAAATACTTGGGTCTCACTGTCTAGATCCAAAACTTAATCACAGACAAATAAATTAACATGGAAGAGACAACTTTTATTTGTCAAATAATAGGTTAAGATTTCACTAACTTCAGTGGAAAAAATTACACTAAATATTTTGTAACTTTTTCTATCAGAACATCCATTCTAAGCAATGTTCTAAGAAATACATTTGTTTTAAAAACACTTTTGCTAGAATCTTTGTTAAAATAAATTAATATTATAGTTAATGAAATTAAATTGGTGGTTGTTGCCATCATTGGCAACATAGAATCAACCTAGAAAAAAATATCATGTTTTTGCAATGATGTATTTCCACGAAGTATAGAAAATTAATCTACCTAGGAAATAAATATTTAAACAATTCCATATTAACTTTAACATGATACTTGTTCTAGTGCAAAAAAGAAAAATGTCTAACAGAATGCCTAATTCATAGTTAAAATGAATGATTTACAAATGTATTTAATAAAAACTATCCTCACTTTTCACTTTTAGTTTTAATTTGATCAAAAATTTTAATAAACTGATTTGAGATTTCATTCATTAATTCATTCATCAATTCCATAAGCATTAAGTGCATAGGTGCTATTATTTCCCAGTACTATACCAAGTGCTAGTGATACAAAGACAAAAATAAAACAGCTCCTGCCTTTAAAGAAATTTTATTCTAAAAGGGATCACTCATATACACAATTAAATCTAAAGAACATAAATAATAAAGTAATCTGTGTAATCTGGAGTGGTTGGAGAGGAAAGATAGAAACATCTCAATTGTTGAGATCAGAGGAGTCCTCATAAGGGAAATAGTATTTCAATAAAACCTTGAAGGAAAGTAGTGATTCTAATGAATGGAATGAGTTACAGGTAGAAGGATCAAGAAATCAAAATCCATCTGAAAAATAGAATTAATAGTAACAAGCTTAGATTTCCTCTTCCTCATTTTCTGTGGGACAGTCCATCCTCTGAGCTGCAGAAAAGGAGCAAGAACTCAATCCTCTTCTCAAGCCAAGGGTAATTAATCCCCATGCCCCTTAAGGAAATGCTAGATAGTGAACTGGTTTGTCTTAATTAATTATAAGCACATCATCAATCAAGATTTTAAAGAAATTCAAAAACCACCATTAACATTTTGAACCATAATAGTCTTCCCATATAACTGAAAACATTAAAAAGGTATCATATTTGGGGGCATAAAAACCTTATCATTCTCTCTGATATATTTATCAAATTAATTTTCTTAACTTGAGATTTTTTACTAAAAAAAATTATGGTGTGAAAATAACCAAAAATCTGGTATGAAGTGTTTCTCACTCTCTCCCATACTCCCAAAGTATGCTATCTTTGACCATGCTTATTTTTCATAATGTTGAGTAGCATTGAGAACAGGTTTTCAGTCAGATAAAAATAAAGGTTAATGATTGCAGCTAGCTAATCTTTAATACCACGGATGAAAGCTGTCATAACATTCTGTTCCTAATTAATGATGTTATCAGATATTTAAAACCTTGGTTCTTACGACTGGATTAACAGTATTGGTGGAATCCAACATATATTCTCAAGGTGGGGTAAAATCATATTTGCTGTGATTGAGCTGCTCTGACACTACAGAATATATTTTCATTGAAAATAAAGCCTTTAATCAATATCCATGCCATCAATATTTCCAGATCTTGAGGCTATTGAAAGTATAGATTTTATACCATAAGTATATATCTGACATTGAACAAAGAGTCTAGTTCTTGTCATGAAGTATTTTATATTCCATTTATTTATGGAATTGTCTTGTCAACTCAATGACAGGTTTAAAAACTCACTTTTTTCCTACCAGGCAGAAAACTGGAAAGTATTTTTTAAATGAAAGAATTAATTGTACAATGTTTTATATAGCCTCAGTTCTATTCACCCAGTTCTTTTTTTAAAAATTTATTTATTAAGGCAATGGGGCTAGTTAAGTGGCTTGCCAAAGATCACACAGCTCTAGTCTGTGTGTCTACTAAGTGTCTGAGGTCAAATTTGAAGTCAGGTACTCCTGACTCCAGGGTCTGGTGCTCTATCCATTGCACCACCTAGTTGCTCCATTCACCCAATTCTTACAATATACCCAACACTATCAAGCCCTTTTTCCTTTATTCAGAACTCTCAATTCTACTCCCAAGTGTCTCTTCCATAGTAGTGTTCAATAGTCATTTGCTTTCTACAAGGCACCTTCCCTTACATTTTCAATGAGTTATTCAACTTTTCTAAACTTGATCAGGCTTCCCAGATATAAGTTTTAACTTAAGCCTCAACTTTTCTATTAACTGTCCAACTATGATTCCTCATGCCTCCTCTATTTTTCTGATAAACTTCTTGAAAAACCTTTTGTCACCTAAGGCTCTCCAATATTTTCCTTTCTATTCTGTCATCCTCATCACTTAATTTTAATTGCTTTCTGCAGGTTTACTAATTATGCCTTAATTTCCAGTGGTGGTTTTAGAAGCAAATGTAAAATTTTACTTTTAACTCTATTATAATCATCTTATTTGATACAGACTACACCCTAGCTGTCATGGTATTCTTGAATCTTTATTAGTCATAAACAGTATCAGTTAATATTGCTACTTTGTGTCACACCTAAATTTAATAAGTATGTCCTCTACGCCTTTGTCAGGGAGGGGGGAAAAAGTAAGCTGAGAAACACCAAGCTCTATGGCATTCCACCAAAGATTCCCTTCCAAACTGTTATTTAAATAATTTTACTAATCCTCAAACATTCCATTATTTCTGAACCTAACAAAAAAGGAACACCATTTAGCCATTACATCAATGGCAATTAGAGTCTTTCTTACTATTTCCTTTCTTTACTTGGGTATGGTGCATAGAAAAATGTAAGGAATATGAAGTTAAAGGATCTGTTTTGAATCCTGGTTCTGCCACCTTTCTGTCTCTTTGACTTGACCTTTAAAGAGTCACTTATCTTCACTGATTCTTTTTGCCATTGTAAAATGTTGTTAGACTTACTGACTTCTAAGACTTCTTACATAAAGCAAATGATCCATATTTCCCTAGTAGTTTCCCTTGTTTTCCATATAAAGTCTATTCTCTTTGGTAGCAAAAACAAAAAGAAATTAAGAAATGAACATTTTTATTACTCTGAGCAGAGATAAGTAATAATAAATTTTATCCTTATCTCATCCACCCTAAGACACAGTCTTTTCCGCCTTTTTTAGCTTTCCTATTTCCCCCCAAATAGCTTTTAAAACAACCAACACACACACACACACACACACACACACACACACACACACACACACAAAATACATAGATACATCTTTTTGTTATTTACTTTGCTACCTTCACCATCTCCATTCAGGGTTTTAATACAGTAAACACTATTTTTGTGGGATGTCACACTTGTATTCATTCTCTTCTAGGTGACCCTTGCTTCTTACATTCTCTGTTTTAAATCTAGGTTAGTTATTAAGTTCTGCTTACTTCATAACATACTGTTTCTCTCTTTAGCTCACCTTCCTTTCTTTCCTCATTTCTCTTTCTGTTGTTATAATTTCAATTTTTGAGCGCCTTCTTTTTCTCCTGGATTATTTTAGCCTGGAGAGTCATTAACAAGATGAATCTCATTTTACCTTGATCTGAAGTCTTTGGAGTTCTAAATCAACTTATCATGTTATTCCAAGAATTCTTCTTGTTCTTTATCTGAAATCAATTAATCTATCATCTAGTCTTTGCTAAGCAATGAAAATGTGATGAATATTGCGCTAACTTCTGAGGGAGTTAGGGGAAGAATGATGGAATTTCTACCAGAGACAAGTGATATATTTTTACTGAGTAATTCTGACTTGTTAAGGCTATATAAACCTTTTTTAAAAACTATTGAAAGATCTGTCACTATTTCAGAACTTGAAGTATCAAACTAGCCTAAATAAGGATTAACCTTTTTCAAACTATCTGGATAACTATCAATGAAGGGATAAAGTAGGAAAAGACTTGAACGATTTATATGCCAGGATATCAAGTCATGGATAGAATACAAACATTAAAGCAGCAGTTGATGGTTCATTGCCACCACAATATTCCCAATACTGGAGCAGCTAGATTCCACAGGGAGTGGAGTACTGGCCAGAGGACCTAAGTTCAAATTCTACCTCAGACACTTAACACTTACTGGGTGACCCTGGGGTAAGTCACTTAACCCTGATTGCCTCCAGGGTCATTTTCAGTCTTTCTGATCCAAATCTGGCCACTGGATCCAGATGCCTCTGGAGGAAAAAGTGAGATTTGTTTCTTAGCATAGTAACCCTAACTCAAAATCAATTAACTTGCTTGTCATGGTACCACCTCCCTGATGTTGTGGTCTTCTTTGGGAATGAAGAACAAACAACAACAACATTTTGAATGCTAAAATGAAAAAATACAAGTTTAATTAGTCATATAGTCACACAAATTTTGTAAAGACAGAAACCAGAAAAATAATAATAAATTCTATAAGAAATTGTTGGGTTTTTTCAGAAGTCAAAAATTATTCATTATTGTAAAATCTACAGTGTAATTAGGACACCTGTATTACATTATAGTAATAAGCAATATAAATGACTATAAATTGAAAATAGATAATCATATAAAAGTAAATGTTACATAAATAATTATAGAGTATTTCAGGAGCTATGTAATGCTGAGACACCCAAGAACAAATTCATGATCAAATAAAATCAATCAGAAAGACCAGAGGCAGGTTTCATTCATTCCAAGCTCTTCAAAATATTCCTATATTTCCACAGCCAATTCATGTAAGCAAAAATTTTGTCCATTTCAATCATTTCATCCATCACTTTGTTATGGATTACTTAGAGTTACTGAAATAAATGCTCATTTCATAATAACTATCATTAATAGTACAAAGTGAATATTTCTCAAAAGAAGAAGCAATAACATAAAAGTTATAATAAAAATCATTTTCAGAAGAATTTTGCAAAAGAGCAATCATGATTATGTCCTGACTCCCTATACATCTAATATATCAGAATGTCTTTCAATTGAATGAGATGCCTTTGGATCAACTTCAAAAAATTTTCTTGTATATAATAACCATAGCCAGGAGTTAACTGGTTGAAAATGAGGAAGATACAAACAAGAATCATTTCATAGTTTAAGGCTGTATTTTTCTTTCAAATTACCTTACATTTAAAAATAAACCTCAAATTACCAGAGCAACAACACCAACAACAATAAAAATTACCACTTTTTTTTTCTTATATACAGGTTTAAAGCCATTTTCAAGGAAGGTGGATAAAGATCATGGCAAGGTCTTTGACTCTAAGGAATGGACATACATTCTTTGGCCACTGTAAATCTTGACTTTTTCAGTATTTGTTTACTAATCGGATCTGTTGTTATTGTACTGGTTATTTTTGTTATTGTTCAGTCGTTTCTGTCATGTCTAATTCTTAATGCACTTATTCTTGGCAAAGATACTAGAGTACTTTGTCAATTACTTCTCTAACTCATTTAAAAATATAATTAAAAATAACAATTTATTGACTAAAACAAGCATTTCCAAAACATAGCACAAGAAAAAATATGATTGCACTTGAAACTGCAAATCTTGTATGCATTATTTGTTATTCCATTCAAATATATAACAAAATGATCACATTAATTGCATTTGTTCTTTTTCTTCCCACTTTCCCCAGGTATAACTATCATTAAATACAAATAGATATACATATATAAGTGTGCATATGTAAAATTACTATATACATATTTATATTTATCAGTTATTTCTCTGGATATAAAAAGAATTCTTCATATGTCCTTATAGTTAATTTGGATATTAATATAGTTAAGATAGCTTTTCAATCAAAATCAGCCTTAAAAAATATTGCTGTTAACTATATAACATTCTCCATTATTTAATTCAAGTCTTTTCAAGTTTTTTCTAATATCATTGAGTTCAACATATCTTACAGCACAGTAATATTTCATCACAATCTTATATGATAACTTATTCAATCATTTCCCAATTCATTTCCCATTCTCACTCAATGTTATAATTTTTTGTGAATTTCCTCTATCCTATTTTTACTCACTATTCACCTCTCCTCTTTTCACCCTGTCCTAGTTAACATTTATTTTCCCCTTTTATCTACTTATTACCCTCTCCTCTAAAAGTTCCTCTCATCTCTTTATCCCACCTTTCTAAACTTATTCAAAATACCTTTCTAAAAGTATCTCTCCTAACATATTGTTCTGTTTTCTCACCTCTCTAGAAATTCAGAAGACTAAACTTCATATACATTTTTCCTATTGAATTCATTCCATCAGCTTCCTCTGTATTAGTCTTTCCTTTTACACCCTGTTTTTATGAAAATTTTCTGAGATAATTTTAATCTTTTCTACCCAGTTATGTTTTTTGAATTACCTCATCATGTGCAACTCAACCCCAACCTTTCTTTCATATTACCTTAGTAATAGTAATTTAAAAAAACTATCACTACTACTTATAAATAATTACTAATATTAATATCATTTTACATACATTAGTAAGTAGTTTAATCTTGATCAGTTCCTTATAATTTTTCTTTAATAACTTTCTTAAATTTCTTTTGGTTCTTTTACATCAAATTTCCATTGTTTTCCAGGTTTCTTGCTTTGTCTTTCAGTTTACCAAAATCCATGTTTTTTCATTTAGCATCACACTCAACTTATCCAGAAGTTATTCTTGGATGCAAACCCAGCTCCTTTGTTCTTTAAAATATAGCATCCTAAGACTTATAGTCTTCAAGTGTAGAAACTACTAGGTCTTATGAAATCCCAGTTAGTTTCCCCGAGTATCTTAATTGCTTTTTTCTTCTTCTTGCTTGTAATATTTTCTTTTTAACCTGGGAATTTGGAATCTTGGTTATGACATTTGGATGAACAAGAAACATTTTTTTTCTTACTTTAATTTCTGCTTTTAAAAAAAAGACAATTGAAATATTTTTTGTACAATTAAGCTTAGTGAAGTAAAGATAATTCTCATATTGGTCAGTTTCATGAATATATCGATCTCAATTTTTATCCCAAGTCTATTGACATTCTGGTAAAATGATCCATCCTCAATAATTTGGAATCCCAATTGATCATTGTGGTTGTTATTACAATATTTAACCTCACAAAGTTCATTGTCTTTACAATGTTTTGTTATTGTTGAATTGTTCTCATGGTACTTCTCAATTTCACTCTTCATCAATTCATATTAGAGTTCCTAAGTTTCTCTGAAATTGTCCTTTTTTTCCTTTCTTATTACACTTTAATATTTCATTATAATCAAATTCAATGATTTGTTTTACCTAGTCTCAATTATTAAGAATCTTCTTCTTCTCTATTCCTATGATAATAAGTCCTCATAAGAATATTTTTTATGTTTATATGTTTAAGTGTGTATTTTATTGTTTTCTTCTCTTTGGTGTAGGTTATGACTTTTTCCTAAATCCTTCTTCTTCTGGACTCCTCTACAGCTATTGATGACTTCTTTTGCATCCTTTCTCCATAACATTGATCTTTCTTGGCTTTCTACCTTTTTGGCCATTGTTCATTCTTCTTTGGTGGCTCTTCATCAGTAGCACGTACCTTGTGTGTTTACAATAATACTATTTTAAGATCCTTTTCCATACTTTTTTTTTCACTTGGGATTCACATCAGGTTGCATGGAATCAATAATCATCTCTATGCAGAAGATTTCCAAATCAATATGTTTAGCCTTCATCTAAGTACATAACCTACTTCAACAACTACCTATTGGTCATTTTATAATGGATGTCCTTTAGGTATCTCAAATAGAGTTAGTTGAAAAATAATACTCATCTTTTCCTAAAACCCACCACTATCCAAAATGTCCTACTATTATAAAGAACATCTTTTTTGTCGCTCAAGTTTGCCCCAAATCTTCTCATTTGACTTTTGACTTTTTGACTTTTTTTTTTGTATGGCAATGGGGTTAAGTGGCTTGCCCAAGGCCACACAGCTAGGTAATTACTATTAAGTGTCTGAGGCCGGGTTTGAACTCAGGTACTCTTGACTCCAGGGCCTGTGCTCTATTCACTGTACCACCTTAGCTGCCCCCAAATCTCATTTAAAGAGAACACATATGTTTCATTTTTTGTTATTAATATGACTATATAAGTTAGCTCAGAAACCATTCTGGAGAGCAACATGGAACTATACACATAGAACAATAAAACTGGTCATAAAGATATAGGAGGTATGAAAATATGATGCAGAGAGTTATGAATATAGAATATTTGTAATTGGAAGCAGATTTTGTAATCCTTTTATACTGCTCAACTTTCTAAAAAATGTTATCTACTGGGGCTGCTAGGTGGCGCAGTGGATAAAGCACCAGCCCTGGAGTCAGGAGTATCTGGGTTCAAATCCCCTCTCAGACACTTAATAATTACCTAGCTGTGTGGCCTTGGGCAAGCCACTTAACCCCATTTGCCTTGCAAAAAAACTAAAAAAATGTTATCTACTCCTGTTACATAAATTAACTTCTATTGTTTATTGCTAAATTTAAAATTTGTAAAGTCTCCTCATTCTCAACCCCCAGCTTCCAATTTTTATCTGGTTTCAGACATATAATACCGGGAGGGTTTTCTCTTTTGCCCTCAGTCTCTAGATTCTTCAGTACCCAGAAAATGGGCAAGACTATAAAAATCTGGCCTAAACTCCTCTTGTGGTGTGTAGACTCAAAAATCTTGGCCCAACACAACTAGGAGCTTTGTTAAAGGTTTCACTTCTAAAATATACAGAGAATTGTATCAAATTGATAAGGTTACAAGTCATTCCCCAACTTCCAAATGAAGAAATTAAAGCTATATATATATATATATATATACATATATATATATATATATATATATATATATATATATATATATATATATATAAAACTATGTCCAAAGAGCAATAAAACTATTCATACCCTTTGACCCAGAAATTCTTATTCTAGGTCTATGTCCAGAAGAAATTATAAAAAATGAGAAAAGTTCCATGCTCCAAAATATTCACAGCAGTTCCATTTATAGTGGTAAGAATTGGAAACTGAGAGGATCCCATCAACTGGGGAATGCTAAACGAGTTATTGTACATGAACACTATGGAATATTATTGTTCTATAATAAATCATAAATGGTCAGACTCTAGGGAAGCATGGAATGATTTACAGGATCTGAGGTGAGTGAAGGGAGCAGAGTCAAGAGAACAATGTACACATTAATAACAATATTGTGAGGTGATCAACCTTAATGGAAGCAGCTCCTCTCAGAATTTAGAGAGCTAGGGCAATCATATTAGACTGGCATTGATAATGTTATCCCCATTCAGAGGAAGAAAAACGAAACAAAAAAAAAGAAAAAGAAAAACAATCCTTTAGAATCTGATGAACATTCTATAAAAATTATCTCTTATGTATCTTTCCCTTAATCCTAATTATTCATACCCAAAATGGCTAATATGTTAACATGTTTATCAAAAATGTTAGTGTACAATGATAACCTGACTGTTTGGTGCTGAGGGGAGACAGGTGGGAAGGGAGGGTGGAAAGAAATTTTGTAACTTAATATACAGGTGCATACAGATGAAAAATAAATAAATATATAAATAATTTAAAAACAAAAAAGTCTTGGCCCAACTGGTTCTATCTGGTTCACTCTCCCCCACTCCCTCTCCCCCTCAACTCAGTCTCCCAAAGAAATCTCACTTAGACTTTTATTATTCACTCCTTTTTTCAAAGTGCTTGTTGCTTCTCCAGAAGAAAAGCTTTTATCTATACATTTTACAGGATTCTATACTAAATTCTGAACAGTTTTAAATCCCAGGGCTGTATCTCTCTATGTGAATTCTTTCACTATTTGAAAAAAAAAAGCTCTCAATCTTTAATTTGGGGAGAATTTAGGCAATAATACACTTTGACCCAGGAATACCAATACTAACCCTATATACAGAAGAAATCATAAAAAATGGAAAAAGTTCACATATTCTAAAATATTTGTAGCAACTCTTTTTTTGTTATGGCAAAGAATTGGAAATTGAGGGGATGCCCATAAATTGAAGAATGATTGAACAAATTTTTATATATGAAAGTTCCATAAGAACCCATGAATGGTCAGACTCTAGAGAAACATGAAAACAATTTCATGAACTGATGTTGAACAAATGGACTAGAACCAAGAGGATATTGTATACCTTAACAAAAACATTGTCATTTGATTAACATGATGGATGCAGCTCCTGAATGCCATCCACATCCAGGCAGAAAAAAGCAAACAAATAAACAAAAAATAAGAGTCTGAATGAACACTGTTTACTTGTTTTAAAAATTTCTCTTAATTTTTCCTTCCTATCTCATGGTTTACTTTTTTTCCCCTTTTTATAATTCCTCATACAGAAAATGACTACTATGTAAACATGTTAAGCAGAAATGTAAAAAAGAAAAAGTTGGCCTATGGTCTTTCTTCTTATCTATTCTAGATTATGACATCAGATAATCCAGTGTATTAGAATTATTTGAAAAAACCCACAACAATAAATAGGCTCCAATTGAAGATCTAGAGCAGATTTGTCCCAGCTGCTACTCTCAAAGTTCATTCATAGAACTGTTTTATATTTTATTATTATACTGACAATATAGGCTACATTCTAGTCATAAATAAATATTTAATTCTCTGTCTGACCCTTGACAAGTTTTTGTTGGGCAATGAGACCCAGAAGAGTTGGAAGGTTAGACATTTATGAGAGACTGCTAACATGTGCAAGTCAAGACCTCTGACACATAACAATTCTATTTGGATGAATATCAGATACTTTCTTTTGTTTTTTTCCCCTTTTTAAGTTATATTTCAGATGATTGAAGTTACCAGATAATTGATCCACAAAACTCTGATTATAATAATCATCTGAAACTTTCTTGGAATGAAAACAATATATTTTTATGAAATATTTCATCTAATAATTTCAAAGCATTCAAAAATATATTTAAGATTTTATAATACAGAATAAAAGGGAAAATTCGTTTGATATAAGAATTACTCAAAGTAGAGTTTAAAGAGACACATAGTTAACTGGGACTGTTATCCACTTGTGGCTGTATCAGTCAATCAATTAAATCCAGTTGGTCAGTGTTTAGGCCCAGATTGGCTCAGAGTGATTGCAAATAGCAATTGTTTCTGTTTTTAGCTATAAACCCTAAGGGTCTTCCTCTCCCACATTGATTATTCTGTTTTTTTGTTTTCCTTTCTAACCAGCCTGAATCACTAAGAAACCCAGCAATTTTTCATTCTTTTAGAAGTGGTTGGTTTTGACCTTTTTGCCTCATCTCTCTCTTTCCTAACCTCAATGACTGAATGGGCTTTTCCTGAGTTCAAACTGTGACCAGAGAAAGATCTAGTTTTAAAAGACCCTGCAAAGAGAGCCACTTTCAGTCATCCTGATCCATATCTGGCTACTGAACCCAGATGAGTTTGGAGAAGAAAATGAGGCTGGTGATAACACTGTTCTCCAGCACTTAAATCCAATTTCTTGAATATCATAGCATCTCCTCCCTTATTTCAAGGTATTGTTAAAGAATGAAAGATAAACAACAAATCAGTCCTTTAATATATTTCTTTGTGAGTAAGCAATCTTATGCAAATCCAAATGTACTTAAAGGATGCATTATAACCATAAAGCACTGATTATAGGTCAAGGGTACAGTAAAAAAAATAGAACCATGGTATAATAAAATCAGAAAAAGCACTTCTATTATACCTAATCTCTCTACAAATAATTTCTAAATTTCAGCACACATAATAGATAAAAAAATTAATATAAAATTTTAGGATCACAATGTTTTCCCCTTCTAAGTTGTTTTCATTCTTTTTTTTTTTTGCTTTTACTGGAAAAAAAATTAGTCTGGAAGAATGTTACCAAATCAATAATAATATCTTAATTAAGAATTCTTTAACCATAGTCTTCCTGGTATAAGGGTATACAACACTGTTGATGTGAGAATTATAAATGTGGCAGAAACAAATTCTATAATTTTAATGCTGTTAAAATCTTGTTAGAGGGAGGAAGACTTTGCTTTTGAGATGTAAATTGACTTCTCTTGTCTCATTTTTTAAAAAATTTTTGATAAACACATCTCATTGTTAAATGTAAAATTTATATCCTATCTCCTCATTTTCATGCCCCAGCCTCCAAACTTCTACTTGTTTTGGTCATGAAGGAGGGAGGGATTCCCCCTTTGCCCTCAGTGCCCACTGATGCTGGTGTGATGGGAAATGACATGTTGAATTTAGAGGTCACACACCTTGGGACAGGAAGGATCAGTACATCACTTCCCATTGGAGAATACCTGGGCCAGGTGCTAGACCACCCCCCAAGAACCATCTTTTTGTTTAAACTACTACAGAAGTGTATTTCAGAGGAAACATTGCCCCTTCTTGCTTCTTTTTTTTTCTTGACTCTATCTTCCACTTTTGCAGAATATCTGAATCTTTCCTTCCTAAGCCATGTGCTCCCATGCTAGGTGCTAGTGGTACACCACGGGCCCCATGCCACATGGCTGGGTCTCCCCCCCTCCCCCGTCTCTTAGTAACCCTTGATTTCTTAGTTAACTCAAATTCTATTTTTAATTGGTGACCCCCCAAAATCCCGGTGGCTACATTGCCACTGTGATTTTCTAATTTTCATCTCTGTGCCTTTGCAAGGACAATTGACTATGTCTGACTGGAATACCATCCTTATCATCACTTCATAAAAACTGGTTATTTTTAATCTGCCCCAGTGCTACTTCCCTTTTGAGGCTTATTCCCATCCATCCTCCTCTGTTAATAGATCCCATTACTATACCCTCAATGAAAACTAACCCTCCTTCTCATTGAGGATAGGGATTATATGGATTTTTACATTTGGAATCTCAGTGCCCAATACATAAATATTTGATCAATGAATGAAAGAATGAATACATCTATACTTTTTTTATCCAAACCCTTTAAAATTTTTGAGTGTAACAGAAACAAGCACTGATGTTTGGGGATATACCAACTAGTGATTTCCATCCAATTTGACACCCCAAAATTGTGAGTAGTCATCTAGTTTTAATCTCATAATTGCCTTTCCCATTTTTTTTAAGGTTTTTGCAAGGTAATGGGGTTAAGTGGCTTGCCCAAAGGCCACACAGCTTAGGTAATTATTAAGTGTCTGAGACTGGATTTGAACCCAGGTACTCCTGACTCCAGGGCTGGTGCTCTATCTACTGTGCCACCTAGCTGCCCCCTTGTCCCATCTTTTTAAAGTAAAATAGTAAAAGAAAATTTACCAACTGTTTCGCTAAAATTAAGAAAAATATCTTTATTATTTATTGGATTTACCAGTCTAATAACTTTGTCAAAAAAGGAAATGATGTTTGTATTGAAAGACCAGATTTAGATAAAATTTCTGTTGACTCATCATGATTATTGTGCCCTATTTTTAGCATTTTCCTGACTATCCAGTTGCAAATATTTTTTACAATTTTGTTAAAACTGCAAGCCATGCTTACTGACCTGTTTGTATACTTTGTTCCTTACTTTATAAAACAAAATGAAACAAAACTGGAAATTTGTCCTTATCCAGTAGTGTTTTTCCTGCTGTTTTTCATCATCTTATTGTTTACAAAGATTCAGAAATACTAGCTGTCATTCCTAAAGTATCCTAGTAATGGGGTCCCAATTATTGAGCCCCTCCAACATTCAGATTTGCTCTGAGTTTGTTAAACCAGGAATCCTAATTATTACTCTCCCTACAACCCTGGGCTCTTATCACTTGCTCTTTGGTCTTTGGTCTTCTGTGTCTTAGTTATCTGTATTTGGAATATTCTTTAATATACAGAAAGCAGTTTTACAAGCATATGTTATAACTTCGGACCTCCAGACTCACAACTATTTATCTGAGATCATTTCTTCTCTCATCCTTCTTCCTCTTTCTTATTTATATAATAAGGGTATGTCAGGCCTCTTTCCTGGAGGGAGCATCTTCCAACTCTCATCCTGCTGAGCAAGGACAGTGTCCAATAAAATGCCACCTTGCCTGGGAGACAGCTCTGTGTTTCGTGAATTCTTTCTCAGAATAGCACCACCCCCGATATTATAGAGGTATGAACTCCAACATTAGTTTTTAGTTCAACTGGTTATTTGAGCACAACAAGAACCTTGAGGTACTTTCAGAGTATCTCCCAACTTTATAGCATGCCTCAGATTTGCTTACTGTACTCATATCTCATTTGCATTTATATAAGTTTTTTCCCCTTCAAAATAGGTGCAGTAACAGCTTTATCTGAATGTTAAAGGGTATCAGGCTAAAATAGCAAAAAGAAAGGGAAAAGCAAAACCCATACTCTTTCTTTGCCACATCAACACCTTTGTATTCTTTGTCCTTCCAAATAAAATAAAAATATTCCATTGATAGTCTGAATCTGATAATAGCTTTTTTAACATGCTGAAAAATTTCCTATTGGACTGGGATTGCCACTCTACATAATGAAGCAATCTATCTCACTAATGAATTCCAATGGTGAAGAAAAAAATTACTGAACCTTCTATGTTGGGTCACAGGTTATCCAATCTTACTGACTTTTTGCTTCTGCCTCTCAATAATACTAGGGTGAATTTTCTAAAATAATCAGGAGAATAGGAAAATGAACACAAATTATTTCCCTAAGAAGTAGAAGTTTATTACAGAGGGGAAAGGGATTATTCACCACTATAACTTCAATTCCTCCAATTCTCTTTCTGCTACATAATTTGAAATTTACACATATGTGTAGATATATAAAGATATCCTCTTCAGCATCCAAGAACTGTCCATAGTAACTACATGAAAAATCTAGAAAACTCATTGTAATGACCATAATCTGACTTTCACTTGGGTCAAAAACTCTGGGTATCTTGTGCAATCACACAATGTTTAGGAGCATCTTTAAATATATCTTTTATTACTATTAACCATTTACATACAACTAACTGTCGGTGTTCATTTTTGATTTGTATAGCAGGCCTCCAGGATCAATACAGAGATCTCTACCAGTTGTAATAGTTTTCTGTTTGCTGGTGGAGAGGGAAGAGGTGCATTGATTATTTCAAAACATATAGAGTCAAACTTAATCCTTGTATCTATGGAGAAGGAAGTGGTGGGAAGGTCTGATAAATAATCATATTTAACATTTATATAGCCTTTTCTTTCTCAGAGTTTTATAAGAGTAAAGACTTTGAAAACTCAAAGTATAATAAGACTTCCTACTTCTTTCTTATGTTGTATGACCATATGGAAATATCTTAGGTATGAAATTAATGTGATAGACCAGAAATGCCAAAAAGAAGTATCATTCTGGAACTAAAATGATTCATTATTAATTCAATAATCTAATAATTGAAATTTTTCTTTTGTTCTGTTTTCAATGTGGGAAGATCCCTCAAGCAAAGCAGATATGGAATTAGCTATGATTTGAGAGACAATCTTTAAGATCCCTAAGATATGATGAGGTCAAATGATTTGTGTATGGTAACAATGAATATCAGAAAGATAATTTAAACTTGGATATTCCTGAAACCAGGTTTAGCACTGAATTGTCATTGCCTCAATAGCTCCTAAATAATAAATGTAATCAACAACTTATGAATCAATATATATGATTAAACTTGGACTATAACTATTTTCATCTAAAATAACTTTTGATAAAAATATTATATTGATGACAAGCACAAATAACACTGAAGTTTTCAATGTGCTATATATATATATATATCATGAATATAGGTATATTTTCTCTATATCATCTATCTATCTATCTATTTATCTATTCTCATTTAATCCTTACAACAATCCTGTAAGAGAGTATAATGGAAGTAATACTACAATATCCATTTTACAGATGAAGCCATAAAGTTCAAAATGACTTGACCAGGGATACATAACTAATCAAAGGTCTGAAGCAGGATTTGCACTCAAATCTTCCTGACTCCAAGTTTAGTGCTTACACTATAACTACAAAGATCATATAACCTTTTCTGTCATTCTCCAAATCTCCATCAGAAGTTCTTCTGAAGAGATGGCTCAGGTATGCTATATAAGAGTATTTGGAAAAGGAAGGAAATTCAATATTGCCATTTGTCAGGAACCAAAAGATGTTTTTGTTTGCTGGTTTATTTTTTCATTTTTTTCATAGTATTTATTTCAAATTGTTAAGCATTAAAATCACCCATTCATCTGCTGAGATTTAAAAAAACATAGCAGAAAAACCTCATTCTTTTCTTTTACAGATGAGGGGAAATAAACAAGTGAAATAATTTTCTTTCACTTTTTTGATGAATAAGTTTTGTTTTGTATTTTATTTTCATACAATGTCTTTATGGAACTGAAAACCAATGTATATACTTCACAGCAATCTAAACCTTAAATGACAATGTCTTAAAAGTGTATGCAATTCATTTCTTTTTTTTAAAAAAGGGGGTACTAAGCTATTTCTACATTTACTTTATGGCTTGATTTTATTTCACTATTTTATAATGAGCATTTTTGTTTGTGTGTTGCTTTTAAATGACTAGGGAAAGAGCATCAACTATAAAAAGGAAGCTTTGAAAATGGATAAATGCATATATAGAATAGATGTATATTCTATATACGAGGAAACATTACATGAGGAATATTATAAAAGTTTTATTACATTGAGATGAAACTTTTATTAACTCAATTATATATTTAGAAGCTAAAAAAATTTTTACAAAGCATCTGTTATGAGATTTCATTATACATTTGAGTGAAAACTTTTGAATTGGGAAAGTATAGTAGTTTATGCACTTAGGGATGCTTTGTGAAGAATATTTCATTGTAAACAATTGTAATATAATCAGAGAATTTTGTATTATGCCAATATTTTATGTTACACTCAATTAGAGATTAATAAGTGATATATATATATATATAGTCATTTTACTTTCCAACCTCAAATTCCAATATATTTTCATTAAATTGTGATTTACTTCTAGTCTGAGGGAGAATAAGAAACATGCATCTGCATATGGAAAATACAAGCCCCATGAAGCAGTAACATACAAAGAAACTATGTTTCTAATGATTACAGAAGTGATATTCAAGATTAGCAGGATTAAAACAATTATATCTATATATATAAAGATTAGATTTAATAGACTAGAGGAATCTTTCTGTTTTGGATGGAACACAATTCTACAAATTCTTAAACTGATAACTCATTTTTTTGAGAGATGAGCACTTGGGAGTTTTGACACTGAAGGAAAAACTATTGCTGGCTCTGCCTTTGCCAGAAATGATGTTTGCTACCCTGGTTTCTAAATGACATTTAGGGCTAAAGTTAGAAGTTTTCCTCCCTGGAATTGGTGATGACTTGGGGGAACATTGCAACCTATGAAAAAAAGAATAATATATAATTGGTCTCAGTATTGTTCTATAGTGACTAGTCAATCAGTCATTTGATTAATATTTATTAAGCACACCTACCACGTACCAAGCACTGTTTTAAGTACTGGGAATACACACACACAAAAAAAGGCAAAATAAAGTTCCTGTGTTTATGGAGATTTCAATTTAAAGTAAGAATAAAATGTCACAATTTAATATTGCATAATATGTTAAGAATCTGACAGTGTCTGGAATATCTTCAGCTACTGTTTCTCATATTAAAGATACTTATTCAATAACCAATAAGTGGGTATAGTAATTGATAAATTGAGTTTTCTCTTCTCCCTTTTGTCTCCCTCCATTAGAAACTATGGAGAATATAGATTAATGATTTGGATTGCCTTGTTTACCAGTTCTTGTATACCTAGCAATTATAGTTATTGGCACATAATAAACAATTAATACATGATTTATGTGGTCATTTTTCATGTACGTTAAACTAGAAAATAAAAAGAATAAAAAAGCAAGTTGCTACTAAAGAGAAACATAGAAGCTAGAAACAATTAAAAAGACCACACTCAAATTTCTCTTTCCTTTCTCATCTCACATCAACAAAAAAGTATACCTTAAAAATCAAAATAAGCAATAATAGGAAGAGGGAAAATATTATCTTATTTGATTTACTACAAAAATGTGAGGTAGATATTGCTATTATTCCCATTTTACAGTTGAGGAAAATGAGACAGATTAAATGACTTTCCCAGAGTCATTCAACTAGTAAGTTTCTGAACTCAAGTCTTCCTGACTCTAGGCTCAGGGCTCTATCCATTGTGTCACTTAACTGCCTCTATAATACCTAATACAGTATACTTAGGAGATTCTCAATGTTTTTATTTTTTTCTTACATTTTTTCAATGTTTAAGCATTTGTTATTTAAAGTTTGGATTTCCACTTCACTTCCTCTCCTTCTCTCTCTCTCTCTCTTCTTCACTCCTTCCCTCAGATTTAGGTTATACATATTAGATTATATATGTAAATTGTTTCCTCATTAATCATTTTGAACAAGAAATGTTGAATAAAAGAATGAAAGGGGGAATGTGAAAAATATCATGCTTCAATCTGTATTCTAATATCAGGGTTTATTTTTCCCCCTGTGGAAGTAGATAGTATGTTTCATCACAAGTCCTTTGGGATTGTCTTATAAATATATTGCTGAAAGTAGCTGAGTCATTCACAGTTCTTCTTCAAACATTATTGCTGTTACCATGGACAAAATTCTCCTGGTTCTATTTATTTCACTTTGTATAAGTTCATGTAAATCTTTTCAGATTTTTCTGAAATCATTCTGTTATTTCTTTTGTAATATTCCATTACAGTCATATACCAATTTATTTAGTCATTCTCCAAATGTTGGACATCCCTTCACTTTCTGATTCTTAGTCATCATAAAAAGAGTAAGTGAATGAGTGTTAAAAAAAAGGTGGGGAGAATACTGTATAAATTGGTTGTCAGCTCTATAATCCTCAGTTAAATCTTGGCCCTGGATCATGTTTACTTGTTTGACCAGAGGCAAAGTGTCATCTTCTCTGTGTCTGTTTCCTTGTCTACAAAGTGAGATATTGGAAATAAAAGGCCTTAAAAGTTTCTATGGCTCTAAATATGTGATTCTCTGAGGCATAAATGTTCATGTTCCTTCCACTCATTGAGAACACAATCCATCTATGCCAACCCATTCTGTATTATTCATTTTCATGTATTTTCACAAGTCTACCAATGGGGGGTCTATTTAATATATTAGTTCCTTTCTGACTATTCTAGCATCATAATGACAGCAGTGAAGCACATGACCTATGTGTTACTTGTCCTTTGTTATCATTATGAGATAAGTTTCTTTTTTACAATCATTTATTTCATGACATTCCCTAACTTCTGTTCTTTACTTGTCAGATAAGTCATATATGTTTCATACTTTTCTACTGTACCTGAAATAATGATTATTTTAAATTATTTGTTAATTAATATCACTTTGTCCTATATAATTACCCTGTCACCTTGGAATAAAAGTATTTAAAAGATCAGCCTTTATTTCTGGGAGAAATTTACTATAATTAAAGAAAGTATGTGATTGGTCAAAGCATAAATTTAACCCTAGAACCAAACCTTAATCAATATATATGTGTGCATGTAGATATGCACAGACTAACACATTTTCACACAAGTATCTAACTAGGCAAAAGTATACTTTTGTGTATATGTCAAACAGGTGGATAGATAGAAAATTGTGTTTTTCTACACTATAACACGTATCTAGATCCATATTATCTCTGTCTACTTATCTTCTACATATTATAAGTACTGATGCATGAGCTCTTAATTTCTCTAGCCAACTATATGCCATAATAAAAACAAAAGAAATTGTCTATAACCTTTTTTTTTAATCCTTCATCTATAGAGAGGTAAGTCAAATTCTTGAGAGATTTTAGCTGTATATTATATTTGGTTTTCATGTAAACAGGTTAATGTAATCCATGTATAGAATCATCTGAAAGACCTTGCCACCTAAAGTAATTTGTCTTCAAATTCTTTCTTTCTATTCAAGATCTCCTCTTAGCAGCAAACAATTTTGCCAAGTATTCCAATATAAATCAAATTATTAACATAGAAAATAAGACAGCCTAGAAGTCACAACAGTCAGCAAAAATGATACCCTTGATGAGTAGATGGATACAATAGCCATGGGAAATGCTGGTTTAAAAATATTAAACCATTGGATCAATGAGACAAAGAGAAATGATTGAAATTATGGACAGTATCACTTCATAAAAAAGAGGCAGTATTAAAAAAGACAGTAGAAAGGAAAACAAGGGAATGCTTGGCAAGAGACCCAACTGAGTTAAATTACTCCAATTTATTAAAATTAAGTGTGTGTGTGTGTGTGTGTGTGTGTGTGTGTGTGTGTGCAGGGTTGGGGCATCTATATGTATAAATTTTTTACCCTTGAGGAGAGTGAAACTGCCAATTTAGACTCTGATATCCCAGTCCCAAATACCTTTCCAAAAGAAGTGGATTTGACACTAAAGAATATTCTCTCATGTTTTCTCTGACTTCGTGTCATGGATACAACTAAGAACTAGGAAGAGTTTTTGATGCTGGCTTTTAAAATGTAAAGGATATTAATAATATTTTTTATCTTTAAATGATTAAACTTGGCTTCTAGTTTGTAAAACATTTAATTAAAATTAGAGGTTCTGAAAATTCACGTGTCCTTTCTACCAAACTCCTACTCCCAGTGGAATGGTGTGATAGCCTGTGTCATATTATTTGTATCAGTTGAAAAAATATATATAATTTTAACTCCAGCTATGTAATATGATATCTCAATATAACTATATTTGAAGATCATTCAGAAGGCAATAGAGGCATATGACAAGACTGAATACGTCAGCAGATATGTTTAGAAAAAAATAGATGAGTTGACCACAATGAAAGCAAAATTCAAATGGATAACAGTGTATATACTCTGGATCCTCTAAAATTAATTTATGGGAGAAAATGAATGAGAATCATAGGTTAGGTATGAGGGAACAAGGATTTATATTATTGAAGAGTTTAAACATATGAATGAAATTGGAGACCCAGTGCATTGTGAACTCTGACATATTTTTAGGAGAACTGTGTGAAAATCAAGTTTATGATTTTCCCAAATGGTTAAAGTCTGATTCTTAGAAAGAAGACAATTTTTACCTGCTATGGGATTTGGGGAGAAGGATGAAAATAGCTTCTACAACACTACTTCTAGATACTGTGTAGTATGAATCAGGTCAGGCTCTCCCCTCCCCTCCCCCTCCTCTCCTCCCTTCCCTCCACCTCTCCTCTCCTTCTCTCTTCTCCTCTCCTTTCCTGTCCTCTTAGATCCTCTAAATTCTTCTAGAATTATTTATTAGTTAAATGACAGGCTAGGACCAAATGATTTCCAAACTCTCTGTAAATGTAAGTGAACATTATTTTGACATAAGTAATGATGAGAGAGAGTTTCATAGAAAATCATGAGGACTATAAACTTTAGTAGAGTGAAGTTAAAACTGGAGAAAAATATATACAATAATAAAAACAATATAAATACAAATAAATCAGAAAGACTTAAAATCTGATCAAGGAATGGACCAATCACAAGTTGATAAGGAAACAGATTCCACCTTCTGAGGGAGATATTATAGATTCAAGGTGCAGAACTTTTGAGGACATGGACAATCTTGGGATTTGGTTCATTTAACTGTACATATTTCTTACAAGACTTATTTTTTCTAGGTTTAGGGAAGTTGGAGTGAAAGGGTCCAAAAGATATAATCCCCTCTCACCCCCCTTCCCCCCGCCAAGAAGCAAAACAAAAAAGACAACATAAAATCAGAAAGAATCACGAAGAAACAAGATAGTTTTAGAAGTTGAATGTTGAATTTCTTATCTACTTAAAAAACAAACAAGTAAATGAGATAATAGAGACATGTGAAAGTATCATGGTTTCAAAGACAATCCTTACCTGTTTTGCATAATATGTAGTAATGCTTGTTTTCTTGGGTGTGTGTAAAATTCAGAAAATAGAAAATAAAAGGGAATATAAAATGGAAACAAAAGCAAAAATAAATGATCTATAAATATGCTCTAGAGTAGAAATATGAAGTATCTGGAAGAAGAATAATAAATTAATTGGGGAAGTTAAAGTTCCCCCTCATCAATTTTCCTATCAACATTTTTCTGAGAAATTGAAATGATAGCTAAAATATTTAAGGGAAATTGATTACATATGGCTACTCAGTTTTTATTCTCCACAACTACTTTGGAAGAACCATATAAATAAGGAAAATTCATGTAAAACTATATTTAACATAAGGCATGATCAGTTTGACTAGAACTTGCTATTCTAGACAGATTCAGTCCTTTATGTGGAGTTGATTCAATATTATTTGCTTCAGAAAAAAACAACAATCATAGCTCAGTTTCATTTTATTCTTAAGTCAACACTTGATATGTGAAGAAATATATTAAGGCTTCTCATCAGCTCCAGTATTTGTTCTAGTAGTTCCAAAAAGAGGCAAGAGAGAATCTTTACTAGGAACTCTAAACAGAATTTCTAACATATAAATTCTTTATTCACTTTCAAGTCAACCTACCATTCTCTATAAATAAAAATTTCCTTTGCTTATAGAATCTTATGATCAAATTACTTTGATTAAATCAAATCTGAGTAAGATATGGGATATTTTGATAGAGACAATCCAAAAGTTGTGCAATTCTCGGTTAAGAGTGTGATCATTTCTATTTAATCTATTTCTTTTTCATTTTCTTAATAAGCACTATACTCATATAAAAATTTTCTTAAATTCATGAATTTTAAACTTCCCAAAATGAAAATTATATACATATATGTATGTGAATGTATGTGCATATATGTGTTCAAAAGAAGATTTATAATAATCTCTATTTGAGCATGTTATTAGCCAGAATAACTAATTTACATTTACTGAGGATTCAAGCTTTTTGATCAATTATATAACACCAGGGTTTTGATTTTTTTTGTCATTTCTTCAGTCACATTCTCTACTTCTTTTCATCCTCTCTTGAATAAAACATTCAGTGCTTTAAATGTGTATATTTCCCTCATAATTACCTGGTAGGAAACAAAAAGATCTTTGTAACATTGATGACCATCAATAAAGCATATGAATGACACCTTAAGTTATTATGGGTTTTTTTTTTCCTTGGTTTACTGAAGGCATTGTGATGAGCTATTTTTAAAATATGAATTAAAAAATACAGAAAATCCAAATGAGCAATTGTTATGATCAGTATATCAAATCCAAAGAATAACAAAAGTTAAGTCAGTAGGCTGCCCCATGTTACCAAAATGACTTCTGTAGAAGTCATATTAATGTATTATTGAGAATAGGTAAGACGGAAACAAGAAATAGGCTAATTAGCAATTAGCACAAGAGAGCTTAAAAAAAAATAAAGAAGAAAGCATCACAGTGTGTTGCTTATATCCTCAATGTAAAATTATAGAAATTTAATTATCTCTCTCACCTCTGTCTCTTTCATATGTAAAATTATGTCTGCATGCATGTGAATATATATACACACATGAATACATACATACATATATTTATTCATTCATTCATTTCTTTTTTTATTTATTCTTGAGTAAACCAGCTAACAACAAAGCTAAAACCTCTGACAGGCAACAATATAATAACCAACCTAGAATAATATCTAGATATAGAGAAAACATTTTGGGGCAACAATATAGCTGTAGATTTCATGAGAGCAATTTTTCAGTAAGATAGTCTCTGCCTAGGTGATCCTGTGAGATTGTGAGTCAAATATTCGCTGTTACAAAAGGTAATTCTTTTTTCAACTAAAACTTTCTTTTGATATTTTATGACCAGGGTGTTAGCAAAAGGGAAGCTGATATAAATGACAAGACTGAGAAAGGATTAATTTCATATCATTATAGAGCTCAGAGATCTCAAAAGCCATTGATCAATTCTGTAATTTACAGATGAGAAAAGAGGGAATCATGGTGCCCTGTCCATATTTGATGATTAACAAATTATTATTGATTAATAAAGCATCATAATAAAAAATCAAACTCTGGCCCTTTCACTGAAGAGCCAAAAGTTTTTTTCAATCTGTAACCTCTCTAGATGATTTTCTCAGTTTTTCCTACCCCTCCCTTTACTCTCTGCTACCCTTTTAACTAATGGAGCCTTCTAGCACAAAAGATTATATTAAAATATAAGCACCTTGGGGGCAGAGAATGGTTACCTTTTGTCTTTTAGCAACATAGAGTCTAACACAGGGTCCTTCACATAATAGAAATTAAACAAATACTTGTAGAGGGTCTATTTAGGTAATTAGCTACTATCAAGTTCCTGGATCGTTATCTTATAGGAATTCTAACCATCCCTTTTGCTGTCAAATTTTTTTTATTTAATACTATCTTTTCTACCAATTGTGGTCTTTTTAGTTTCAAAAAAGTCCTTGTGTAGCCAAACGTAAACAAAATGATACCCATAAATGATTTTATACCTTGGAAATAATCTAAAAATTTTTCTCTTAAATTTAAATGACATTTAACTACAAAAATTTTACACATGAACTTCAACTGACCAGTGTTCTAGCAACACTTGGCCATGAATATAATTTTCAAATTAAAAAATATATTTGATTCTGTTCCTTTATAATTTAATCAAACCTGTAATAGCTGATCTAAATTTGTTTATTAGCTTAAGCATCAATACCCTGATAAAATTCTTTTTCACTATCAAGGAAGTACCAAAGAAAACTTTTCATTGAAGTAATGAATTAGCTAACAAAAGGATTCCTGGAAATGCTATAAAATACTTCTGGTGGGGGAGTGACTGACATTCAAAAAAAAAAAAGAAAAGGCAAGATTGTGTTCTTGGTTACACCAGGTTCAATTTTGTGTGATTAGAAGAAGAAAGTAAAAAATAAAATGGAGTGCAGGAAAAGAATAGAGATCCCCCCCCAACTAGAAAAGAGACAATAATGTGAAACTATTGAGATTGATTATAACAATATGTGAACTGAACATGAGTGTTATGCTGATCCAAGACTGCTATTAGCATGATTAAGGTTTCAATCTACTTGAGATTGGAGGGAGGAGAGGAAGATAACTTATGTAATTATATTACATTATATTAGTTATATTAAATATACTGAAATCCATTTTATTTTGTTTGTTCAGAAAAATAGTGGGTTTTTTTTTTGGGGGGGCTACAAACTAAAAATCCAAAGGGAAGATTTGTATAGTGTTAATTGGTGCTAATAGTGTTCAGTTGGCATGTGATTAACCCCTTTCCTTAAGTTGATAGTTTGCTTTTTACTCTTATTTGAAAGAAAAATACTATTTTACAAGTAAATACTACTTTATGTATAATTAGTTGACATATAGATACTTACATTAAAGGCTTTAAGTATGATCCCAGCAATGCTTTATGCCTGCTTCAATGGGTCATTATAATGGCTAAATATGGAGAGAGGCTGGCCAACCCAAGAAACCAAGAATAATGCTAATTAACCCTAATTTTTACACAATGGATCTAGTCAGGAAGGCACACAGCTTCCTGAAGTTAAAAGACCTGAGTTCAATTTTGGCCTCATTCACAGACTACATGTGTGACCCTGGGCAAGTTATTTAACCTTTCTCTACCTTATTTCTTTCAACTGTAAAATCAAAATATTGAAAGCATATAATGTTAATCAATAAATAAATGATTAAGCTCCTTCTATGTGTTAGGTACTGTGCTAATCACTGGGGGGGAACAAAAAGTGGCAAAATATATTCCATGCTTTAAAAGAACTACAATTTAATATGGATCACAGAAAACATAGAAATAAGCATATATATGTATACATATATGTATATGCAAACATATACATACATTCATATATAAAACAAACTAGGTTTATAGGATAATTAGGAAATGATGCACAGCAAAAAGACATTAAAATTAGTGTGAATTTCAAGCCAGAGCAAAACAGGGAGAGTGTTCCTGCCATAGAGGACAGTCAGAAAAAAGGCCCAGAGCTAAGAAATAGATTATATTGTATGTAGAACAGTCAAGAGTTTAATGTCACTGAATTAGAGAACTTAAGCTGGATAATAATGTGTAAGAAATCTGGAAAGGGTATAGAGGGGGCAGGTTATAAAGAATTTTGAATATCAAACAGTATTATTTTCAAATGCTATACTATTTATAAAGGACTTAGCACAGTTACTAGAACACAATAGGCACTTAATAAATGCATGTTAATTTTTTTTCTTTCCTGTTACTTATCACCACTGGCAGAGTGGTGAAAGGTGATCAGTGGGTACCTAGAGTCACTAAAATTTTAGACAATCTATTAAAATAACTTCAATAGTTGTTCTTTGTGTGACAAGCATGATCACTGAACAAGAGATAAATTTTAAAGCAAACAAAACAGTTCTTTTAATTTAGTAATTAAAAAATTTGCCACGTATAGAGCATTGTATAATATTTAACCAATCCTTTCAAAAGATATCTAAGTGGCAGAATTGATAGAGGCCTGGACCTGAAGTAAAAAACAAAAACAAGAACAAAAACAAAAAGAAAAACAAAAAACAAGTTCAATTAATGTAGCTCTACTTGTATGATTCGAGCAAATCATTTAATTTTTGTCTACCTCAATATCCTTATTTATGAAATTGTAATAATAATAATGACAACTGCTTTCCAGGAAATGCCACCAAAGAAGAAATTCAATTTTAAGAACTCTCTCCACCAGCTGTGAACTGGTGTAAACCTTCTGGAGAACAATTTCAAACTATATCCAAATGGATATCAAACTGTGTTTATGCTTTGACCTATCAATATTACTAATAGGTCTGTATACCCAAAAAAGATAAAAGAAAAGGGGAAAAGGATCTATTTGTATAAAAATATTTATACAGCTTCTTTCATGATGTCAAAAAAATTAGAAATTGGGGGGACACCCATAATTTTAAAATACTTAAATAAGTTATGGTATATGATTGTGATGCACTATTATTGTGCTATAAGAAATGAAAAGTGGGATGGATTCAGAAAAAGCTAAGAAGACTTCTATAATCTGATATGAAGTGAACCAAGCAGACCAAAGAACTTATGATGAAAAATACCATCCACATCCAGAAAGAGTATTGATGAATTCTGAGTAAAGATTGAAGTCTGTTTTTTCAGTTTATTTTTTACTTTGTTTTATGTGTATGTTTTCTTTTTTCAGCATGGCTTAATATGGAAATATGTTTACATGATTTTGAGTGTTTTTTAAAAAAATTTTTTTAAAAAGCCTCTACCCTCAACTTTTCTTTTACCTGCCATATTTCTGAAACAAGGATGTAAAATTGTCATATTGTAAGCATATTTATCTTCAAATTGCTGAACAAATTTTGGAAAGAACAAATCAAATTTTTTATCTTACTGGGTCAAAAACAATAACAACAAACAAACACCATCAGTGTTTATATCCTTCAAATCAGTCTATGATTTAGTCTAGAACTCAATAGTCAATTTTCTGTGAAACCTAAAATAACTAACTGCTTGACCAATTCCACTGATTTTTTAAAAGAAATTTTTAACTTATTGTTTACGGTATAAAGACACAAGTTATTTGTAAAATATTTTGTTGACCCCTAAAATATTCATCTGCTACATATACCACCAAGAATCTGAGGTCTCTAGAGAAAGGAAACAGAACAGAAACAATGTTCTTTTCTGATAATACTTTTCTTCAAGTAATTGACTAAGATCTCTCTGAGGACCCGTGTCATAAAGAAAACCTGTAGAAAACTAAATTCTTTTTTATAACCTCTGGTCACATGAGAGGATTCTGAGATATATAGACAGGTTAAGTGACTTGCCTGAAGTTACAGTTAGTAAGTCAGTAAGGTACTTAGGATTAAAAGTCTCAAGTCTCAGATCTCACCACTCAGTCCAATAGGCCATGATAGTTTATATAGTGAACTTCAGAAGCTACAAAACCTTTAAAATCCCTATTGGAGCAAACCTAATTCTCCAATAGTTCTTTTCAAAGAACAGTGTTGAAAACTTCAAACACCTCTGAGACTTACATTTCAGAAAAGCAAATCCAAAATGTCAAATATGGTGGATGAGAAGGTCCTATCATTGTACCCTGGGGTTTGTCCCAGCTATTTACTACTTTTCTCAGCTCAGACTCTTGACTTTATAGCTATGTCCTCTTTTGAGTTGAAAAAGCTCTGTATGCATGCAGGGTTTGATTGTGTATGTATACCCACATATACATATATACCTACATATATGTGTGTATGTCTGTTCAAATAGACTACATAGTTTTTTTGAATGAACAAATGAATATTAACTTTCCTAACAGATGTTCTAATTCAAACAATTCACTTTTATTTCATGTTTTTTTCCTACTTTTTTCTGCTATTGCTTTGACTTACACCGATGAATGATCACTGGATAGTTACAGAAGTTTTAAGTTTTATAAAAGAAATTGACCGTTATCTGTATACAAGTTATATATATGAACATGTTGTTGTCAAAACTATTGCTCAATACAGATATGTGTTAGGAAAAAAACAGAACATAACCAGTAATCTTTCTTTTTTATTTTCTAACAAAAATGTATTCTTTTTTCTTAGATTTTTTTGTTTTTTTAGATTTTTCAAGGCAATGGGGTTAAGTGGCTTGCCCAAGGCTACACAGCTAGGTAATTATTAAGTGTCTGAGGTCGGATTTGAACCCAGGTACTCCTGACTCCAAGGTCTCCATTGCTCCACCTAGCCACCCCTTCTTAGATATTTTTAAATCATTATTCAGCATCCTATTGGCATGTCAGTTTTGCATTTATAGCAGGCACATAAAAATTCTGGTTTTTATGCTCATAAAAATATATCCATCCATATAAAATGTTTTATTATATATATTTTATATATATATAAACATATTTATATAAATATATATCCAAAGAGATAGTGAATATGCATTTCTCATTACTCAAGATTAGGTTCTTAAAAGTCCTGCTTTTTTTTTAGTATTTCACAACTTTACTACATTCTCTGAATTTTTAATTAGTTATATGCTCAGACATTGTTTTTCAGTTAATCATATAACTACAGTGAAACACAATGTCACCTGATATCTATAATTCACCACTACCATTATTCACAATGTATGCTATTTTGACTATTAAAAGTCTTAATAGGTAAAAATATACTACCTTCAATTTTCAGAGTTTTAATGTATACTTATAACAACTAGAACTAGTTTATTTGCTACATGGGTAGTGTATATTAACTTAAATCCTATTTCTTACTCATTTTGGTTAGTTTTTCTATTTTATCTCATCCAACTCTGCAGTATTTTTCTCTAACCTCAGTTTCCTCATCTGAGGGGAAAAGGAAGTGAATAAGCATTTATAAAATAACTATTATGTGCTTGGCTCTGTGCTTAGCACTTTTCACAAATATTATCTCATTTTATTTCCACAAAAATCCTGGAAGGTATGTGTTATTATTTTCCCACCTGAGGTAATTGAGGATTTCCCCATTAAGGAAACTGAGATATATAGAGTTCTAACAACTTGTCTCGGATCACAAAGATAATATGTTTTTGAGGTTCATTTTGAATTCAGGTAATTCTGTAACCAGACCTAGTGCTGTATTCACTGACAGAATCAAAACTAATACAGTAATAGTATATAAAGGAGTAAGATGAAGAAGCATTAAAGATAATATGATGAAATCATCCCATCCTTTAGACAAGGAAAGAGAGGACAAATGAATTTGAGTATGTTGCCCAAGAGACTTGTGAAATATTGAAATTAAATATCTAGGTCTTTATCCTATAGTTTTTACACCAAATAGAATTATTAATCTACATGATGGGTAGTTAAACACCCAATGGATGTTTGGGTGGTGGGGAAGTAAAATGATAGAAAGGATATTACCTTAGCCTTCTTAATTTTTCAATCATCTTGACACTTTAAGATATAAAGGTGCTACTAAAGTGGCATATACCAGCATCTCATTTCTGCTACAACTGATATATGGCCATAGGATCATAGATTTAGAACTGGAAGTGAACCATTAAATTCAGCACTGTCATTTTACAAATGAAAAATCTGTGCTATGAAGAGGTTAAATGAACTGCCCAATCACAGTTAGGAAATGTCCCAGGTGGAATTTTTAAGCATATTTTCCTAATTCGAATTCTTCTACTCTGTTCCATGACTCAAGCTGTTTCTTCATTTGAAGTCCACTCAGAAAAGACTCCATCCTTTAGAATTGATTGCATCTAGTACATTGTGGTGTTAAAATGACTTAGTCAATTACACCTCTAAAATTCTAAGAAGATTGAAACTAAACAGATAATAACATTGAATTCCCATATATTTTTACTTTTTATGACTTTTGTTATTATTTTAGGTGGTTTTTGTTAGCTTATTGCTGAAGAAATCTAATTTTTTTAATTTAAGAAATTATGATTTGGATCTCTGATACTTTCTGAGGGTTTCCTCTGATCTAGATTGTTCAGCATAAGCCACTCTCAGATGTAAATTTCCTCCAGTTATGGAATGTAACTCCATTGTTAAATGTAAATTTGCCAAGATAAGAGCAACCTAAACCCATCCCTCTATCCCTCCTCCAGTTTACTGCTTCTCAGTCTGGGGCAGGAGATCACACTTCAACCCCCTTTTCCCTGACTTTTCCCTGTACATTAAGTGGGCAAGATTATAAGTTTGGCCCACATTTCCCTCCACATTGAACTCACTCAGGTCTGAGTCCACCTATTTCTTATGGCTGTTTTCCTTTCCTCTTTCCCCTCAGACTTTCTTGCCTTAACCTTTGTTATTCAACCTGTCCTTACATAACTTACTGTATCTTCTGATGAAGTTTCATTTGTGAATTCTGCAGACCAGTGAATTAAAAAAATGTGAACTTTTACCATTCTGGGGTCAATTGTGAATTCTTCACTTCTAAGAGCCTTAATCTTAGGGATAGCACTGCCCTCACATTCTGTCTTTATTAGGAAGGTAAAGGATCTCTTCCAAATGGTATTGCCAAGACCAGTTAAAAAAGAAGTTTGACATATGAGGGAAAATTATTTCCAGTCAATGAGACAGCAATATTCATCAAGATCTATATCCATTTTCTTAAATCATAGATATTAAAGGGGCATCAAATCCAACTTGTTCCTTTCACAGATGAGGAAAAGAAGGAATAGATAAGGCAAGTGACTTGTTCAGGAATAAAGAATGATTACATGTCCTACAGTTCTTGGCAAAGCTAAGTCATGGTGCTAGAATTTGATTCTATATCTCTTGACTCCAAGTATAGCACCTTTCACAATATATTAGACTAGAATTTTCCCTTAACCTTGCTCATCAATTTGTTGGAAATGGGGGGAAAGGGAGGATAGACATTGGTGGTCTTAACCCAAAAGGTAACAAGTAGAAGTTAAGGAATATGCATCCCACTTAAGAAAGCATTCTCTGCGTTCTCCCTTTTAACTATTTTAGTGTTGGAGTAATGACCTTTCTCATTTAGAATCATGTTTTCTACTGCAAGCAATGACTGACAAGATGCATTGATTGTAATAAAGTACACAAATTACTTTTAATTCATAGGACATCAAGCAATTATATTTGTACATCTTGTGCTTATTTGTTAACAGGACTTAAGGAATACCATCTTGTTTATCTTTCTATTTCAATGTCTTTTGCATGTAGAAAACACTCAAAAATGAAACTTTTATGAGTGAAATAAATCATGCCCGATTCACCATATGAGTAACTATTAATATAAAAATTTCAGTCTAAAGCAACAGTACATTATTACATCTCAAGTTTTAATATTCACCCCTCACCACATAGACTAATAATACTAGAAAGAGTTCTACATTTAGACTCACACTTAAGTTGAAGTGATGGCTCTGCCCTGACTAAGGGAAAGATATGTATTCTTCTCATGCTTCATTTTTTCCCAGCTATCAGATAGTATATCATAACAGGAAGTACTTAACTTTTGTGAATGATGCACAAAAACTAAGTTGTAAAATTCAAAGTTATGGCT
Source organism: Macrotis lagotis (assembly GCF_037893015.1). NCBI lineage: Eukaryota > Metazoa > Chordata > Mammalia > Peramelemorphia > Peramelidae > Macrotis > Macrotis lagotis. Next base: position 149,757,837 of record NC_133660.1, on the reverse strand, counting down.
ATCACCATCATCACTTTACTTAGTGAAACAAATAATAAAACTCATATGAATTATCTTATTAATATACAAACTTTGCTCCAAAAATTAATCAAGGCATTGTTGTACAATATATTATGATAATGTTTTTTGGAGGAAAAAACTGTAATTGCTGTAAAATCTGGCTATGAATTGTAGCTGTGCCATTTGCCACCTGTATGACCTTGACATCTTTGGGATTGTATTTTTTTATCTCATCAAATTAGAGGTTGAACTGCATGACTTCTGGAGTTCTTTCTAGTTCTAATCCCATAATCCTTTGTACACCATTTTAAGAAAAATGTAGCTTTACTGACTACAACTACCTAAAGTTACACAAAAATGTTATTGAATATTAAGGATGTGAATTGGACTGTGCAATGATTGCTCAATAAAAGAAAAAGTTCTAGTTGACCAAATTTAGTAATTTCTTGTCCCCAGAACTAAACCAGTCTCATGATTCCATTGTTCATTCCTCTCTCATTTAACCCCATTTATTGAATAAAATGTTGCTCTCAAAGGAGGGAAGAAACAGAAATTGTGGATAAAGGTTGAACAATTCTGATGCATGCTTCCTTTTTTTTTAAAAAAAAACTGACTTCAACAGGAGTAGCTCTTCTTTGAGGATTACTTTATACAATCTAAAAAAGCTTATTCATGAATGTGAGAAAAATTCTTTCCACCCTGTCCAAATGCCTAGAGCATTAACAGTGAAACCTGATTCTTTGCTGAAGATCTTCTAATGCTACTTCAAAGACTTACATAAACCCTAGAGGGTGTTCTGGGCTGCCCAGAGTTGGAAAAAAAAAGGCTAGTTAACAGAGCAGGTGACCTCAATGGATAATGAGAAGCAGTTCCTATTGTGAGGTATTTTTCATAACATATATAGAGCAGGGAAAAAGACAAATGAGGGCCTCCTCAGTAAAGAACCTGAGTATATATCAAGAACAGAAGTTTCTGAAGAAGCAAAAAGAAATGAAAGCATGCTCTCTACCTGAAAGTTCAAAAGTAACAAAAACTCAAAGATGAGTGAACATACTTCCTTAACAAGTAAAAATAATCAGTGCAAAATAAGGAAGACATTATATATATATATATATATATATATATATATATATATGTATATATATATATTTATATACCTTAAAATTTTAGGATTAAACATGAAGCTTATTCTCTAAGATTTATCATGAAACTTATAGGTGGAAGATATCTATCCAAGATGACACCTTCAAGTGACAAAGAAGGGAATATTTATCCAAAAAAACAGAAGAGGGAAATCATTTACTTCTTGGAGTTTGGTCTATGAAAGTTACTCAGTATTAAGTAGCCCAATTGTTCCTCAAAATCTATCACCCTTATACAATAATATCTGATAAATTGTTATCTCTTCCATCTTGAGGGCAAGACACTTTTTCCAACTTTCTAATTATTTGTATTCTTGAGTTTTTGATTAGCATAGGGGAAAATATCCACAGATCTTGACTTCTTCCTAGTGGCAAGTTTTCCTATCATTAAAAAAAACATCAGCCTTTTTTACCAGAAATATATTTTGAGAAAGAAATAAATATACTTTGACAAGATATATGTAATACACACACACACACACACACACACACACACACACACACACACACACATAACACACAGTTTTCTCTAGTCAAGTTACACTACATTAAACATCTGGTATAAATATGTATTCTTTAACTTTTTCCTGTCATAAATATTTACATGCTTCATAACAATTGATGATTATTTATATACCATGTTTAATGCAAAATTAAACTATATGCTAGATAAATTGCAAAAACAATGCTTCAATTATATTTTTATATATTCATCTTATTTCACACTTCAATTGTTTGCATTTGGGAAAGATAAAATTGGTGTGTGTGTGTGTGTGTGTGTGTGTGTGTGTGTGTGTATAAAATCATTTGTTATCTCTGTAATATCAAGAGAAATAGAAGTGGTCCCATAAAGAGAACTATAAGGAAATAAATGCATAAAAGTATCATAGGATAAAAAGGCATATGATTTTTTAAATTTTTTGGAAACAATTCTGATGCCATTTCCCCAGCTATCAATGCCATTCCACTTGCAATCATCTTGCCTAAATTGGGTTTCTATTTGTCATCTTACTATCTAGCTCTTGTCTTTCTTTCTATGTACCTAAGAATGTCTCTTCCCTAATAGAATTGTGAAATCTTTGAGGGTAAGAACTATTTCACTGTCATCTTTTATCCTAAGCACCTAGCAGAATATCAGCATGTAACAGACTGATTATGATTATGATAAGGAAAATAATGATAACAATAATATTAAGAAACCTATACAAAGAAGTTGCCATTTATAAGAACAAAATTATTTACATATCTTATTTCATTTAATGTTCATATAAGTATATAGATGAGGAAACTGAAGTTTCAGTCTTTCAATGTGAAATGATTTATCCAGGATCAGTTACTAGTTACTAGTTACTAGTTACTAGTTACATGGTCAGCAACTCATAAATATACCTGAAGCTGAGCTCAGAAACTGATGTACATTTTTTTAACCTTTAAATAGTAGAAGGTTCTTGAATTCTTAAGAAACATATGCAAACTTGTAGGTAGAGTTTGACTAAGAATACTCAAATGACAAATCACTGGAGCCTTTAAAGGATCAGAGATTTAGTGCTATAAGAAGTCTAAAAGTTCACCTAGTCCAATTCCCTTTAAAATAAAAAGAAAGAAAGAAAGAAAGAAAGAAAGAAAGAAAGAAAGAAAGAAAGAAAGAAAGAAAACTAGGACTTGGTAATTACTTTACTTGCTCAAGATTACATAAACAGTAAATGTGAAAAGAGAAAGTTGAACCCAGATCTTCCTACTTTTAAGTCAGTCCATTCTCCCCTATAAGATGTAATAAGATTCGAATTTAAAGTTAATGACAGAATTAAATTCAAAGGTTTTTCTAGGTCAGTTAGGTGGCACAGTGAATAGATCACAGGAGTTAGGAGGACCTGAGTTCAAATGTGGCCTCAGACACATGATAATTACCTAACTGTGTGACCTTGGGCAAGTCACTTAACCCTATTATCTTGGGAAAAAAAAAGTATTTTTCTGACTTCTAGGCACAGACTCAAAACTTTGTCAAATGTAAAGTAAGCAAACTGATTCGTTTGATAATTCATTATAACCCTCCTCTGATCTGTTTAAAAGGAATTTTGGGGGGTGAAATGTCTCCAAGTCTTTAAAAAATGATTACTGGATTAAAAAAATTAAGTATATTGAGAAGCTTTAGTGTGCTTTTATCTTTTGACATAAAGCTCACATGATCAGTACTCTATATTTATTAGCAAAATACTCTGTCAATAAAGTGATTTTTATTCAGAGAATACTGATTATATTTGACAATTTCAGTAGAAAAGAGTTACCCAAGAATGGATCAATTAATACCTATGCTTTGCCTTTCTGTAATTAGGCTATCTGAATATTTTCCTTATAATAATAAAAAAAACCCTTTTTCCTTTGTCCTTAGGGCAAGGGCTCAACCTGGGTCCATGAATATGCTTTCAAAAGATTAATGTATTTTAATATAATTGGTTTCCTTTCTAATTGTATGTATTTTATTTTGTGAATATGAAATTCAATTCTTAAAAAGGATCTAGAGGCTTGCTAAAACATCCATGATATAAAAAAGGTCAAAAGCACCCTCTTGAGAAAGAATGAACAATTGGTGAAGTGGCAGAAAATGGGAAGATTTGTGGGATAATTTAAAAGTTATATTCTGAACAACTGCATAAAAGATAAAAATAATTTTTTTCTTTCTATGTGTATGTGTATATGTATGTGAATGAGAGAGAGAGAGTGAGAGAGACAGGGACAGAGAGAGAGAGAGAGAGAGAGAGAGAGAGAGAGAGAGAGAGAGAGAGAGAGAATGAGAAAAATGACTGATAACTTCCAAATAACTTATAGAAAAAATTTCATGATGATTATTTTTCTTTAAGATCAAATTTATGAGAATTTATTAAGTTTTTTTCATTTAAGTCAGAATTTGAAAGGCAGAGTAGTAACCTGTAAGGTTCTGTGGCTCTTGATTCAGAAGATATGGGCTCAAATTTCCCCACTGAAACTTTGTGTTCCATTTGGCACCAGTCATCTAATATTTCTGGGCCTCAAATTCCTCCTTTATGAAATGAGAGAAGATGGACTAGGAGGTCTTTGCGTTCCCTTCAACTATAATTTTATTCTTGTAAGGTTGTTATTTGTTGATATTGGTGTTGTTTCTTTCTTACATGGCTAAATCATTGAGAAACCCTGAGGGTTTGCCCTCACAGTTTGATTTTTTTTGAATAGGTAAAAAATGATCATTCTTTGCCTCTTCTCTTTCTTATCTAACATTAATCACTGAATGGATGTTGCCTCAATAAAACTGAGACCTGTTAAAGACCTTAACTCAAAAAAGCCAATCTCCCTCTGTATACTAGATCATCTATAGTTATCCTGAGCCTTATCTTACCTAGATGGCTCTGAAAGAGAAGTAAAGTTGGTGAGTTTGCACAGTGCCCCCTTATTTAAATCTAATTTTCTTACATCTCATGGCATCATCTCCCTAATGTCATGACCTTCTTCAAGAATGAAGGACAAACAATAACCTCTGTGAGTAATAGGAAAGACCCAATTGCTGGTTGGTTGAGTTGCCAAATCACTCTGGCCCTCATTTATTCTACCTCCTACCTATATGAGATAACATCTCCCTTGAAAAGTAACCATACAATTCTTTTCTTGAAAGACCCTCCTGGACAGAGTGAAGATGGAGAAGTCAGAAAGTTGCTCAAGATCTCCACAATTTCCCTTGGAATCAATTTTGAATCAAGCCACTATAAGAATTCTTGAGTAATAGAATCTACCAGGAGTAAAACTATTTTGCAGTCTGGGAGTACTTGGAGGGCCTTCCGGAAAGGTCTATATCATTTGATTAAAAAAAAAAATAAGCACAGCCCACCACTGGAACATCTCAGCAAGTCAATGGGAGGCTTTTAGCCATAGCAGAGTCTAGCAAATAACGCCCCACAGTTCTGGCTCAGAAAGCAAGTGGCATAGCAGGTCAGTTATGAGGCTCCAGCCTCAGTAGAGCAAGTTGATTGCCAGACATGAGTTAGACAGGGCAAAACAAATGCAATTAGGTTGGGTCAGCCCAATGCATTGGGCAAACTAACTTGACCTTAGGCTCCAAAGCAGAAAACCAATGATAAGACTTCTGTATCCTGTGCAAGAAGCTTTGAACAGTATTCCCTGAAGTCTAGGAATAGAGCTCAACTTTAAGAAATGAGCAAGAAACCAAAAACAGAAAACTGCTATGGTGAAAGGGAAGATGTAAACACAAACTCTGAAGAGGACAATGACAAAATGACTACACTTGAATCCTAAAAGGGGAATAGAAGTTAGTCTCAAAACCAAAAAGTCATCTTAGAAGACTTCAAAAAGGATTCTAAAAATCAAATAAAAGAAGTAAGAGAAAAATTGAGAGAAATGAATTATGTAGGAAAGAGTCAACAGTTGGAAAAAAAGGACAAAAATTCATTGAAGAAAAGAAGTTGTTTAACAGTAGAATTGGCCAAGTGGAAAAGCAGGCACAAATGCTAATTGAAGAAAATAATTCCTTAAAAAGTAGATTTGGTGAGTTGAAATTAATAAATATGAGACAAGAAGAATCAGTCAGACAAAATCAAAAGAAAGAAAAAATAGAAACAAATATAAAATAATTAATTGGAAAAATAACTTAGCTGGAAAATATGTCAAGAAGAGATAATTTAAGAATTATTGAGGCAGCAAGGTGGCACAGTGGATAGAGCACTGGCCTTGGAGTCAGGAGTACCTGGGTTCAAATCCAGTCTCAGACACTTAATAATTACCTAGCTGTGTGGCCTTGGGCAAGCCACTTAACCCCATTTGCCTTGCAAAAAAAAAAAAAGAATTATTGAACTACCCTAAAAGCCATGATTAAAAAAAGAGCCTTAAAAGCATCTTTAAAGATGCCTTTTGAAGGGAAATGGTCCTGATATCATAGCAAAATTGTCAGTGAAACAATCCACAGATCATCTCCTGAATCAGATAGCAAAATGAAAACTCCATGGAATATTGTAGGAAAATTCCAAAATTACCAGGTCTAAGGGAAAGTACTGCAGGCAGTCAGAAAGAAACAATTCAAATATCAAGGTTGAAATTGAAATTCATCTTTTTTAGATTATGTAAAGGTAAAAGTTACATGTAATAAAGGATTATGGAAAGATAGATTAAAATAAATTGGAAACAAATAATCTAAAAAATATTGGGTCAAACAATAAACCATAAAGATAATCCTTTTTTTATTCAAGAGAATGATGATAATAATGAGAAAAAAATGCCAAAATTATTGGGATGCAGCCAAAGCATAGGATAATTTTTATATCTCTAAATGATTACATGAATAAAATAAAGAATGGATCAGGGGGCGGCTAGGTGGCGTAGTGGATAAAACACCGGCCTTGGAGTCAGGAGTACTTGGGTTCAAATCTGGTCTCAGACACTTAATAATTGCCTAGCTGTGTGGCATTGGGCAAGCCACTTAACCCCATTTGCCTAGCAAAAAGCTAAAAAAAAAGAGAATGGATCAGTGACGTGGGCACCCAAATAATAAACTTAGAAAAGGAATAAATGAAAAATTCCAATTAAATACAAAATTTGTAATTCTGAAAACCAAAATAGATATTATTAAAAGAAAATAAACCTATTGAACTAATAAATAAAACTAAGAGAAGGTTTTATGAGAAAATAATGATAAAATATAATCATTGGTTAATTTAATTAAAATAGAAAATAAATTAAAAATATCCAAAAAGAAAAGGATAAATCCTCAACAAAGAAGCAGAATGTAAAGCAATATTTAGTAGCTATTTGTCAAACTCCATACTAATAAATATGACAATCTAAATGAAATAGATGAATATTTACAAAAATATAAATTGCCCAGAATAACAGAAGAGGAAATAAAAATATTTAACCCCATTTTTTTTATTTTTATTTTTTGCAAGTCAAATTGGGTTAAGTGCCTTGCCCAAGGCCACACAGTTATGTAATTATTAAGTGTCTGAGGTCGGATTTGAACTCAGGTACTCCTGACTCCAGGACCGGTGCTCTATTCACTGTGCCACCTAGATGCCCCTTTAACCCCATTTTAGAAGACAAAATTGAATAAGCCATCAAAGAACTAAGGAAAAATATTCAGATCAAGATTGATTTACAAGTGAACTACCAAATATTTAAAGAAAAAATAATTCTAAAGCTATATAAACTATTTGAAAAAATTAATAAAGTCCTAACAAATTATTTTTATGACATAAATATGTTACTGATACCTAAACCATGAAGAGCCAAAACCAAGAAACAAAATTATAACCCAATTTCCTTTATGAATGTTTATGCAAAAATATGGAACAAAATGTTGTCAAGGAAATTACAGTGATTTATCACCAGAATTATGCACTATGATTTGGTAGGTTTTATATGAGGCATGTTGGGTTCGTTCGATATTAGGAAAACTATCAACTTAATTGGTTATATTGATAATAAAACTAACAGAAAGAACACAATTATCTCAAAAGATAATTTGCTGAAATAACTTTTGACAAAATATAGCCCTGATTCCTGTTAAAATAGTAGAGAGTTATGCGATAGCTAGGTGGCGCAGTGGATAGAGCACCGGCCCTGGAGTCAGGAGTACCTGAGTTCAAATCCAGACTCAGACATTAAATAATTACCTAGCTTTGTGGCCTTGGGCAAGCCACTTAACCCCATTGCCTTTCAAAAAACCTAAAAAAAGAAAATACTAGAGAGTATAGGAATAAAGGAAAATTTCATTGAAATAATAAGCAATATCTCTATCCCAGGCCATCAGCAAATATTCGCATAATAGAGATAAGCTTTTCCAGTAAGATCAGAGGTGAAATAAGTGTGACCACTATTATTCAATATTGTATTAGAACTGTTAGCTTTAGTAACATGGGGGCAGGGAATTAAAGGAATTAGAATAGGCAATGAGCACACAAATCTATCACACTTTGAAGATGATATTATGACTTACTCAGGGAATTCTAGAGAATCAAATAAAAAAAAAAAGACAACCTGAAATAATAAACAACCTTAGCAAAGTTTCAGATATAAAGTGAACCCAAATAAAGCATTTGCCTCTCTCTCTCTCTCTCTCTCTATATATATATATATATATATAGAGAGAGAGAGAGACCCAGAGACCCCAAAAGAAAGAGGTGAAAGGAGAAATATATTTAAAATAAATGAATAAAATATAAAACATTTTGGAGTGTATCTGTTAAGAGAAACTAGGAACTCTATGAACACAATCATTAAACAGTTTTCACACAAAAAAATTATATATAAACAAATGGAAAAATATCAATAGCTCTTGGGTTGTTCAACCAAATATAATAAAAATGACAATTTTACTTAAATTACTTATTAATCAAATTTCTAAAATTATTTTATAGAGCTAGAAAAAATAATGACAAAATTCTCTTGGAAGAACAAAATGTCAAGTATTTCTAAGGAGCTAATAAATAAGGCAAAATAATGAAGTCTAAAGTTAAATTATAAAGAGGCAGTTCTCAAAACTATTTGTTATTGTCTAAGAAATAGATTAGGTTTACAAGACACAGTAATATATTACTATGGTAATCTACTGTTTGATAAACCCAAAGGCTCCAGTTTCTGGAATAAGAATTCATTTTTTGAAAAAAATTCCTAGGAAAACTAGGAAATAATATGGCAGATACTAGGTATAGACCTTGAACAATATAATAAGATAAGGTCAAAATGGGTACCTTATTTAGATGTAAAGAGTGATACTATAAGTCAATTAGGAGAACAAGGAATTTTCTTATCTATTAGATCTAGGAAGAGGGAAAGAAGTTAGGACCAACCAAGAGATAGAGAACATTATGAAATTAAAAAAAATGAATCATTTTTATTACATCAAATGAAAAAGATTTTACACAAACAAAATCAATATAACCAAGATTATATGGAAAGCAGAAACCTGTAAAACAAATTTTTACAGTTTGTGTTTATGATAAAGACCTTATTTCTCAAATATACATAGAACTGAGTCAAATTTATAAGATAATTAATAAATGCTCAAAGGTTATTAATGGGCAGTTTTCGGATGAAGAAATGAAAACTATCTTTAGTCATATAAAATGTTCTAAATCACCATTGATTAGAAAAGTGAATATTAAAACAACTCTGATGTATCATCTTACTATATATATATATATATGTATATACATATATAAATCTATAAAACAGTAAAATGATCAATTATGGAAATGATATTGAAAAAATTATTATACTACTGCATTATTGGTAGAGTTGTAAACTGATGCAAGCAATCTCTAGAACAATTTGAAACTATCCCCAAAGGGCTATAAAACTGGGCATAGCCTTTAGTCCAGCAATACCACTAGTAGACCTGTATCCTAAAGAAATCATAAAAAAGGGAAAAAAAGACCATATATACAGAAATATTTATAACAGCTCTTTTTTTTGGTGGCAAAGAATTGGAACCTTAAATGATATCTATCTATTGAGGAATGGCTGAACAATTTGAGATCTGTGAATGTAATGAAAAACTATTCTTCTGTAAGAAATGAGCAGGAAGATTTTGGGGAAAACTGTAAAGACTTACATGAACTGATGCTGAGTGAAGTGAGCAGAACCACCACAACACTATATACAGTAACAGAAATATTATATGGAAACTATGGAAAACTTGGCTCTTCTCATCAATACAGTAATCAAAGACAATTCTAAAAGATGGAAAATGACATACACAAAAAGAATTATGGAATCTGCTTGAAGATAGGGTATACTTTTTTCACTTTTAATTTTTTTAATTTTTCCCTGTTATGGAATCTTCTTTCACAACATTAATAATATGGAGATATGTTTGTAATGATTGCACATGTATAACATATCATTTTCCTACTGCCTTGATGAGAAAGATGCTCAAAATTATCTTTACCTGTCATTGTAAAAAAGGAAGGCAATACTAAGACAAAAAAAAAAAAAAAGATCCTTCTCAGGAGAACCTAATTTTCTTTTAAAAAATCTATTCTCTATTCCAAACCTGGAAACTAAAGGAAACAAGATTTCTTTGAGAAAATCTCCAAACAAAAATAAAATAGAAGTCAAGGATTCTCAGTACTTTTATATATTTGGATGTGAATTTCAATGTGTTATTTTCTCTCTAACACTGAAATGGCAGAATACATGAATACACAGATACACAAACACACACACACACTTATATTACCTGTACCATGGGAAAGTGCTTCTAAAATGTTTGTGTAATCTGAATTCACTTATTGACTCTCACAACACTCACAAAGAGTTTGAGGACAATGGTCAATTTGGTTTTTAGTACCTCTGTTTCCTCTTGATAATTTATTTATTTACTTTGCAAGGCAATGGGGTTCAGTGGCTTGCCCAAGGCCACACAGCTAGGTAATTATTAAGTGTCTGAGGCCTGATTTGTACTCAGGTTCTGACTCCAGGGCCGGTGCTCTATCCACTGCACCACCTAGCCGCCCTCCTCTTGATAATTTAAAAAGTGAGAATTATACTTTTTCTCCAAGTTAAAATTTGTGACATGGGTTTAATTATATGCTGAACTAAGCAACATCTATTTTTTTTTGCCATTAGCTTTCCTTTTTGTAATCATGTGTATTTAATAAGCTAAAATCTTTCCACTTTTTTGTACATATCAACATTTGTTTTTTTGAGGACTAGATTTAAAAAAAATAAGAATAAACTAAAGAGAGGGTGAAAATTTTATTATTAGTAACTGGAAAAAATCTTGGAGAGCCATAATAAAATGTGGTTTTGTGTGTTTGCATTGAATTTATTTTTATTTCATGTGCGTGTTGTTTAGAGCTTAGTAATAACATTTTTCAATATTTTGAAGTTTTCTCTCATATGATTCAGTACTTTAATATATTTCACTGCAAGTTTCAATATATTCTGTTCTGTCTAACTTCATAAAGCTAGGATACATACAAACTCAAACATGGACCAACTTATAAGAATGTCATAGGAAACTGCTTCTAAAATGTCCATGTATTCTGAATCTACTTATCAGTCAAAATAGAGCAGAAAATATATAAGCAGAGAGTATAACTGAGACTAAATGATCTAAAATTGAATGCTGGCACACACACACACACACACACACACACACACACACACACATATTTTTTGTCAACCTTATAAATTGACTTACCTTCCTCAAAATTCAATTTCATCATATCTGAAATGGTGATAATTTTATGTTAATATTAATACTCACATTGTATGCTTTATACAATTATTGAAAACATAAATAACTACATTTCTTCCATTTCCCTTCTATATATTTTCAGTTTTGTTTTTTTGTTGTTTCATCAAAACTGTTACACATATGTAATAAATACTCTCATGTAACAATGAAGGTAAAAATTGGATGAAACAGTACAGGTAAATATGCTTTGTAAATTTTCTAAGTACATTAATAAATAGAACATTGATCGGACTTCATGAGGACTTGGGTTCAAATTTTATCTCAGAACTTGTAACTGTGAAACCTCAAGCAAATCATCTGTGCTCCTTATTCTCTTTGTACCTCCCTTTTCTTATCTATAACATGGGCAAAATAGTACTCCCTACCTTTAAGAATTTTTTTGTGAGAATCATATGAGATAATATTTGTTAACTGCTTTACAAACCTCAAACCATTGTATAAATTCCATTTAGTGTTTTTATTTAAACCTTTTCTATTTTATATAGATATAATATGTACTTTGATTTTAGAGTAGTTATATAATTCCGTTGGATCAGAAAGTCAAAATGAGGAGAAAATTTCTACCAGGACACATCTAACCCTATTCTGGAAATTTGTCTCAGATATCAACTTGTATAGGGTCACACAAATATTATTTTTCATACATGATACTTGAATCCTGAGACCAGATCTCTATTTACTATGTTATTATTGTCTCTTTTAACAAACCACACATTAAAATGCTAAACCTTTAGATTTGTAGATAGAAGTATGATTAAAAAAGGAAAATTGAAGAGACAAGTATTTTAATGCTGACAATGTAAAAATCTTGAAAAGTTGTGGAGCCCTAAATCTAAATTGGAAAGTTAGTGAGATGAGTTTGTTTAGGGGAAAATATATTTTTATTTTGGATCTACTGAATTTGAGATGCTTATAGGACATCAAGCTATAAATTTTTAATAGTTGTTTGGAGATTTTTTTGAGAGCTTTCAAGAAATTAGCACTAGAAACATAAACATAGAAGTCATCAAAATTGAGATAACTGAACTCATGAGAGTTAATGATGTAACCCCCCCCCCCAAAAAAAAAGAGCATAGAGACAGAAGGTAAATGGGTCAAGGGGAAGATTTTGGGGATAAAAAAATCACAAAAATCTAAAGTAAGCATATCCAGGAAGAGAGTGTATGAATTAGTGTCAAATGGTGGCCACAAAAAGGTTAAAAGAGATAAAGAAAAAGTACTATACAATTCAGTATAAGAGGCCATTCATAATTTTGGAGAGAAAAAAAAAACCTAGTATTTTCATTTCTCAAAATGCCATTTCCCACAGCATTGAATGAAGCTGTAGAAGTGAGTCAACTTCAAGTGCAGAATGCTAGCTTTTTTAGTAGTATTGACTTTTTAGTACTTTAGCCTTCTTTTTCTTATAATCATATTGATTTGTTTCCTCTGATTTAAATAATACTTAGCAGTTAGGAATAATATTTAGGAAAGGTATATAATGAAACTTATCCTGAAACAGTAGCTAATTTTAAATTGATGACTAGAAGCATTTAAGAAATATTTTCCCTCTCTTGTATTTTGATCACATCTACAAAATACTCTATATTCTTTTGAATTATGTAAAAATAGAAAAATGGATTAGAATTTAAACACATTAACTAATATTTTACCCCAAAAGTATACATTAATACAGAAATGCATGTCTGGAAATTTTTGTTTTAAATCAAATATAACCTTTGATGTTAAAAAAATGCAATAGTGAATGTTGTCCCTAATAATTTATAGTCCCTCCTTAAAGTGGCATAAATATCAAATTTAGGACTATAATTATGCCTTCCTGTGCTTAAATGAAGCATAAATAGCTACATTTCTTTCATTCCCCATCTATGTAGTTCTAGGTTTGATCTTGTTGATTAGCCAAAACTATTACATATATGAAATAATATACTCTCATTTAAGTTTATTTGTACTCATTGTTTAAAAATAGCTGTCCTTTGTGTCTAAGAAACTTTGATTTGCTCATGAGAGAAGAGGTTGCTTAGTCAGTTAGGTTTCATTTCACATAGGACAGAAATGGATGTGTGTTTGTGTGTGTGTGCGTGTGTGTGTGTGTGTGTGTGTGTGTGTGTGTGTGTGGTGTGCAGAAATTCATATAGGTATAAATATATATTCGATTATATAACTCTATCCCATTAAATTAAGCACATACGTTGTGAATGTGGGAAATGGGACTACTGAACCATTGCTGTATAACTTGAAGGAAAAATGATGCATAATCACCTCATTTTATAGGAAAGGAAACTGAGATTCCAAGCAATTAAATGACTTGTTTAACTCTTAAGAAGTTTGTAAATACTAATGAGTTTAGAAATTCACTTCTTTCTTATCTTGAATCCCAGTCCAGAACTTGATCCTTTAAAATGTCTGGTTCCAATGACATTTTATGTTTAAATTATTTTCTGAAACACAATGAATTTCCTTATTAATAAACAAATCTTTAAGAAGTTTTGAGTGTTATAAACCATTGAAAATCCTTAACTTCAGCACTAGCATAATTAATTACTATTGATAAAAATAAAGAAGAGAGATCCAGTTGTCAATTTATCAGTCATAATCCTCGATGCTATCACATCTTCTATGAATAGCAAACTTCTATATTAGCTGAAATTGATCAATTCTGCTTGTTTTCTTTTTGGTAAAGACCACACTTCAGAGGCCTTCACAAGAATTGGCTTGCTTTTTGTATCTGAGTTTGGCTGCCAAGAGAAAGCAGAGAAGAGGAATGTTAAATGTAAAACCCTGATTCAGTATGAATAGCTTCTATGCAAATTCTCTGGAATATTGTGGCAGTCAGGATGAATGCTTGAGTAGTGGTTATTGCCAAGGTGGCACAGTAAACAATTAGAGCCCTACATAGGTACCAAAGGGGATTTTTGTAGCAGAGGCAAAGATGATTATTGCCTCTGCCTTCCCTGTCAGGGTTCACACATTGCCCTCATACTCTACAATTTTACATTTCAAAACCCTCTATGTTGTTCTTCAAAGTATGTCAAAATAGTAAAGAAAAAAATGACAATAAAATAGAGTAATAAATTTTAAAATACTTATCTCAATATATATTATATTTTCTACACCAGCCACAATTCCTAGCAAAAATTTTTAGAGATGTTAGTGCATTGCAATCTCTTTTTTGACTAATACTTTTGTGCAGTAAAAAGGAAGAAAAGCTCAAGTTAGATTGATTTAAAGAGTATAATATTCTGTTTGTTTTGTTTTTTTTCTTGCAAGGCAATGGAGTTAATTGACCTGCCCAAGGTCACACAGCTAGATAATTATTAAGTGTCTGAGGTGGGATTTGAACTCAGGTTCATCCTAACTCCAGGATTGATGTTTCAGTGTTTTATCCACTGTGTCACCTAGCTGCCCCAAGAGTATAATATTCTGGCCATTAGATATCCAAAATGAGAATGATAATTTTACCACTATTCATGGGCCCTTATCAGATTACATGTGTGGTGCTATGCTCAGTTCTGAGTATCAAATTTTAAGAAAAAACATAGACTTATGTCCAGAATAGGTTATACAAGATGATGAAAGCACTATATAGGGATATGCTGAAGAAAATGAGAAAGTTTACTCTGAAGAACAAAAAAATTACATGGGATACTATACAGCTATTCAAGCACATGAAATGATCTTCTATGGAAGAGGGGTTATACCTGCTTCTAGAAGGAAAATAAAAACAAAGAAACAAATTAGATAAAAAGAAGAAAAACTAGAAAAGCACGAAGCTATAGTATTGTAAATTTTGGACAAATGTAAAGAACAATTTCTTAAAATATGAAAGTGAAATGCCTTGCATTGGAAACCTATGGGTTCCCTCACAATGGAGAATTAAAGAAAAGTATGGGTTACTACTTGTTTGAAATTTTGTGACAGCGATATTTGTTCATTTCTAAATTGGACTAGTGGATATGAAATTTTTTTTTAATTGTATGATTTTCATGTCTATGTTCAAACTGAATTATTTTGTTTTGTTAAACATGAGCATGTTGCAAAGAAAATAACAGTGGATTGCTATCTGCATACCTAGGTTTACCTCCTGGCTCTGGCACCAGTGTGCTTGAGATAGTTCTTTAGACTCACTGAGTTTAGAAGCAAATTGAAGAAGCGTATTGACTAGGAAGACATGAATTTTCTCTAGTTCTAAACTCTATGATCCTAGGATTAAAATTTAAATATCATAGAGGCTGCTAAATTTCTACTAATTCTCTTACATCAGTAAAGCCTAAGTTCCAAAAGTTCAGAAATCATTTTAGTCTCAATGATAAAATAAAGTATACCACAATAATAACCTTCATTTTCACTAATTATATTAATTGAGATTAGGCAAATTTTATTTAAGATCTTTAATCATTTTTCCAATAGAACCTATTTAGATGTTTATTATGGTGAGGAGATGAGCTTTGCCTCTTGAAGGTTATTCCAGAAAAGGATAAAGTGTGGAAATTCTAAAAAGTTGTAAAATCTTTGGGTCATTGACATTGGACTGAATTTCAACTTACACTGTTTGAAAAGGCTTACCATCAGTAGAGCAACCTCTCTCTCTCTCTCTCTCTCTCTCTCTCTCTCTCTCTCTCTCTCTCTTAGTTTTTGCAAGGCAATGGGGTTAAGTGGCTTGCCCAAGGCCACACAGTTAGGTAATTATTAAATGTCTGAGGCGGGATTTGAACTCAGGAACTCCTGACTCCAGGGCTGGTGCTCCATCCACTGTGCCACCTAGCCGCCCAGATCAACCTCTTTATAATATTGTGTCTCGTTTTTTTAAGTTACAGCATCTTATTAAGAATAGTTATATTTTGGGGGATTTGGAGTTAGAATTAGGGGAAGAAAAATTCATAACAATGAAACCATTTAGATTTTTAGGGAATTTTGGAGAGCACAGAAATGAAAGGCACAACAATTCTTCATATTATGATTAACAAAGGACAATTAAAATGTTTGTTTAAATATTTCTTATTTTCTTTTTTCAAAACTTTTGTGATATAATTTCCCCCAGAAAAGCCAGTAAATTTACAACACTTCATTATCTCTCTTTCAATTCAATAAAGGAAGACAATGCATGAATATATATAGTAATTCCATTAGCCTCAAGACTGACTAAGTCTGCTAGCCAGAGTGGTTGTAACTGCCCATCTACTTTGTCTTCTAGGATCCTTCCTTGCCTTTAAAGTATAACAAAAGTGCTACCTCCTACATGAAACATTTCCTTGTTCATCCAATTAACAGCATTGCCTCCTTTTTGCAGTTAATTGAATTACTTTGCATTTAGATACTTGTATGTATGTCCCATGCCCCTAGTTGAATATCTTTATATTTCCATGACCCTGAATGATAGTTTTTATGCTTTTGAATTTAACTTAATTAAATGAAATTAAATTTATTAGTATCTATTAACAGATAATAAACAATAAAATAAAATCCAAACATTGCCTTCAAAAACATTTCAGTCTAGCAATTGGAAATGAAAGGTACAAAATAATATTAATATTGTATCTTAATATTTACAGAAATTTTCATTTACATTCATTTCATTTGATCATACAACAAAAGTTTTAAGTACTCTGTAGAAAAATGCAAAGTTGTTGACTTGCAAAAATGATCTTGCCAAACCACAGTTGTGACCATGCCATCACAAACTACCTCTATTTCCCAGTCAATAAACTCCAGTGGCTCCCTATTGCCTCAAGATCAAAATTAAAATCTTTATCATTCAAAGCTCTTCATAGCATCCCACAATCCTGACCTTCTGGACTTTTTTTTCGTGTCCCTTCTTCTCAAGGACTCTTCAATTCAGTGACACTGACCACCTTGTTATTCCTCAAACAAGATACTACCGACTCCAAACATTTTTACTGGTTATCCACATGCCTGGAATATTTATCGTCTCCATTGGTGCTTTCTGGATTCCCTGCTTTCATTCAAGTCTCAATTAATAGTCTATGTTCTACAGGAAGATTTTATTCTCATCAAATTAAATTCTAGATTTTAAAATGAAAATTTCTCATCAAAATTAATTCTGAGATTGTCTTTAATTTATACTCTAAAGATGATATTTGTCACATAGTTGTTTACATCTCATCACCCCCATTAGACACCGAGTTTCTCAAATACATGGGTTGCTTTTTACATTTCTTTGTATCTCTGTCATAATGCTTGGCACTTAATAAGTGCCTAATAAATGCTTAATGACTTACTTTCCCAAAGTTACACAGCTAGATTTTTAAATCAGATCCATTACTATTTCTTTTATACAATACTATCTCTTAGCACATAATATTAGAAAATGGTAAATACATATAAGAGCTATTTTTTGTGTCTGAGTCTTTTTAAATTTTTTTCCCAAAAGTTCATGTATTTTATTTTTTAATATTCATCCATATGCATATGCATATTTTTAAGTTACAAAATTTCCTTCCACCCTCCCTTCCCACCCTCTCCCCTCTGCAGCAAAAAGTTCGGATAATATTGTACATAAATATTTTTGATAAACATGTTTACAGATTAGTCATTTTTGGTATGAGGAATTAGGATCAAGGGAAAGACATACATAAGAGATAATTTTTGTAAAATGTTCATCAGATTCTGAAGGGTTTTTTTTTACTTTGCTTTTTTGTTTTATTTTGTTTTTCTTCCTCTGGATGGAGATAACATTGTCTATAGCCTGTCAAATAGGGTTGTCCTAATTCTCTGAACTGCTAAGAATTTCTGCTTCCATCAAAGCTGATCATCTCACAATGTTGTTATTAATATGTACATTGTTCTCTTGGTTCATAAGGACTATTTTAAAATAGAGATATGAGATGTTTAGGAAGCTAGTGATCCAGTTCTAGATAGGAGAAATGAGAGAAGACCTCCTTGAAGAGGAAACACTAAGAGCTAGGGTTTGAAGAAAGAGAAACATAATGAGAAACATCCATGAGTAACTACTGTTTAGAAGGCATATTCTAGAATGAAGGTATTTGGTGAGGAAAAGCAACAGAGAATCAGAAAGGGAATAGAGAGAGAGAAAAAAAGGGAGACAGTCACAGAAAGAAAGAAAAAATGAGAAGAATCTAGTATGGGCAAGATAAGATGTTGGATCTTAAGAAAAGATTAGTTAATGACATATGGAGATGAGTATTTCTAGCAAATATTTCACCATGTGGCAATGGAGCTTAATGGACATATCTCCAAAGAATTTTGAATGTTCATGTATAAAAGAAATGGGATAATAGAGAGGAAGAAATAAATGATTAAAGAAAGGACTTAGATGAGGTGAGAGAGAAGGAGATGGTATCAATTATGCCATTATAGAGTTGCATTGAGGAGGGCACTTCATTCTCTTGCAGTCAGAGGAGAAGTTGGATGACAACATGGAACAAAGAGTCTGTGAAGAATGGATGAGGGAAAAGTAAGGCAGATTTATGGACCTATGTCCCCCCCCCCCCCCCCCCCGTAAGTTCATCAGCCAATAGATATTAAGGTGGAAGTAAAACTAGGAACTTGAGAAGGAGATGGATTCAATGGCACACTTTGAATCAATTTAATATTCTGAAGTGACAAGGAGAAAAGTAAGAGAAGGAAAGGGAAAAGTCTAGGAAGGGATAAATGGAAAAAAGCAGAGGAAAAGAGAAGAGACAGAGCGATAAAGAGAAAACAAAAATTAATGAAAGTAAATGGGAGCTGCAGCCAGGATTTAGTCATTTAATCACATTTTTGTTGAAAGGAAAATGGACATTTAAAAGAATTTGTTTGCCCTTTTGAAAATAAGTGACTAAGACTAAGAAATGCCAGATGGCAAGAAAGATCTGTACAAGAGCACCATGGCTCGGCTTGCTTCATACTTTATAGAACTGCATTTCAAAATGGGAACTCCAACTGATTTCAAAGTAAATTCTATATTTCTATGAACTACAGTAGTGCTGAGAATGATAAAAAGTATGTCCAAGATAAAAATGACAAGAATTTGAAAGCTCAAAATCATCTCCTCTACTAATATATCATTTTATCTTCATATGTTACCTAGGGACCTATTTCTTAGAGGGAAAAAAATGAGGTAATCAGACTTTTCTTCAGGGAGATTTAATAAGATTTAAAATTGGGAAGGGCATTGCTTATATTTTCATACAATCTTACTTCACAGATGAGGAAACTGGAATTACATAAAAGAAACTAATTCTCCTAATTCCAAGTTCAGTATTCTCCTTTATTATCCCGATATAATCTACCTAAAAGGCATCTATGACTTTTGTTTATTTAGCACATTTAGTTGAACCTTATTAAACCAAATGCATTGTTTAAACTGGAACTTTTTTTTCTGACAAATGTATCTCTTAGGAGACATTACTCAAGTTGTTCTATTTGTGAGTATATTTAACACATGATGCACATAACATCTAATTTTGAAGATTATACCATAGTGATTTCACTACTCTAGACACTTTAGTGGCTACTAAAAGAAGGAATGAAAGAGGAATCTTTATTTTTTTATTGTTTGTACATATTTAATATAAGATCATAAGAACATGTCATATTAATGCAAGACACAGAAAATGACTTATGTTGGACTCAAAAGTCATTCCCTTTGAGAGAGGAAAGACTAGTGCATAGTACTTCACCCATGCCTAATGAATACTGTCTTAGCCACTCTTTGGAGGGCCACCCCTGTTACCTATATATTGGAGAATGCCTGAAGCCAAGGGCTAAACCATTCCCCAAGCACCACTCTAGTCCAACCCACTACGGAATTACATTCAAGTAAGGCCTCCTGGAAAAAAAAAACTTTTTCTTTTCTTTCTTTTCCCTCCTTAGGAGGATGCCTAGTTCCCTCTCTAAACTAGAACCACCTGCTCTCTGTCTAAGCCATTAGCAAACTGTGACCTCTACCTTATGTGACTGGACTCTCTTGAGTTTCAGCCCAGTCAGTTTTCTGGCTGCTTTTTTTTTCACTCTTTCCCTCATGCACCTTGCCTAAACCTTTGTTTTTCAACCTGTTCTAAAGGTGTTTACTGTCTGTTTATCCAGGAAAAAGTTTTAATTTGTGAAATATAAATCCTGAGCTTTTCCAACTACAGGGCTACTATTAGTTTTTCACTTCAAGGACTCTCTTCTTTATGTCAGAGACATCAATTTCTCCCACAACAATACTTTTAGAGAAGAAAACTCAGCAGTTATCTGGTCCAATGCCATTAATTAATCATAATAAATAATAATAAACAAATAATACATATGAGGAAACAAAAGGACAAAGAGGTTAAGTAACATGTCCAAGTTCAAACACTGGAAAACATAATATAAGTTCTAGTGCTCTCAGTTCAAATCCATCCTCTTTCCTTTGTATAAACTTGTCTCTTAACAGGAAATATTTAAGTAATAATTATGTGTTTGAAGCTTAGACTCATAGAAGCAGAGCTGTAATGGCTCTTTAAAAGTTTAAATGACAATATGATTTGGATACAAATTTTGTTAGAAAAGATGTGGCTAAGTGGAAAAATACATTGGGTTTGGAAATCAATAATCTGGAAGTACACCCACTTACATTGTAACTTTAGGCAAATTATTCCACTTTTCTCTCTGTCTCCTTATTTTTAAAATGATGACATTTGACTAAATGATACTTAAGTCTTTTCTAAAGTCTTCTAAATACCTATGATCAGTATATGTAGTCAACTGATCATATTTGAGTATAACTATAAATCCAAAAGGGATGGTTAAGATGTGGAATCAGAAAGTAAAGATTAAAAAAAAAGAAAAAATCTAAGCATATTAAAATATTGGTCCAAATAAAATATATTAAATTGTAGTTTGCCCTATATTCTTGAAGAAGACCAATGATGTCAAGAGAATGATGTCTTGACTTGCAAATGAATTGTATTTGAGTGAAGCTCTTCTAGAGTCATCAGTCCATATCAAAATATAGGCCAGGAGAGCTGTACCCTGATACAGTGGGATACCTTGGACTTTCATTAAGTAATTGAAATCTAGGTAAAAATTGGGACAAAAGTTGACCTAGTTTGCCATTAAAAAAGCAATCAATTTATGATGGGAAGACTTCAGAGGCTCTGACCAGAACAGAAGTAGTTGCTTTTTACAATAATTGTGAGCTATCAAAACCCAAACAATGAGTTAGGCTGATATTGGGACCTAATATTGGCTTATCAGTGAGAACCATAGTAATTTGAGTTTAGATGCATCCAAGAAGTTCCATTTGAATTCCAATGAGTTTTTTTTTTATCAAAGTATGGTTTTCCAAAGCTATATTTAAGAAATCATAAATAAAAATTAATTATATGAGACAAAAGCTAATTGTCCCAAGTTTCAAATCAAAATAATGATAGAATAAATTAGTTGGGCTGAAAAAAAATCCAGCCTTCCAAACCCAAGATATCTTGTGAAGTATAAGTGAATAAAATTCAAATTGCTTTGGATAGAACATCTAGATATAAAAGCATAACTCCTCATATGGAGAGAGGGAGAACAGGAGGAGGAAGAGAAAGATGAAGAGCAGGAGACAGTGCAAGAAGGGAAGGAGGTTCCCAGTCATATGGTTAGTTTGCCTAAGTTATTTTAATAGTTTCCTGGGAGAGGGACAGATTTTCCAATTCTAGCTTCACTATTTAATTTCCTTCTAATATCAGACTACATACATTTGCAAAGTACATTTACATTTACATTTATTTTTACTTGGTCTGATACTTTGTATTATATAAACTTGTGTTCATCAAATCAAATTAAATAATATTGAAAAGTTCTTTGCAAGTATAAAACATTTTAAAACTCCTAATTACTCATGTCACATATCTTCCAGGAGAATATTGTACACGTTTTTGTGGGTATGAATTATCCATTCTCATATAATCTTAGTATAGCTCTTTCCACTGATTTGTTTTACTTTAAAAAATATCTATTTTTTCTATGAGTATATGTCTTGCTTCATTAAATCCTTCTCAGATGCCTCATTGGGTTGTGGAGTTAGCCCATGGCTCTCTAAGTTTGTAGCGGTTAAGCTCAATCTCTTTCATGCCCTGCTGATCTAAAAAGGTATCATGTAGGGGCCCAGATGACAGACTTTGTGTCTTTCATCAGAAGCCTAACCCAGCTAAGCTCAAAGAGGTTTATCACCAGGTTGGCTGCAGGGTGATGAATTTGTCAGCCAAAGCAATTCTCAAAGACTCTTTACTAAATCAAGGAAGGGATGAGATGTGCATCAATGTAGGGAACACAGAAAAAGAATCACAAATCCTTAAAGAACTGGAGGAAGCAACTCTCATATGGCAAATGTCTGATCCAGCATTTGTAATGAATTTATCTTTTCTATATTTCTAGTTGTAAACTTGGTGCTGGCAGCCCCTTCTTCATTTTATCCCCACCCCCACCCCATCTAGTATCTATCACAGTATAGAAAGAGAGAGTGTGATATGTACAATTATAATATATTAAAAATAATATTTGAACAACAATAAAATATAGAAGTAAGATTATTCCTATTGCAGGGTATAAAATATTGTTTGGGACAAATAGGAAGAAAGAGAAGGAATCTGAGATAGAAGAAAATTATGAAATAGGAAAGGCTGATTAATAGTATAAACTACTGCAGAAAGTCTGAGGAACTATATTTTAAAAAGGCCATTTGATCTAGTAATTAACGGATATCTAAAATTAACTTGAAAAGCACTTTCAATAGAATGATGAGAAAGGTCAGAAATTTAGTTTTTGAAAAGTTGGAGAGTGATAAGGAAGGAGTGTTAACTTTATAGGGGGGAAAGGGTTAAACTAAGTAGAAGTAACAGGTTTTGGTCAAGGAAACTAATAACATTATAACAGGTTTCAAGAAGTTGTTTTGTTCAAACAGGAATAAAGTGTTATGATCTTGATTGTTCTGTTTAAAATTTGTTTGAGAAGTATTACACAATTTGCTTCTATATATGAAACATATCATTTAATTTATACTTGAAAAACTTTTTTTTTTAGTTTTTGCAAGGCAATGGGGTTAAGTGACTTGCCCAAGGCCACACAACTAGGTAAATATTAAGTGTCTGAGGCCAGATTTGAACTCAGGTACTCCTGACTCCAGGGCTGGTGCTCTATCCACCTAGCCACCCTTTGAAAAACTTTTTAAGATGAATATATACCTAATAGAAATCTAGTGACCTTTTATCAGGTCAATGCATCCTATAATCTGCTAAATATAAAACACATATAGATAATATATGTATAATAAATAGGGTGTACAGTGATATATCTACTAAATTCTATATCACTAGTTTTATAATATAATTATGAAAATGTGAAATGAATTCTGATTTATACATTAAATATCCAAGAAATTAAAAGATATACCTTCTCTACCTCCAACAATTTAATGGAAGAGATAATACATAGATGACACTAAGACAAAAGAGAATGCAATAAATCCACATGAAAGATTTAAGTTACCCTGAAAAGAAATATTTACTATGACTTTTGTCTTAAAGAACTAGTTTATTCAGCTTTTGGAAATTTTACTCTGCATAATTTTATGCTTAAATTGAGTCATGCTTTCTCTTATGTTATTTGTAGTTCT
Organism: Macrotis lagotis; assembly: GCF_037893015.1. Taxonomy (NCBI): domain Eukaryota; kingdom Metazoa; phylum Chordata; class Mammalia; order Peramelemorphia; family Peramelidae; genus Macrotis; species Macrotis lagotis. Next base: position 149,733,869 of record NC_133660.1, on the reverse strand, counting down.
AATTATAGACTCAAGACAAAATTTCATTTCATAGGATATAATCCATTATTTTTGAGAATATCTTTATAAAACTTGTTTTGATATTTTTTACTTGTAAAATATAAATAATTATGGCAATTTAATTAAGCTACATTTTTTTAAAATCTTGGAAATGCAGGGAATGGAACAAGATTTTCCCATCAAGGAGCTTCGTTCTATAGTTATAATGTTAAAATGTACCAGTGTGTTTTCTGATAATCTAAAGTTTGCATCTGCCTAATAATAAGCTAAGAGAAAGCAGAAATTACTAACAGGGGAGTTATAAATAAAACTATAAAATATTCAGCTGATCCATAATTCATTGGGTCACAGACATCCAGCCATCTGTGCTGGGATAAACTTGAGGCATGGGAACAGCATTGCTTATGATGAAGATTGTATACACAGAATGAATCTAGTCATTGAAAGTGATTTTATATTGTATATCTACTCAAGGATAAAAATAATAATATGATGTTCCATGGATTCTTATTAAACTTAAATATAAGTATTACAATGGACAACATTTTGAGTACATACAAAAATGAGGTTATCTATAATTCTAAAACTTAATGTGGTTTTTATGATTCCTAAAACTGTAGTTTCATGAACAACTATATCTTTTAGGAACCATTTCTAAACAGGATCTATGGAACTGCTCATGTTTGATACCAGTAAATATTACTTCAACATATTTTTGTGCCATTGGAAAAAATGCCTTCTTTTTTAAAAATCCTTTCTCTCCATATATGTGTTTCGTATTTTATATACACATGCATATATACACATATACATTTATGTATTCACATAGGGACAATAAGTAGAAGACCTTTGTTCTGAGCTGAGATACTTTGACTTCAAATTCAGCATAATGATTCAGTCACTATATAAATAAGAAAGAAAATACTGAAAGACAAGGAAGACTATTTAAACACTTTGCATATACAAGAGTTAGCAAGTTTTTCTTCGCCTAGCCCCAGACAAGCAAGACAAATGAAATTTTAGTGATTGTTGTTTATTATAAATAACTTTGCTATTCCTCTCTCTCTCACCTTGTCTCTATCTGTTTCACTAACAGACACACAGATGCAAACACACATACACATACATACATACATCATGCTTCTACAAAGAACCAGAGAGGTAGTTTTCCACATTTCAAAATAAATTGAAATTCATATAAAAACAATCAACTTCATTAATATACGAAAAGGTTCTTCTCTGAAATAATCACTCAGCAGTCTTAGGTAATTATATGAATATAAATACTAAAATATATCAAAAACCCTAATTTTTTACATCAGCATAACATTAACTATTTTGAGAAGTTTGAAATCTTGATCTTTCAAACTGAATTCTTTGTACAACATTGAATTTGTTTCAGAACTTAGAAAAGAAAGAACTCGAGTGTCATTTCATGACTTTCCTTTTCAAAAACAGAAGGAAAAAAACTGCTTTGTCCACTAATTTTCTGAAATAAAAATGGCCTTGTCTTAACCAAGTTTCAAAAAACTTTGAAAATAAATCAATGTGTATCAAAATATTTGTAAACAGTTCTTTCATGTATTGTCTTAACAAATATGCATTAATATATCTAGATGGTGTTTGTTTTTTGCTGGCAAAAAGATGTTATAATGTTATTTGTTAACAAATATGCTATAGGTAAGCATATAAATTTTATTTCACTCATATTTTTCACAGAAGATTCAAAGTTTTAAACATTTTGCCAAGAAGTTTCATAAGATGCAAAAAAATCTTAGATTCCTGATGTGTAGAGTTAAAGTAACCAGAAAAGTATATAGGCATGTACATTATATGTGCATCTGCAACTGTGTGTGTGTGTGTGTATATATATATATATATATATATACACACACATACACACATACATATTATATTAGTATATACTATGGTATATATACACATATGTAACACAAAATATATCATAACACATTTTTTAAGAAAGATTTTATTTATTTTGAGTTTTACAATTTTTCCCCCATTCTTGCTTCCCTCCACCCCCCCAACAGAAAGCATTCTGTTAGTCTTTACCTTGGTTCCATGTTATACATTGATCTCAGTTAAATGTGATGACAGAGAAATCATATCCTTATGAAGAAAACTAAAGTATGGGATAGCAAAATTACATAATAATATAACATTTCCCCCCCTAATTTGACAGGAATAATCTTTGGTCTTTGTTCAAAGTCCATAATTCTTTCTCTGGATATAGATGGTATTCTCCATTGCAGATAGCTGAAAATTGTCCCTGGTTTTTGCACTGAAGGGATAACCAAGTCCATCAAGTCATAACACATTTCTTGTTAGAGATACACTATAATATGCATATTTATGGGTGTGAAGAAGCAAGGAGGCAGCTAGTCTTTTTATAAACAATTATTTAAGGCAATGGGGTTAAGTGACTTGCCCAAGGTCACACAGGCAATTATTAAGTGTCTGAGTTCAAATTTGAATTCAGGTCCTCCTGACTACAGGGCTGATACTCAATCCACTGTGCTACCTAGCAACACCTCAGCTATTTTTACTGAGTGCAAATCCAGCCCCAGACGCTTAACTAGCTGCGTAACCCAAAGCAAACAGTCCTGTTCTCATCACTTTCCTCAGTTATAAAATGAGTGAGAAAAAATTGACAAACCTTTCCAGTTTCTCTGTCAACACACACACACACACACACACACACACACACACACACACACACACAAAACCCAAAAGGAATCACAAAGATTCAGACATGATTGAAAAATGACTGGTTTTGCTGTTTTCAATTATAACTGAATTTTGTGACTCCATTTGAAGTTTTCTTGGGAAAGATATTGAAATGGTTTGCTATTTCCTTCTTCACTTCGTTTTACAACTGAGGAAAATGATGCAAAGTACACAAGAAGGAAGACACTGCATAGATTTGAAACCAAGTTTCAGTTATTCACTGTACCACCTAGCTTCCTGAAAAAATGACTAAACAAATTACATAAAAAAAACCATAGATGCTTATTATGTATGTCTATGTATATTTTCCTCATTTTCAGATAATGTGAAACTAGGTTAAGATTGATAATTTTTTTTCTGCTTTTAACTCCAAAGGCTAATATTTTCATAAGGAAAAGTTTCTGTACAGGTAATCATTATAATAAACTGTATCCTTTCTCCTTTCTTCTTCAGTTCAATGAATTTTCTCTCTAACAGTATAGATTGAAACCCTTCTATATCATTTTATCCTGTGGGATAAATGAATGCCATTAAATGAATGTGGGATGAATGCTAATAACTGCTTTCTTAACATTGGATATCTATGGTCCGACAAGTTACCCAACAGCTATCCTGTATTCTCATTAGATAGAACCTATCTTCCAGTTCTAAGGTTGTCATTATGCTACATAGTACTGCCTTCCTCTCACAGTACTGTGGGTATTTAGATTCCCAGACTTAACCTATGCCATAGAATATTTTTCTCAAAAAAGAAAACTATGTAATATGAACAAACCAAACCAATGTAAATATGATTGTTGACAGATATTTTATAAATGATATAAATGTATGAAAACACTAGTATTTTTTTATTTGAACTTGGAAGAATGATTCTTGAGATAAGCTTATTGAATGTCTAGTTGGAAATTTAGCTAGGTCACATACAACACTAATAACCTTAGTAAATATTCAGCATCATCTTGGAATGTTTCTTTTATCTCTAAAACAATGCTTTAAATAATAAAAAAAACTCCAAGTCAACTACATGAATTACAAAATGCCAAAAAACTCAAAAAGACACTATAGTAGAAAGAATATTGAATAAGTAATTATAAGTCTAATCTTCAAAGTCATGACTTTGCTACAAACTACCTGTGTCTTCTAAAACAAGTTTAGACTTACTTGACTGACCTCGTTTTCTTATCTAATAAAAGAGAGAATGGGGCTCTTAGAAAAACACTGACAGATTTTCTTGAAATAATAAAGAGAAAAATGAGCAGAATCAAGTAAACAACAATATTATTTTAAAAACAACTTTTAGAGACTAAGTTATTTTTGACTACTCTAAATACCAAAATAACTACAAAGAACATATGCAGGAAGAAATTGACTGCATACAGAAGGAATTGATAAATGGAAGAATGCCTAGAATGATTACACATACATAGACATATACAAACATATAATATATATATATATATATATATATATATATATAAATATATATATATATATATATTTGTGGTAGCTATCTCTATGGTGGGGGAGAAAAAAGAGGGAAAATGGTATATGATAAATTTATTTTATAATTAAAATGAATAACAAACAAAATTTTTAAAAAAGGAAAATGGTGTCATATAGAGACTCAATCTTTTCATTTGAATGTATTTTGTTAATAATAATTTGCATTAAAATATGGTTAAATGATCTTCACTACCATTATAATATGAAAATGGATTACATATTACCAAATGAAAGAAATGAAAAATCATGCTGACTCAATTTAAAAATAATCAATAAATGCTTTTTGCTTTTGGTTTTCTCTAACTTTCATCATTTTATTTTGAGGAAAGATACTTTCATTTCTAGGCATACTATTTCATATGCTCAATGAGCATTTCATAAGTATTAATTTTAAAAATTGTCTCAAAATTGAGAAAATTCCACCAAATTGAAATAAGATTACTGACAAAAGGGGGTGTGTGTGTGAAGAACAATTGAGAAGACTTTACATATTCCAAACCATTTGCCTATCTTTTCCTTTATGTAAAAATACTAAGGAGAATGAGCTACATGGGTAGTACAAATATTATTGATGGAATAAAAAAGAAATTGCCCATTTTTTACAGTAAATCACATCTTCTTGGTCAAATAGCTAAATAATACACATACAATATCCTTTTGTGTTGATTTTTGATTATCAAAAATACTATCTAACTTGTTAAAGCCCAGCAGTCTTGAAGGTTTGTCTTTATCATGCTATTATTATGAATATGCTTAAATCACTCCAAAATAATTTTATTATTTATTTTTAGAGAAAATAATTAGATGTTGAAAGTTAAATAATCTGAAAATATTTATAAAGGAATAAGAGAATAAAATTCCAGTGGATCTTGTAAGATGATATGAATGGAAAAAAATGATGGTAGAATATGAGAAGGCATGATTCAGCTATTATTTTCCTCAGTAAAGGAGTATAAAAGCCAAGGCAGTTAGAACAGAGTTGTATCAATATATTTAAGAATTACTAAAGTTAAAATAATCATGTAGGTATAGGGGCAAAAGACTGTTGAATTAGAATAGGTGTGTGTGTGTGTGTGTGTGTGTGTGTGTGTGTGTGTGTGTGTGTATGTGTGTATGTGTGTGTGTACCAATCTGGCAGTCTAGTAAAGCCCAAAGACCCTCCCCCAGAATAATGTTTCATTATCTACATTCATATTTGAAGGGAATGCTAAGTTTAAGATAGATAAAGCTAATAAATAAGATAGATAAAGCTAATGAAATGACTTTTTTTCAATGCAAGTTCACAGAAACCTTAAAAATTAATCCATAGATCCCTTAAATAACATTAAGCAACACTGAAACAGAAACTTCTTGCAGAGATAATCAGAATTTTTCTAATTAATAATAATTTCTACATGAAAGAATAGTTACCTGGGTTGTATTAGAGACCTCTAAGTTTTTTATAACCCTTAGCTTCTGGGAGTAATGGTTCTGCTTCTCCTTCAATTTAGGATTGCCTATTATCAAGCAATCAACACACTTTTATTAAGTATCTTCTATGGTCAGATTCTATGCTAGGCATTTAGGCTGCAAATATAAAGGAAGAATAAGTCCTTCTTTTAAGGAGCTTATGTTGATTAGGCAATCCCAGGCTAAGAACTGCAAACTCATTTAGTGGAAATTGCAGAGGCATTTGAAAGTTGTTCCTTTCACATTGTGAGAGCAGATTCATTTTCTTCTTTAGTCTCATGATATCAAAGTGCATAAATTGGAATAGTTCTTATTTCAGTTAGTGGCATACAAGAAGTAGACTGGGCAATGATGAAGGACCACTTGACATAGTCTTGAGAAATGACCAATTACTTTTTTTAATCTCTTTTCAATTGTAAAAATACTTATTGAAGTTGTTTAAATTTCAACTTCTCAAAATTGGGCAGGTGAACAAATTTAGTGCCAAAGTACTCTTCAAAATGAATAATTATTCCTCCTCAGTTATTTCTTTTTCTATATTCTAGTTCTTCAAATGGTTAATAAAGTGTGAAAGATGGGATATGTAATAAGACTGTGCTGTTGATGACAGAAAAATAATCTATAGCATTAATTCTTGCATAATAATGATATATTTTCATTTTCAAATGGTATTTACAATTTCACTCAGGGTAAAATCAAGCAGACCCATACCCTATGAATTCATTGACTTTAGATAGACAGATCAGTAAAACCAACAAACTGGCATTGCTGGATTGATGGACCCTTTAATTTATATTTGGTTCACGCCATGAGCCTAAAGCAAATCATTGCTGGCTAGGTATCTAAGCAGCAATTTGCAATGTAGGTCATATCCTGAGGCCCTCTACGCATGAAGATTCAATAAGTTCTCCATTCCCTTCTTAGTAATGGAAGAAAATTTGTAATAAGGAAGATGAAGAGGCAGAATCTGAATGAACAATTTGTTTGGTGCATATGATTTTACAACAAACTTCCACATGTTCAATTCATGTTCTGACAAACGTGATAATGATGTCTTACTGCAGAACTAACAACCTACAAAGTATGTGATACAAAGTATTTTCAAATAATGTACCACTGGAACATCAATTAAACCAGGAGTCATATAGAAAATGAACCTACTACTAACATTAGTAGAACTCAGCCTGAAGAGATTTTTTTCATTTTTTCTTGTCAATAATACAATGTACAAGGGGTCATTAGAACTTTATAATATATTATTCTTATATTGAAATTTCCACAAGGCAAGGACATTTTACAAACAAGGACAATAGCAGAATTGGAAATGCTATTTTGATGGATGCAAATGTATATAATGGCTTAAGTGGAGTTAAGTGAATCTATCTGGATCTTATATATGTGAGCATGACAGATAAATACAGAAAAAGTATCAATAAATTACGAGGCATACTTGAACTAAAGATTAAAAAAAATTTGAAACTATTGTGCATTTGCTAAAAATCATGGTTGACTTTAATTAATCCCTAGCACAGGAAAATGAAACCCTGCTGAGCAATGAGAGCAAGAAAGCAGCAGCTATAGCCAATAACGCTGACAAGTATACTAGCCTGTCTCATCTGAAGTATTTTCATACCTTTCACTGCTCATGTTTGGAAATTAATCCTCATCCCATTGTCTTTATAGAACAGCAAAGTGATGAGAGGGAGAAGACTAAGGGGAAAAAAGACAGGAGTTAGAAAACAGGCTAAGGATGTCATTATAATAGAACAGTACGGAAGTAAAAGGTTTTTTTTTTTTAATTGTTTTCCCCTCTGCTGTGAGTATTGCCTCAAGAGTATTGTATGCAAAGCCATACTAGTAAACTACAAGAAGTCTTAGGCATGGAAAACACTAAAACTGTTTGTGAATTCTGTCATAAATGAAGCAAAAATCAAAGGATTGACAGTAATTTATGAGACATTTCCTTTTTCTTACATTGTGTATTAGTGATCATAGAATAATGAATATTACTCTACCACCATCCATAAATAGTATGATTGAAACTAAATTCGATTTAAACAAACCAGGAACTTCATGGGGTGAAAGCTTATACCCTGGCCTAACTGGAGTACCTTATATATGTTGTCATGATAAATGCCAATATTCTGTGTATAGGTGATTTGCTACCACCTTATCTAGGGGTAGGCATTATCATCTGATGCTGACCTTGTAAATTCTTTAAAGTAACTTTAAAAGAGAACTGGTTCAGTTCTCCTTTATGATGAGTAGATTGTTTCTTTTTACCGTGCTCTAAATTGGCAAGTTCTTCTATTGAAAGAGAAAAGCTTGACAATATTTTAGGGACAAACTGAGACTATTTTCAAAGGAAACTGTTTTATGTCTTTAGATAACCTTCTAAAGACATTTCACCACTGCCATAATGTGGATATTCCAGCAGGGACACACTTAAGCAGAGAATATGAGAAGGGTGTGTCACTTCAGTAGCTATCACTGGGCCAAGGACAGCTATGTGGTACAGTAGAGATAGTGTCAGACTTTGAGTCAAATATATATGAATTTGATTGTCTCAGATTCTTACTGGATTAGATATGTGGCTCTGAACAAGTCACTTGACCTGTCTCATCTCAGTTTCTCCATCAATAAAATATAGTGATAAAAGCAACTTCCTCTGAAGGTTGTTGTGTGGATAAAAATGAAAACCTATGGAGAGTATTTTTTAAACTTTAAGGATCTATAATTATTATTTATTATGTTAGTTATTATTTGTTACTTCTCTTATTATTATCATCATTATGAGGCAAACTTCAAAAAGAGCAATAAACAGAACACTAAAAAAACATTTTGGTTGAACAAAATAACTCATTTTCATATTAGTCGTAGAAGATACCCTTAAAAGATTGTTTTGAGTAGAGAGTATCAGAGATATGCATTATATAGTTAGGAGAACCCTGCACCTAAATGGCCAGGGATTATACGACAATGCTAGCTAGGTTTTCCTTGGGATATGTTTCTAATAGTGTACCCCTGTTCAATTGGTTTGGCAGTTCTGGCCTTTGCCATTGATCATAAGAAAGAAGATCTTATAAATGGAAACCCTTATAAATGGAAACCCTCAAAGCAACTTGAGTAGAATGCTATCTGAGGAACTTAATATAAACTAGGGGCACAGTTGATAGAGTACATGGACCTGGAGCTGGAGAGATGAGTACAAAGTAAGTTTCAGGGACCTAACTATCTTTAGGACAGAAAGTAATTCCCCAATTTCTGTTTGCCTCATGTTAGCCAACAATAAAATAAAGATTAAAATATCATCTATCTCATGGAGTTGTTGTTAGGTTCCATTGAGAAAATTATAAAAAGCACTTAGCACAGTCCCCTGAACATAATAAGCACTACAAATATGTATTATTAACCCCATCCCATTGCTGTCCCTACCACAGAATTCAGTCCTTTCTCATTAATAGAAATTCAAAATGGATTTTCTTTTTTTCCTTTTTTATGGGGCACTAGACTTAAGCAACTTGCCCTAGGTCACATAAGTACCAAGTGTCTGAATCCAAATTTGGACTCAGGTCCTCCTGATTTCAGGGTTGATGTTCTCACAGTTGCATCACCTAGCTGCCCAACAATATGGATTTTCTAAGGATAGTGATAAAAGAAGAGTCATCCTAATTTCCCAGTAATGAAAGTATCAACAGACTGAAAAAGAAAGAATACAAAAAGCTCTAAAAGTATAAAGAAAGAATCTTGCCATTTTGTCCATGGGTTCAGTTCCCACCAATGACATATACTGACAACATGATTAAGGGTGCCTTACCCAAGGAAATACTGAGCCATCTTCTAATAGTTTTTTTCAAAGTTGAAGAGAGACGTTTAACGTATTGACAGAAGTTTTTTTCCTCATAGAGTCCCCTATATAAAAAAGGGTGCAGTTCTTGTCTTGTATACCAGTTAAAACTGTGAACTAATAAATAATCCTGTTTAATTTGAAAGACTCTTAAGCACTCAAAGCACTTGATCTATATTCAGCCTGTTATGAGAAACCTTATTCATAGATTAATAAAATAAACAATAAAGGAGATAACAGCTGCCCTCTAATGTACTTCAGAAGTAAGGATTACCTCAATCAATGGAGATGTTATAGGTTATAATCAAAATATGAACTAAACTTTGACAGTAATTCATATAAATGTACAAGAATTTTTGAATTGCAAATAGTTCATATTCCGAAGAAGATTAATTTAATTTACATATATAAAGTGTAGTTTGGTGCTTTCCATTCCCACTGGTGTGCCAAGTAGCCTCTTAGGGTTATAGTTGTAACCCAAAAGGTTAGGAATTCTAGAATTATTGCTTATGAGACCCCATAGTTATACATCCTATTGATTATCAGCCAGATTCAATTAGCTTTTAGAAAAGGCTTATCAATTGATGTAGAAATTTAAGTCTTTTAAATGCATGGTTAACTCTCCCTTTGAATATAAAAAGTCACAGAGAAGAATGGGCTTACATGTAGAGAGAAAGTATATTCACAGGGAAGACTCACAGCTCCTGGTTATTAGAAGACCCTTGATGGGTCATCATGTTGTTATTAAAAAGTTGTACGCTGGTAAATGTTTAATAACAAGCTCTAAGAAAAGAAAATGTAGCCACAACATAATTTTAAATCTAAATTTTCTCCATCACGTTCTTATATCCAAACAATTTACAAATCAATAAATCAAGGTCTGATTTGTAGCATTTGCTAGGTTCTGAAAATTTAACAATCAGTTGACAAACCATTTGTAAATATTTTCAGTATGTCCCAACTACCTTAGGTATAGCTCCTTGTTAGAATATAGGGGGGGGGCAGTACCCCTGTTAAGTCTAGAGAGTACCTTTCCTTTATCTGTCTCATTGGTTTTGCCTATATAGACCCAGATACCTCTGGGGGAGAAAGTGAAGCTGGTGACTTTTCTCAGCCCTTGCTCACTAAAATCTAATTCATATACATGTCATAGCATCCCATGGTCCTCTTTGAGAATAAAGGACAATCAACAAGTTCCAGATATATCCTAATATTATCAGTCACTGTTGGTCTAGGGATACTTTTGGTCACTCAGGTAACTAATTATTAAGTGTTTGAGGCCATACTTGAACTCAGGTCCTCCTGACTCCAAAGCTGGTGCTCTAACCACTATATCATCTAGCTGCCCTGAGTAATACTTCTTTTTGAGTGCTCTGAATTTCAAATGATTATTACCTGCTCAAGAGAAAAGAGTGAGTGAAGAGAGAAAATCCTCCCTTCCCCAAAGGGCATTTTTCTCTGAGAAGCATTTAACTGCTAATTTTGACCATGTTAGACTTCCTAGTTCTGCAAAATATTGTTGTGGTAGACTTTGACATAGAGGAAGTATTTCTGATTTTTTTTTTCAGATTTATTTTCTATATGGCTTCATCAGTCTTCATTCAATGTTCAAAGCAATTTATTATTCAAAAATTAAGAACTAGTGTACTCCTGATTTAAGAATTGATTGAATCATTTGAGAGATTTAGGCTTTCTGTGAGTATATTAAATGAAATAAATTAGTGATTTTCAAAGTCAACTTTAGCCAAAATCAAACCAAAACTAAACCAAACATAACAATTACAACATACCTCCCCACCAAAATAAAATGATGATGACAACAGAGGGATCAATACCAAAAATTCTATAATTACAGATTTAGTGGTACAAAAGATTTTAAATTTCCTCAAGATAAACAAGCAGCTGAGCCAGTATCCAAATTCAGATCTTCTAGGACCATGCTATATAGACTCCATAAAACATGAAAAATATTACCTGAATGTTAAACAAACACATTAAGCATTAGGAAATCAAATTTAGAACACTGGGCCATTTATAAATTACTCAGTGTTCTAAATTTGGCTACAATTTATATAATTGAAATTATCCTGATCACAATAATACATTTTCTACTGTACTTTTCTCACACATAATAAATGCATATGGAGATATTACAGGTTCCAACAAGATTCATTCTCTTTTCCTCCTGTTCTTTGTGGTACATGAAGTATATACCATTTCTCTCTTATTGCTTAAATCTGCCTGTGCATATTTTGTTTTTTTATCAAATCACAAATGAGAAGAACTTCAATGCAAAACAATGACTGAGTTCTAAGAAATTTGTACTAAAGACATAATAATTATTGGAAAATGAAAACTTGTACATTTGCTTCATAAAAGTTGACAGCAGTGAGCTTTGTTACCTACATTGTCAGTGATTCTTTCAAAAGTTTCTCCTTTTGCTTCCCCCTCCCACTTTTTTTCTAGCATTGTAATGCATGTTTTGCCATGTTTAAAGTCTGAATAATCTATTGTTTCAATTCTTCTTAGAATCTCACTGTTATAAAGATTGTACAGAGGTGTTTGTTGAGTAACAGGACTGATGAAACCCAGGGACTGGTCTCTATATGGTTCACTGTCTGTCTAGAAATAAAGTAGGGTTAATATGTAGAAAAAATACAAAATATAAACCTCAACATGTATCTATTTGCTCATCTTTAAATGATTATTCCATCACCCCTCTCTGTCTTTTGTACCTAAAATGTGCTCCCTCATTCCTTGTACCTCTCAGAATACCTGATTCACTAAACTACTTAAAATTCCATATTTTTCAAAAATACCCAACTTCCTCAGCATACTTAGATCCTCCTGTCTTTCATGCCAAGGTTACAGTCTATCTATATTGTATATATATACACCAATTTAGCTAAATATTGTTTTATTCAATGGAACATAAGTTCCTAGGGGATAGCAAAAAAAAAATTTGTATACAATTTGACACCAAATTCATGGTAAAATACACACACACACACACACACACACACACACACACACACACACACAGAAAAATACACAGACATACACACTATCACGGAAACCTGGCAACTTCTAGGGCTTTCAGGGAGTACAACTATTTTCAAATAGGGTAGTGGTAACTCAGTGGATTATAGGACTGACCTTGGAGTCAGGAGGATGGGGGCTCAAATCCAAGCTCATACACTTGACACTAACTAGTTATATGACGTTAGGCAAGTCACTTAATGCTGATTGTCTTGCATTTAGGGTCATCTACAGTTATCCTGATTCACATTTGGCCATTGGATCCACATGGCTGTGGAGGTTAAAGTGAGGCTGATGACTTAGCACAGCCCGCCCCTGACTGAAATCAAAATCATGTACTTGTCCTGGCATTACCTCCCTGATATCATGATCTTCTTTGAGAATGAAGGACAAAAACATCATCATCATTAATTCTTTAAAAAAAAATTCTCCTTACTCTGTTTTCCATGATTATTGTATTTCCAGTGAGATACTTCACATTTCCTTATTTTTGTTTTCGTGTTTTTTGATTTTATTTTATTTTTCTTGGTTTCATGGAATATTTTCTTCGATCACTCTCATTTCTTTTCTCAATTTTTCTTTTCTTCTACTTCTCTTAATTAATTAATACTAAAAAATTCTTATTGCGCTCTCTGAGAAATTCTTGTTGGATTTGTATCCAATCAAATTTTTTGTTTGGGACTATGCTTATAGCTATTTTGACATTGTTGTCTTCTAGATTTGTGATGTGAGCAGTTCTTTCACAGTAATAACTCATTATGATGAGGATGTTATTGTTCTTTTTACTTCCTCTCCAATCTTTTATTTGGGTTTTAAATTTTCTGTTAAAGTTTGGCTCTTTTCTTCAGGTCAAAGGACCACTGTTCCAAGTTTCAAGCTTTTCATGTTGCAAATTTTCATTATTTCCAGTATATGTTCTGAAGAACATTGTGCTCACAGTTCTACTTCCCAGGGCACAGATCTTTAATCCATGAAGGGAATTTATTCCTTGTAGCTCCCAGTACTACCATTCTTCATGGCTCTGAGCTATGATCCCTGCTCTCTTGTAGTCACAATTCCAAGTACTTCTCTCTCTCTTTTCCTATTCCCCAAGAGTAACCTAAAGTATTCCGCTTGACTCTGGAACCACAATCACAGTGCCTGTTCTCTTATATTCACAGGTACTATTTCTCATTTTGTGCCTTGGACTATGACTTAGAACTTGGCAAGCAGAGTAATGAAGCCAACAAAGAGAGCCCTATGATCTACTTCTGACTAGTTTGTATCTGTCTCTGTCTCTCTCTCTGTCTCTCTCTCTCTCTCTCTGTCTCTCACACACACAGACACACACACACAGAAACACACACAGAGAACCATTCTCATCAGCACCACCATCACCACCACCATCATCCATCATCAGCACTATTGGGCTGAGAGCTCCCTCTGCTGTTGCTACCAATGCAGCTACCTGGTCTGTATCATGATCCAGTTTCTACCACAATCCTGGTGAAACAGATCTTTCCTGATGACCTCATAGGTTATCTTGGCTGATAAATTATTTTTTCTGACCTTATGTTGGTCTACTTATTCAGAATTAACTCTGAGACATTATTTTAGAGTGATTGGAGGGGGATTTTGGAGAGCTTTGATGCATGCTACTCTCCTCTACAATCTTACCTATGCCTTGCTTTTTTCAACCAATATTTACAGAATTATTTCATACTCTATGTTCCATCTAAATTGGCCTACTTCCTATTCTCTGAACTAAACATGCAAATTCTGAACTCTAGTTCTTTTCATACACTGTCTGTCATTTCTCAAATGTGCTCTTTCTTCACCATGTATTACAAGTTCTAATGCCCTTCAAGATTCAGTCCATGAGTCATCTCCAGTGAGAGAAGCCTTTCCTAAACACCTTAACTGGTAGCATTCTCTTTCTTCTCATATTATAAATATACATGTGTCTTTTTTGTAAGTTCCATTAAAAAATAAACTCATTGGGGACTGGGGAGTGCTTTTATTTTATTTGGTCTCTGTATTCCCAAGATCTGGAAGAGAGTCTTGCAAAAATATAGAATATATGTCATGCTATTTATAATATGGTACTGTAAGTTGATTTTATATATATGTATATATACAGAGAGAAAGAGAGATTTACAGTAGCAAAGACAGTGAGAGAGGAAAAAGAGGAAGGAAGAGCATACATATTTGGTAGAGAAGCTTGGTTTTGATCAAAAGTAATGTTTATATACATGTGTATATATATACAATGCTATATTTGCATGTGAACATATGCATCTACTTTTCAATGCCCCAGGAAATTCTTCAGAACTATAAGTATAGAGAAGGTGACAGTCTTCTCTGGAAGAGAAAGTTCCTTAGCAGGTTCTCCTTACATTGATGAAATCTTCTGGTTCTGATCCAAAAAAACTTTGCAGCAATGCATTATTCTTTTTTTATTAATAATGTAGATTGCTGAATGGTATATTCAAAACAGTGCTTTTGATTATTTATTTAAATAATAGAATTACAGAATCCATGATCTAGTAAGGACTGAGCCATCTGATTTCTCCTATATCTGACCAAGAATTCTCATCTAGCATCTATTTGAAGAATTCTAGGAAGGAAAGATACACTATGTCTCAAGGAGTCACATTCCTCCATTTGAAAGTTTTTTTCTTATATCATCTTCTAGTACTTTATATCATTTTCTAGAAACTTCCAGTACCAATCTTTTTTGAAGGATACTGTCATTTAATTTTTCTAAACACTGTGTAGTAGTTCATAGACTCCAGAATCCAGCATCTTATATACTTCTATGAATATGTAGGCGAGTACACATATAGATACACATATAACTTTAATATGATTGTTCTTTCTACCTCTCTAACTCCCTCTCTCTTTCCCTCTAGAATTTCCAATTCCTAGTACAAATATATAACATATCTCCTATATCTGCTTTTCTCAGGAAATATAAATATTCTCATTTAATTCAACCATTAATCATGTTGCATATTCTTTAGTACTCTGATCATCCAAATTTCCCTCTTCTAGATATGCTCCAAGTGTTGTGGATATTTTCCTAATATATGCTACTGTGAATAAAGCATAGTATATAACTCAAAAGAAAGCTGGAATATCACTTCCTTAGTTCTAAATTCTAGGCTCTTTCTCAATGTAGCCTAAGATTACATTAACTTATTGACTTCCATTTCATACTGTTGATACATACTGAGCTTAAAATTTAATGAAACTCACACATCTTTTTCAGTTGAAGTCCTATGTAGTTATGCCACTTTATTAATGAAACAGATTTCTTACAATTTATCCCTAATAAGATTAAAATTTGATCCAATATTTTAACCTGACTTTTTCTTCTCTAACTCTTATGATTTTGTTGTCATCCAAAAATTTGCTTCCCATGCCATGTCTGTCATTCTCCACAAAAAAGTTAAACAGTATAGGACCATAAGGAAATTGCAATGTACATTTCACTCAAAATTTCTAAAGACCAAGCTCTTCATTTATTCAAACACTTCTGAGTCCATGTAATAATTATAGTAATAACAAAAATAATATCAATGAATATTTAAATAGGGATTGCTATGTGCCAGGCACTGTTAATTCCTTTGAGATTATTATCTTATTTGATCTTTAAAATAACCCTGAAAAACAAGTGTTATTGTTATTCTCATTTTACTGGGAAAACCAAGTATATGCCTGAAACCATATTTGAAATTTGGTCTTTCTAAATCCAGGTACTGTGTTCAAAATACTGCAATACCAACTGACATCCTAATTGTGTCCATACCTCCTCATTTTATTTAAAAACATAGGATAAGAGATTGGTACTAAATTTTAAAGATAGATATTACTATTCTTATTTGTTCATTGAAGATACTATTTATCTTCATATAATTCTATTTTGTCTTTGCAAATTTATCATTCTCTATACCTCTTATTCCATAAAAAAAAAAAAAAAACTTCAAAAAGACTTCAGGGAACCCTTACTCTTATTCCAGGGAGGTTATTTTTTTTTAGGGAACAGCAATAGCAACTTTAAAAAAATAAAATCCCAACACTTTGTTTTCCCTCAAAATGATATAGTTCAAATTAATGTTAAATCACATGCAAAAACTGCCATTTATATTCAGCTAGTTTTTCCCAAAGAAAGATGCCAGACTCTATAATGATATCATGGAGGAGGAAATGCTTTAAATACTGTATAAACATACGTAAATTAATCATTTAATCATTCACCCTCGGCAGGAAATCATTATTAAGTTTTATAGGCTGATCAGCTAGAGTTAGCTAATCAATTTCTGCTCCCAGTTTAGTGTGATATTTTTCATTTTGAACCTCTGAAAATACTAGTTCTAATACTATTACCAGTGACCAAATTGAAGCAAAGTACTTGAGAGAAAAACAATGCCCCCCCAACAAAATAACAGGAAATAATCCTTACTTATATTTGAAATCAAAGACTTATATTTATACCAAGGATTTTATATATAAAAAATCTGGTATGGATAACTTTTTTCAGCCTTGTGCATTTTTGTTTTTCATTGGTACTGAAAAGAAAAGAAAAAATCAAACAAACAAGTCTTATGTTTTCTGTAATATTTATGAAAAATTAGTCATTTGAGCAGTATCAATGAAAAAATCAAAGATATTTGTGCAGCAATATTCCACACATATATATGTACACACACACATACACACACACACACACACACACACACACACACACACATACATATACCTGTTATCTATTTGAGGGGAATTGGACAGTTATTGGGGATAGCTGAATTCTTTCTGACCAAGTTCTTCCTGTTGGGTTCCTTTTGTCAGTTGGTTTGTCATGTAAACTTGAGTGGGAATTGGAATTTTGCCTTAAAACCCCAACATTTAGAAAATATTTATGTTAGTTATTAAGGAGTTTCTTGCGCATTCTCCAACCCCATTGGTTAGTTCAGAAGATACAATCTCTATAGATGAACAGTGATGGGGAGATGCTTCTTGGAGAATAATGATGAAATGCAATTTCTTAAAGACTATGGAATATATATCAATATTATATGACTGAAAGGCTATAGATATTATATAACTAGTTCATTTAAAGTCCTTACATCATATTTACCATAGGAAGTGACTCTATGGCTCCATTTTTTTGACATTGTTGTACAACAGGTGAGTTAAGTTCCCCAGAAGACTGACTTGTTGGTTCCCTGGGCTTCTTTAGATTAGGTCTAATATCCTTGTATCTTCTCATTTTTTCCCCATTACTGTACTCCAACTCTGCTCCACATTGAACTTCTTCTAATAAATTGATTTAGAGGTTTTATGAACTACTAATAATGTGAAATTTGCCCTGGTGCTTTTTGAAGCTTATTTCCTTGTCTGAAAAAAGTGCTGATATTCTGCTATATTTAGCCAAAGAGAATTGAAACTTTAAGATAACAAAATCATATCATACACATTTATAAATAATGGTAATATAAATGGTACAATGGGAAAATATCACTAAACTTGGAAATCAGAAGTTCAAGGTTCAAATAATATATGAACTTTTGAGCCTTGTACAACTCACAATTTCTCTGGTTCTGTCTTCACATACTACAAAATGAATATGACCAGATACTCTGAGATCCCTTACAATGGAAAATCTATGATCTATATACCCTAAAGGAGCAGTATGGAGTAGTGACTAGAGAGATTCACTTGGTGTTAAGCATTAATCTCCAGACCTGCCTCTAATCATTACTGGTTAATAACCCGTAGGAAGCCACTTCGTATTTTCAGGCAAGTCTTTGGGGATAAGGCTGGAAAGGGAAGAGGGAATAAGCCTTTATTAAGTGTCTAATTTATGCTAGTTTCTATGGTAAATTATTTACAAATATTTGATCCCCACAAAATCCCTTTAAGGAAAGTAGATAGACTATATTAATTCAGTTTTAGCTTTCCTGTAATTCCCCCAAATGATTAAATTATAGGTTCAAATAAAAATCCAAATGATATATCTTGATCAATTATACACACCAAGTTTCCTTGCTTAAATAAATCTTAGTGTCAAAGAACACTTAAACTTTAGATCTGGATATACCATTGAAAATTGAATCAAAGGTATCCCTCTACTTCTAGGTTATTAACAAAGTTTTGGGGCAGCTAGGTAGTGCAGTGGCTAGAGCACGGGCCCTAGAATCAGGAGGACCTGAGTGCAAATCCAGTCTCAGAAACATAATAATTACCTAGCTGTATGACCTTGAGCAAGTCACTTAAGCCCACTGTATTGCAAAAACTAAAAAAAATAATTCTTCCAAAAGTAAAATTACTAGAGGAAGAAGCATTAGAAATAAGATGGAAGAAGAGGTGGAACAAAGAAGGAGGAAGAAGAGAGAAAGGAGGAAGAAGAGAAGGAAGAGGAGATGGAAGAGAAAAAGAAAGAAGGAAGAAGAAGAAGGAAGAGGAGGAGGCGGAGTAGAACAACAGCAATAACAACAAAATGGAAGAGAACAAGAACAAGAACAGCAACAGTGCTACTGGGAGATTCAAATGAAATTCAAAATAGAACTCTGAATTTTTACATAATTAACATTGAATCACAATCTATTCAGTTTATTAGTGTTCTTATCAGGACAAGTACTAGATGACAATAATAATCTTTTTTGTTTGTTTTTGTAGCCTATCCCTATTCATGTCTATTGTCCACTTTATTGAAACAGAATAAAATTCAGAGAGAGAAATTGCTAAATCCATATACTCTAGGGAATCTTATAGAAAGGAAAAAAAACTTAGCTGCATAATAGAGAAGCTAAAGTCTATGAAACGAAGGATAACTGCTGTGTTAAATCAAACAGGTGCCTTCACAATTGCCATGATATCATCTCTGCTACTGTTGGAAGCTTACTTTTATTATATCACCTGGAAGTAATTGAGCACTCAATAGGACTTTTCTTTCTTAACCTCAAGAAAGAGTAACATGGTTTACTTGATGCATCAAAATTAATTAATTTGATTAAGTCTAATTATCAGTAACATTCTAGCAACCCTAGTTTCTAGAACTTCAAATATATATTAATATTATGTCAGCCTAATCATGGTGCTGCTCTGTCAAACATTGTTATATTTCATGAAAAAGAGAGAATCATGGGACATATTTTCAGACCAAAGGCATATTCAAATGAGAAATACTAAAAATGTAAGGAGGAAGTCCTTTAGGAATGAGATGTAGTGGGGAACATAATTCATTCCCTGAAATCTTGTTTTTATAAACTATTTTAGATAATCATCAACCAAAACAAAGGAAAAAAAACCACTAAGTAATATGTTTTGAGTATAACTGAATAAAATGGGATGAATAAATGGAAACTACCTGATCTAATTATTCTTATTAAAAGGAAGAATTTTTTAATGAAAATGTTGAGTCATAAAATGGAGAAAATGAAAAAAGAATGTAAAGATATAACAATTGTAAAAGATACTTGATCATTTCCTCCTTAACAAGACTTAGAACTCTAAAAGAAGGGGGGGGAAGTATTAATTCAGTCATCTCAATTTCTAGAAAGGAATTTAGCAAGGAAAATGTTTTTTTTCACTTTGCATACAATTCATTTTGTAATTAAAAACATCATCACAAAAAGGAAATGATAAAATGCTAAAAAAAAGTTGTATTGAAGTGCCAAACAAGGTCACCTATTGATAGCTTTCTACCAAATGCTTAATTAGTAAAAGCTTTAAAAATAAACTCATATCAGTATGAAGTAAGCTGTCAAATGATGCCATTCACATTTCATTGGTTAAAAAAAGTATATAAAATCAAAACAGTGTCATGAAGATTTTAAAGGAAGCATTGAAACATAGGAAAGAAAAAAACAAAAACAAAACAAAGTTTATTGCCTTATCTCCTGTAATGGTTGGTGCAAGATGATTTAGAATATGAGATCATAGAACTCAGAAAACCCTTGAAAGTATATGATCACTTTAGGCCTCTTAGCCTGTATTTGAAAGCCCTCTTCCTGAATCAACAAAGAGCACTACTACACAACAAACTATAATAGATTCGGGGCCTGAAGCACCTCCTGGTTTCAGAGTTCCACTTACCTGCTTGATTTGTGGTTACATTTACAGACACATACTGCCGGTCTCCTGGGCTCAAGTCGGATACTCCATTCACTGCCTCAATTTCAAAGGTATAGTTTGTGTGAGCGAGGAGATCCACCATCATGACAGAGGTGTTTTTCAGGCCGATTTGACGGGGGAGGTACCTGACATGACCGCCACACTCCTCACACACACCTGCATGGGAGTTGCACTTCTTGCATGCAATATAATATGATACATCTTTCCTTCCACCAGTGTCTGCAGGAGGAATCCATTCCAGAAAGACACTAGTTTCGTTAACATTTGAGATGGCATTCCGAGGAGCTGAGGGGGGTCCTGGTTTGCAAAGTAAAGTGAGAAAAACATATTTTAAGATGATATTGTTACGCATTCCTCATCCCACAATTCCCTGGGCTGAAGAAATATATAACATATTTTTGTTGTCTTTTTTTTTAAAGTAGGAAGTAAGTAATGGTCAATTTGTCCCTTTGAAGTAAATCTTATTTCTTGAGTTATATTTCTAAAACTAGTGGAATAAAAGAAAGTTTTATTTTAGAATATACTATTGAATAAGGTAGCGTGTAATGATTAGGTATTATTTGTATGTGCGTTTGTATGTGTAGATAATACTTAACATTTAACCCTTTTCTTCAGGCCTGAACATATAATTTCTCTTTACTACTAGTTCCTACCAGTCTGGTAAATGAAGATGAAATGTAAATGGAAACTTATGCAGTGCTTTTTTTCCCTTAAGTTGTAGTCCTTGATCCCAAATCACAGAGTTGGCAGAAACATTTCACACATATTCAAAATATATTTCATCTCCTCATGCCAAATCACATACAGTATTTTTAAAGCTTCCCCCATTCTGTCAAGAAAGCATCAGGTTTTAAGACGCTGATCAACCATTACATTCTGTAATAACATTTTTTCACTTGACACTTCTTTAGTGTTATAATTTTACAATGCATAGATTATAATTTACTAAATATATGGGGTTCATGAAACAGAAAACAATGAGAAATAATTCTAGAACATTTATTTCCTTAATAGGAAATAGTTTGGATTTTTTCTTTTGCTTTTTTTAAAACATACACAACTGTTTAGTGTCTGGAGAAAGCATAACAAATTTCATCCCAAGAACATCAAAACAGATGAAAAAAATTATATTTGCCACAATTATTACAGCCCATATCCCAACACCTACAAGCTGACTTTCCTGCCTTCTTACTTAAGTTGTCAATGTTTCTACTGGAGTTGAAATTAAAATATCATTACTAAAAAAAGAAATTTCCTTTTTTGTCTTATTCAGGAAGAAATTATCTTAATGAAATATTTGAATTCTGATGCTAATAATGAAATCAGCACAACACTGGGAATTTCTTAATGCCTTTGAAGATATGGAGGGGATGTTCTATTCTGTAAATTACTGTGACTAATTTGTGGTGAAAAAAATCAACATATTGAAAATAATGGATTTTGAATTACATAGTGACCTAAATACATAACTGAATTTATGAAATGATCACATGTTAGGGATTCATAAAGTAGAAATTAAAAATTGTATTTTTTCAGAGCCCTGGAAAGGAAACTTTTGCTGAAATGGAATAACATGGTGGAGTAGTTTATCATATATATGGCTAAGATACAATGTATCAGGAATGCATCAAAGGACTACTATACTTGGCGTCAGGAGTCTTGACCATGACATTGATTATTTAGGTTATCATACATGAATCACGTAATTTTTCTCAATTTCCTCCCCTACAATATGGAAATTAGTATTGATATCACTGGATTTTTATCAGCATTAAATTAAATAATATATGTAAAATGCTTTGCAAACTTTAAAGGACTATATGTTACAACCTTAAAGTGTAAGTCTTCTCATTTGTAAAATGCAGATATTAAAATGTGAAGTATACATACAACAGGGATATTGTTAGGATTTCACTTTGAAATTAAGGGTTATAAATATAATTTATTAGTATTAATATATCAAAAATATTATAAAAGTCATAAATTAATTTTCCTATTATATATTTTCTCTGACAAATCTAAAAATGTGAATCAATTGTGAAGATTTGGAAGCATAATTATAGTGGAGGTGAAATAAGAGAGGAAAGGATATATATTATCTAAGACTTTATTTATACAGTACTACCATTTAAAAACCACATAAGTAAAATAGTAACACCTTTGAAATCCATCACCACACAAAAACCTTCTATTTTAATCTCTCCTGATACTAAGATACTAATACATACAAATATACAAAAGTATTCTAACAAAAACATAATACTTGTGACAGAAAAGGCCATATGAGATTGCAAGATGATTTGACTTTATTATCCAACTTTCTAAAGGATAGGCAGGAAAGGGGAGAATTGCATTTTCTGACTGAACTGTTAGGGTTCCCCCCCCATCAATGAAAGATACCAAAAAGAGGCATGTGCAATTTGTAAAGTCTATTTTTAAAACTGCCTATTTTTAAAATATTTGAGTGTCTTTTTTTAGGGAGGGGGAGGAAGCATTCAAATTATATATATGTGTGTGTGTGTGTGTGTGTGTGTGTGTGTGTGTGTGTGTGTGTGTGTGTGTATATATATTGCAAGGCAATATAACTTCCCCAAAGATCACACAGCCACACAGCTAGGTGATTATTAAGTATCTGAGACCAGATTTCAATTCAGGTCCTCCTGACTCCATGGCTGATGTTCTATCCACTGTGGTACCTAGTTGCCCCCTCAAATGAAATATCATACATAGAAAGTATTCTTTTGCAATAGGAAACATGCACCAAATCCCATCTTTTTTCCTGCTCTGAACCTCTCCCTAGAATATGAAAATGTCTTTGAAGTCAATGTGTGTGTTGTTGTACACAAGCTCAACTGTGAAGCAGCAAGAAAAAAAATGAACTCAGACTAAAGGTGAAGATATGTAATGGCATTCTACTGTTTCTAAGCATGCATACTGGAGGATATAGACAAAGAAGTGGGACTCTGAAAAGTGTTCCTGAAAAACTGTGTAATTGATATTTTTCTTTTTTTCTGCATTTTCTCACTTCTTAAATAAAATAAGGCTTAAAATTGGTGCCATGAACTTAAATTTTATAAAACTAAGCAGAAAATAACATTTAAGCTTCTCATATGAACATTTATCATTCCATCTGCTTGTGGGAAACATATGCATTATGTGCATCACTCAGAAAGCAACTGAAAACAGTTATACAGTTATACATATTGTTTTATAGAATTAAAAGAACATTATATCAGAATTTTGAGGCATGCAGACAATTTAATGCTCCTTTAAAAAAAAAAGATGAAAAATTTACATAACCAAAGTGGTTACCAATATGAAGCTTATGTCTCTAAACTCTGGTTCTAGAACTATCCCACTCTTATTACAATATCCAGATCAGAGACATACCACTTTCTGTTTGAGGAAACTGAGATTGTTTCCATGTTTGAAAATGTATACAGGATTAATGGAGCTATAAAGAGAACTCAAACCAGACTCCCTTTACTTGTGTTTCTTTCCCTTCCCTCCAAGTATCTTTGTTTCAAATATCTGAGTATTTAAAATTCAACAAACATTTGTTGAATTTAATTGTATTCAAACAAAAGCACATGGGTCAGGACTAAAGGGCTTTATACATTTATCTAACCTAAAATTCCTAGACATGTTTCTGTTCTCAAATATTCCATCCCCAATTGAATTCTCCTTCATGCCACTAAGATATCAAAAATGACTAGAATTCTCAAGACTGCTGGGAATTATATAACTTTCAAAAATCAAGAACCTTTAATCAATTAAAACAACAAAAATCTATTCATTTTAGATGAATTCATGCAGTACATATTTATTTTCTGATAGTTGTAAACTGCCAATAATTGTACATATCCACTATTTTTGTGGTTTTTATTTTCAAAAGAAATTTTTTGAAGTTTTTTTTCTTAGACAAAGGATAAATTGCTTAAAGGTCTCAATGGGGTTTTGTGCAGAAGGTTCAGCTGCTCATCTCAAAGTCTTTAAGACTTCAATTTCAATAGCAATGTTTTGAAATGAGTGATGCTCTAATTCATAAAAATCAGCATTCTCAGAGGGAATCAATAAGAACTTCAGTCTGAAGACATTTAACAAAGATCATCTGAAGAATTGGGAAAATGTATTCTAGAAAAACTTTGGAAACTAGGAAGAATGGAACAATTAAATGAAATATTGGGTTATTTGGGACATTGCTTTTCTGAGTGAGATTTATCTGTTTCAATGGTCAAGGATTATCAGGAGAGATCCCTGTCATGAAGGCAATTACTCACTAGGTCAGGGACTAAAATATAAGAAGACAAACTTGAGAAATAAGCAGTGGGCTAAATGGAAGGGGTCTTAGGCCAAAGATGCAACTGCTGGTTTGGACTCTCTTTTATGTTCCCTTTTTTGTTAGATTTTCATTAAAATGTCTATTTGAAATCCTTTGAATATTCTTTTCAGTGATGACTTAAGTTTATCTATATCATTTATAGAACTGAAGAATTGTGGTGACAGTATGCTAGATTCCATAGATTCCAGAGAGACCAATAGGACCATTGATCAACAGGGGTGTTGCCAGTGCAGCTTTGTAATTCAAAGAGAACATTTACAGATATAGTTCATTTTTAGGATGATAAGCAAAGCATTATGAGATCACAGAATAATAAGAAACTATATCCAAGGATATTCATTGACATGATCTTTGACAAAAGTCTGTAATAATAATTTGAAAAGTCCAGTGTCTGAGATGCTAAATGAACTTGCCTAGATTTGAAGAAGCACCATACATGACTAAACTGCTCTTTTACAAACTGCTCTTTACAAATCAATGGAACAGGTTGAAGCATGGTTGTCTCTTTTCTGACAAAGGGCGTTCTATGTTTAAATGAGTTGGAAGACTGAGGATTCAAATACAGTTCATGGCCTATAGGAAAGGACAGGAAGGGACCTTAGTCATCAATGTAGTAATTATCAGTAACAGAATTCAACCATAAAGCAAAGTGAAAGAGATGTCACCCAAAACCTTCTTTCTAAAGTCTAGCTTAAGGAATATATAGGTGATTGTACTGGTATATTATATTGCGAAGTTAGCCTTTATGAGACTTTCTTCAGAGACATTCATGTGATTAGGGTGAGTAAACACTATGCCCATTGACGAAAAAAAAACATGCAATGTTATTGTTTTATTTCTATCATGCCACTCCTTCAGACTGGTACAATATGAGCGTAGCATCATCGAAGAGACACAGGGTTTCCTTACTTGTACATGCCATTGAAGGTGGGTCAGACTCCCTCCTGAAATAGTCCTTTTCACAGAGACAAGAGGTCGAAGCTTCTTCATTGGTATAACTGTGAGGTGGACACTTGCTGCAGCTCTGGCTCTGAGGTGAGGCTTTGAAGAATCCAGGTTTGCACACTGTCAAAAGAAATCAGAGGCTAAGCTCTTCCCCTCATATAGCTGTTGTGGGAGTGGCAATCTGCATTGGTGGAAAGTGGGAGAACAATGATGAAATCAAAAATCCAAAAAGATATTGTTTCCAGGTGCAGAATTATAGCAAACTGTATTTAAAAATGTTGAAATGAGAACACTGAATTCTTAATCATCTTAGAAAAATTTCCTAAGAAAATTGAAGAGCTGTAAGAGCAAAGATCAGATTCCCAAATGGTCCACCAATTTTCTGAAAAAGGGAAAGATGTGTTTTGCAAACTATTAAGACATGAGCCTGTTTCTAATCGCTAGAAAAGTTCTAGATTATTAGAATAGATTATTAAGTCTATTATTTGTGAGCATTTATAAAGAGACATAATGACCCCTCCCCTAAGAACAAGAACAATTCACAATAGCATATCAAGTCAAACCAAAGAGCCTCCGTTCCTTTAAACAAATATAATACTATATTGATTGTAGATCAGAGGAAAAAGAACTCAATGCATCGTTTTCCAAAAACCATTTGATAAAGTCCTCTTAATATCCTTCTGGAGAAATATGCAAACAAATAGTTTGATGGATAATCATTCTGAAAGAATTGTATGCCTTGAATATAATAAATAAGAAAAAAATATGGAACTAATCAGTTGTTATTAATCAGGCAAGGTGATTCCAGGTATATTGTCACAGGGCTTGATCCTGTTCCCATTCTTTTCAATATTTTTGTCAGTGATTTCGATGATGATATAGAAAGTATGTTTATTGCATTTTCAGGTGCTTTAAAAGTGTCAATGATAGATATTAAATGCATTTAATATCACAGTTGATTTTTTAAAAACCATTGGGAACAGTAGGTGGTTGCAGTGGATAGAGGACCAGCCCTGGAGTCAGACCTGAGTTCAAGTTGGATCTCAGACATTTGATACTTAATAACTGTTTGTTCTTGGGAAAGTCATTTAACCACATTATCACCCCTTTGCACCCCCCCCACAAACACCCCAAAGAATCATTGGGAAGTTGGTATGATAAACTGGATCTAAGATTAACTTCATTAGGGATAATGCTGTATTTCTGAGCTAAATATGGGCAAGGGATTAGAGAGGTAGCTATGGAATCAGGAAAACCTGAGTTCAAATATCTCTAATTCTGACTGGATAAACTTAGGTTAAGTCTTCATCTCTAAGACAATAGCAATTCACTGAAGAGAGGATCTAATCTGAATTGGAAGAGGGAGTTTCCTAACCAAAAAATTAACTATACCAGTAAAATCACTTTTAAAAAGCCAATTACTATACTCAAATATAGTTAAAATATTCAATATTACAGTTCTCATGTAGGTGATTCGAGCATACTTTGTCAGGCTATGGATTATTATTAACAAATAAGTTTCTTATTCCATCAATTCTCTAAATTCAAAATTAATTTTGGAGAGTTAAGATAATCCATACAAGTATCAGTCTGAACATACATAAAACCTTGTCATTAAACATGGAGGTCAATAGAAAATTTTGCTGAAAACAACACATTTGTCTGCTTTGCATATATTACAGAAAAGATGAGGTTTCTGGTAAATCACTCAGAGGGTTTCCAACCATGATCATAAGTGGGAGTTAGTTTTATTGAGAATATTTCTTCAGTGGATCTAATTATGCTGAGAAAAGAGCATTTAATACTTTTACAAATTCATAGCCAAAGTGGGATATTTGAAAGATAAGGATGAGCTTTTGAAAGTACTAGTTCCTTTCTTGTGGCAAAATGATTGGAAAGAGAGCTATTTTTTTCCATTTTAATATAATTACTCTAAGACATGATACTACACCACTAAGTATTAAGTTCTTAAATCTTAAGTATTTCATCCTCCTTTTCTAGACAAGTCATTCACAAGGCATCTTCTTTCGTCCCTTTTAAATGCAAAGTGATTCCTCCCTAATTCTACATATCTGACAATCACCCCAAATAAGTTATAAAATTTTTATTCTTAAATGAGCTCTAAAAATATGTTATAATGTCACAAAAAAATCCCATCTTACAAAATCCCAAAGGTCTCTGAATTTAAAGACAGAAGGCAAAGGATGGAACAAATAAATGAATGCTATTTTCTGTTATACATGTTAAACCAAAAAGATTAAAAAATTTCATTTTTCCTGGAAACAATAATTTGATAATATTATTTCTATTCTAGTATTCTGGATATGCAAAAATGGTTTCATATATTGACTTATCTCACAAAAACATTGATTTCTACCATTTCAGAGCTTTCTTATATTTTTAGTTTATCTGATTATTTTAATACCTTCTTTTATATAAAAAGAGGAAACATTCCAATTTAAAAGATGAAATTTTTTTCTTTAGATCATCAGGTCTTATTTTAACAAGTATTTTCATAGCCATGTTCTTAATAACAGGAAAATATCTCAATTATAATGAATATCTAACAATTTTGACATTGCATTTTGACAAACATATATATGTATATATGTGTATAATCAACTCCTTTTAAAAATGTAGTTTCCTATTTTTAATTAGAATACTTAGATAAAAATGATTTGATTCTTTTGAAACACAAATATTTTCTAATTGACATATATATTAAAAATAACAATTCTGTCTACCCAATATCCAACAGTAAAATGATTAGAGACATGAAGATCAATTTTAATGAACAATAAAGAGTAATAAAGTCAGATCTCATGTTTGCTGATCTCTACAAACCATTTAATTAAATTATTTCTTTCAAAGATAGACATCTTGCTGTACTTGCTGGAAGCCTGGCCTTGGTTTTAGGGAAGCTTTCAGGTGGTTCTGCTTCTCTCATATATTAGATATATGAAAATGGGTATGTCACTTAAACCCTATGTATCCCAAGCAAGAGTTTAATGGGTTGTAGAAGCATACCAGATCAAAAGTAACAAAGGTAGTCTACACAACAGGCATCACTTATTCAGAATAAATCACAACTTTGAAGAAATATACATGGAGATGAGCAACATGCAAGCTTAAAGGATTTAATTTCCTAGAGATATATTTTTCTCTTGCCTAAAAATAAACCTATGTAAATTCAGAGTGACTTACTCCTATATTGAGTTTAGGATGAATTTGTCAGCTACAACAATCTTTTTATTTGCATTGTAAAAAATATCTTCCTTCTTGCTTTATCCCTCTGTTAAAATACTCCATCCTGACCTGTTTCAGTCTAACCTTGTTCTCTTTTGGTAAGGGTCATTAGGTTGTGTAGGTGCTGGTAACAACATCTGAAATCACCCATACTGGAATCCAAGACCTTTCAACGCCTCTCCAAAAGGTAAACTCTCCTATTCAGGTTGGTCCATTCCCAGTTCACCACCTCTTCCCATAGATCATGGAGGGAATTTAAGGAGATTTTGGGAGGGGCTTTATCTCTCTTTTTTCAGACATCTGCTGAACCTGGCAGCTGGCCTGTCAAGAATAATTAGCAATACACATGGCTTTTTCTTTAATCCCTCCTTAACTTTCCTATTACTTTCTTTTGTGTTGTAGCTTCTTTTAATAAAGCTCTATTTTCTTTTTATGCTTGCATTCCTGGTGAAAGAATGATTCCTCACAGGTGGATAATGGAACACAGGTCAGCAGTTCCACTTTAAGGAAATTTCATATCCTCAAATCTAAAGTTATAGAAAAGGAAAGAATGATTCATTAGTCAATAAGCATTTATTGAGCATTTACTATCTTCCCAGTAGTATGATAATTATAATTGATAAAAAAGACTAATCATCATCATCATCATAATAATTATGTTTTTAAGGAGGTCATATTACAAAAGGGAAGATATATAAATGGACAGTAGCAGCTGGGAGAATGAAAAAAAACTTCTTTAGAAGTTTTAGAAGTTTTAGAAGAATTTTAGCAAACTTGAGGAAACCAATGAAGTTAAGAAGTAAAGATGAGAATTATATTGCAGGCATAAAAGCCAGCCAGGAGAAAGGCACAACATCAGAAAATGGAATTCAATAACTACAAGAAGGCCTGTAGAGCTGGATCAGGATTGTATGGAGAGAAATACATTGTAAGAAGACTGGAAATATAGGAGGTGACATACTAAAGAGAACATTTAATATTTTACATAAGAGGCAATTTGAGCCAGTAGAGTTTATTGAGTAGTTTAAAAGTGGGGAAAAGTTGATAAAGTTAGAGTTCACTTTAGCATTCTCATTATAACAACTGAATGTAGTATGAATAGAATATATTAAAAATAGATGTGAGGTATTGAGACCAATTTGCAGACTATTATAATAGTTCAAGCAAGATGTAATGAGTGACTTATGAATCGATAGAAAAAGATTTATAAGATAATGTTTTAAAAAAGATAGAGCAAAATGTTACAGTGGATTAGATGTATATGATAGGTGAGTTAGTATTAGGGTATAACATTTACTCAACTGATTATCAGTCAATCAGAAAACATTTATTAAACATCTATTGTAATCCAGGTACTAAACAAAGCAAAGGAGAGAAAAAGAGGCAAATAACAGATCCTGCTCTCAATGAATTTATGATCTGGAAGACAACCTGCAAATAAATACATATGAAGCATTCTGTGTGAATAATGAATAGGAAATAATAGAAGTAAAGCATTGAAAGTAAGAGGAGTTGGAAAAGGACTGTTTTTGAAGTTGGATTTTTAATTGGATTTGAAGAAAGATAGAGAGATCAGTATTCGGAGTAGAGGAAGGAGAACATTCTAGCCATAAGGGAACACCCTGATCCCCAGAGCCAAGTTATGGAGTGTGTTGTTTATGGAATAGACAGGAGGACTTCACTGAATTGAAGAATATGTGTTGGGAAGTAAGATGCAAAAAAAGATTAAAAATGTATGAGGAATTAGATTATAAAGGACATGGGTTGTATTTGTTCCTAGAGACAATAGGAAGTCATTTGAGTTAATTGAGTTGAGGAGAGGTCTGTGAAATAATTGGATCTAAGTTTTAGGAAAATGACTTTGATGTCAGATTGGAGGATGTATTGGAGTGTGGGTAGATGTGAGGCAGGTAGATCCACCATCATCATATTACATTAATCCAGGCATGAAATAATGAGGTTCTATGCCAGAGTGGCAACAGTGTCAGAGGAGAAAAGGAAAAGAATTTGAAATATGTATCAAAGGTAAAATCAACAAGCTTTGGCAATATCTTGTTCATGGGTGGGAAGGAGAAAGTAAGTCATTCGAGAGAGCTTATCCTTTGCAGGAGGATAGAGTTGCCTCTACAGTTTTAGGGAAGGTAGAAGGAAGGGAAGGATTTAGGGGGAGAGATATAATGAGAACTATTTTGGACATAGTAAGTTAAAGATATCTACTGGATAACTAGTTCAAGATGTCTTAAAAGCAATTCAAAAAATGATATTGGGGTAAACTGAGGGACTGAGGATGATAAATAGATTTGAGAATCATCAACATAGAGATGCTAATTAAGTCCATGGGAGCTGATGAAATCTCCAAATGGGATACTACAGAAGGAGAAAAGAACAGGTCCAGTATAGAATTCTGAGAAACTTACAATTAGAGGATTCGATATGGAGAAAGATTCAGCAAAGTAGATATTAAATAAGCAGTCAGGTAAGTAGGAATCAAAAAACAGGAAAGAGTTGGTTTGATGGAAAACCAGAGAGAAATGAGTATCAAGGAGAAGAGAGTGATCAACAGTGTGAAAGCCTACATAGAGGCCAAGGAAAATGAGGACTGAGAAAAGGCCACTGGATAGTGCAACTAAGAGATCTTAAGCAAGTTTGGTGAGAACAGTTTTGGTGTAATGATAAGGTCAGAAGCAAGATTATAAGGGTTAAAGAAGAGAGTGAGAGATATAAAAGTGGAAGCACCTATTGCAAACCACCTTTTCAAGGAGTTTTATAAAGTGCTGTTTGTTTACAATAGTGATCAGGGATGGAAAGATTAATTAGGGAATTTTTCAGGAAAAGGAAAAAAAAGGCATGCTTATTTGTGTTTGTTGTTGTGTTTGAGCTGTGTAGTAATGCCTGGATATTTGTGATCCCATGGACCCGGAATGCTAGGTTCATCTATCCCCCAGTATCTCATCAATTCTGTCTAATTTCACATTTATTCTTTCCGTGACACTAGCCATCTCATACTCTCATACCTTTTTCTTTTGTCTTCAGTCTTTCCCAATATCAGACAATTTTCAAGGAATTTCATTTATCTCATGTGGCCAAAGTAGAAAATGAGCAAGAGGAGACACTGCAAACAAATGTAAGGTTTATGAACCTTAGGAGAACTGGTGTGTGTGTATGGAGTGGGGGAATACTCTCTTCATAGTATAGAAAGTGATAAGAGAAAAGATTTGAGGGGAAAGTTTATGAGTACAAATTCAGAAATGTCGAGGTTAAGATACCTTTGTGTACTCAATTTAAGAAGCTAGAAAGGTAAATCATAATATTGGACTATACCACAGTAGAGAGATTAAAATTCTTGTGTCTATATATATCTCCATCTCTATCTCTATCTCTGTCTCTATCTCTATCTCTATCTCTATCTCTATCTCTATCTCTATCTCTCTCTCTCTCTCTATCTCTATCTCTATCTCTATCCCTATCCATATCTATATCTATAATTAATCTATATCTATACATAGATACATTTACATAAATATGCAGTTATATACTTGTATATTTATATATATATGTCATTAGAGAGATTAAGATTGTAGATTAGATAGATAGACAGATAGACAAATGTGTGTGTATGTATTTGGGAATGGTATTCATTTAGATGATATCTGATTCCAAGAGAATATGATGATATTATAAGGAAAAAAGAGAAGAAGATTACAGTTCCGAGCATTAGGAGATATCATCTTTAATGGACATGATGTGGATATAGAAAAAGTAACAGAGAATTAGTTCTAGTCAGACAACTAGAGGCAGAACCAATGGAAAAAAATCTAGAGAATAGCTGGGCATAGTTGACTACTTTTGGTTGAATGTTTAGGTCAAAGATTAGATTATAAATTAAAATAATAGAAGAGAGGAATTACAGATGTTAAGCAAGTTCAGCAATTTCAAAAATCTGAAAAAAGGGAAATATTTATAATTATATCTATATTATAATTTAGAAATTGATTTTTCCTATTACCAGTGTTTTCCCCTCTTTTTCTTCACTCAGAAATGGCTGTTCAGTGTCATTAAAATCATTCCACTGACAACTTGGATTACAAGCAATTCTTCACTTCTATACCATTATTTACAGATAGGTGCTGCAAACACAGATTACTGAAAGAATACCTCCCTCTCCTCTTCCTAATTAGTACTTGAAAAACAACCAAATATACTTCTGCAGGCATACAGCAGAGGCAAAGGAAATGAAAACAAAAATGCACAACATATAACAAGGGCAGCTGATGTCTAGAGTGTACAAGATATAATTAGCCTTCAAAAAGGTCTTGAATTTATCTAATTATATCTGATTAAGAATGACAGAAAGTCATTATAGCACATGAGTTTACTATGCCTCTCATCTCTGTGAAGCAAGGATTGCAAGATAAATAAGTTTACTTGGATAGATTTTCCACTAGATACAATTTGATGATGAGAGAGAATAGACATAGTTTGCAAATAATAAGGAAAAAGTTGTGATATTATCTCAAGCTGAAAAATTCAATAGCATATGATAAAAAGTAGTTCAGTATTTTTCCCACCCCACCACTCAAAACACTAAATGATAATTGAAAACAATAAGATGTTGAGAGCTGTTCCAGCGATTTTGGATTTATAGGTCAGTTGTGACTAAAGAAATTCAAGCTTAGGTGACCCTTGAGCTGAAGGCTTCCATAGAACTCCAATTTGATAACACAACTGCATCATTTGTGGCCTCACTTGTTGATAGCCCTGTTCTTTAACTTCTTGACCTGGGCTACATCCTGCAGGTTCTATCCTGTCCAAGTTAGAGTTACATCATTGTTTTTTTTCATGTTTATTAATTTTGTGGTTTTCTGCTATAAAGAACTGTTTGATACTGTCAATAAACAGCTCTGATAGTTGTCCTGCTAGCACCCCAACCTGTGTGTCCACATTTCACTTCTCTCTTGAGTCAAACTAATCCTCCTGGTGGTCAAGGGGGGGGTCCTATTAGTAAGAAATTTGGCTACCAAGCTTGTTAAAATTAAAGAATCATCATAGAAAAAACTGCCCTTGCAAGCCAACTATATTTCATGTTTTTTTTTTTTTTGCTCTGAGCTATTGCTCTTTCTGCTCCTACCAGAAATGATGTTCCCCAGAACCTTGTCTCAAGTAAGTGAGATTTCACATTATTTTTCTAGGAACCAGAAAGCACACTTCTAAGGAACATCAAAGTCATATCTATGTTCCTTGACCTTTTTACCTCTCTGCCTCTTCTAACTCTAGCTCCTTTATATGTATGTTTACTTTATAAAATGTAATTTTCTGAAGCGTTTTCTTACTAGCATTTTTTTCTTGTATACCCTAAACTCAGTGCCTATAATGCAATAAGCACTTTAAGAAATGTTTTGTCATTCACTTCTATAACTTTTTTATATAGAGGTGTGTGGAGCCAAGATGGTGGCATGAAGGCAGTAATTTCTGGAAACTCATTCCCCCAAAATCTCCAAAATCCATCAAATTATGACTCTAGCCAAAATTTAGGGGGCAGAACCCATAGAAAGACTGAGTGATACTATTTCCCAGTCTAAGACAACTTAGAAGTTCTGCAGGAAAGGTCTGTGTCACCAGGACCTGGGGTTGAAAAGAGATAAAGAGCATCCATAGCACAGCCACAGCAAAACTGGACCAAGTGCCTCAATTCCTGGGGATACCTGGATCCATGGCAGAGGGGGTTTTTCCAGACCTCCTAGCCCAGATCACTGAGAACAGGTTGAAGGGGTGCTGAGAGAATTCTGCTGCAGCAGAGTGGATGCAGAATCAGCACCAGACTCAGAGCAGCCCTGTGGTGAGAACTGCAGGGGGAATTGGGGAAGTCAGCTTACACCTCCAGAGCACAGCCCACAGATGGTAAGGGGGTTGGGGGAGACTGCAGAAGTCTTTCTCCTCTCCCTGGTATAGGACTCAGCTGTTTGCCCACATGCAAATCCAGGTTGCAATTTGGGATCTCACACCAACATAGCTGGGCAGGGACTCTCCTCAAAGCTCCAGGGCAGAGGGGAGAGTATTCTGGCCATCCACATACCAAAGCACAGGCAAGAGAGCAGTCAAAGCCTCTTAAAAGACTGTGGAGGAATTTAGGTCCCTGTGAGTTGTCCCAAAACCCACCCAGTCTTGGAAGTGCAGTAAATTAGTCACAGTTTGAGGAAATGAGCAAACAAGAGAAAAAGAAGAATCTGATCATAGAAAAATTACTTTGGTCCCATGGAAGATTCAGAAAATGACAAAATCGAGGTTTCTGTACCCAAAACCTCCAAGAGAAATAGAAAATGGGCTCAGAGTATGAATGAGCTCAAAAAAGACTTTGAAAAGGGAGGTAGAGGAAAAATTGGGAGGAGAAATGAGGGCAATGCAAATAAATCATGAAAACCAAATCAGCAACTGGGTGAAAGAACTACAAAAAATACTGAAGAAAATAATATGTTAAAAACCAATTTAGGCCAAATGGATAAAAGCAACACAAAAAGCGAATGAGGACAAGAATGCCTTAAAAAGCAGAATCATCCTGATGGCAAAGGGGAAAAAAAAGTTCTCTGAAGAAAATAACTCCTTCAGATGCAGAATGGAACTAAAAGTAGCTGATGACTTTGCAAGAAATAAAGAAATAAAACTATTCCAAAAAAATATCAGAAGAACATGTGAAATATCTCATTAGGAAAACAACTGACCTCAAAAACAGATACAGAAGAGATAATCTGAACAATTATTGGGCTACTTGAAAGTCACGACCAGGAAAAAGCCTAGACTTCATTTTTCAAGAAATAATACAGGAAAATTTTCCTGAGATGCTAGAAGCAGAGGGTAAAATAGACATTGGGGGAATTCACCAATCACCTCCCAAAAGAGATCCTAAAAGAAAAACTTCCAGGAATATTATAGCCAAATTCCCAAACTCCCAAATTAAACAGAAAATACTAAAATCTGCCAGAAACAAATAATTCAATGACTGTATCTCTATAGTCAGGATTACACAGGATCATGCAGCATCTATATTAAGGGCTCATAGGGTTTGAAATATGATATTCTGGAAGGCAAAAGATCTTGGTTTACAACAGAGAATCAAGTATCCAGCAAAACTGAACATCCTCTTTCAGGGGAAAAGATGGACTTTCAATAAAACAGGGGACTTTCAAAGTTTCCTATTGAAACAACCAGAGCTGAACAGAAAGTTTAATCTCCAAGTACAGGAATCATTTGAACCACAGAGGAGGTGGATGAGAAGGACTAACTATGAGGAATTTGATGATGTTTAACTGTTTGTATTCCTTCACAGGAAGAAGATATTGATAACTCATTTCTCATTTATAAGAGCTGAAAGAAGGAGCATATATAGGCGGACACAGGAAGGAGCAGATTATAATGGTATGATGAGGTAAAGGGATGGAGTCAATGGGTAATAAAGGAAAATACTTGGAAGAAGAGAAAAGAGAGGAAGAAGGGGCTAATATAAGAGTCAAGAAAAAAGTTTTTTTCAATGGAGTGGAATAGGGGAAGGCGGAGAGTATGTGGAGATGAGTGAGCCTTCATTCTCATCAGAGATGGCTCAGAGAGTAAATAACATGCGCATTTAATAGGGTATAGAAATCTATCTTACCCTAGAGAAAAATGAGAAGAAAGGGATGGCATAAGGGGGAATTGGGGAGGGAAGGGGGAGTAGGTGATAGAATAGAGGGAAGATCATGAGAGAGGGTACTCAGAGATGACACACTTTTCAACAGGGACAGTATGAAAGGAGAGAGATAGAATAGAATAAAAATAGTGGGGAGGAATAGAGTGGAGGGAAATACAGCTAGCAATAGTAACTGAGGGAAAAATATTGAAGAAACTTCTTTGGGGGACTTAAAATAAAGAAGGAAACTCATTTCAGACACAGAACCATTGGAATCTGAACACAGACTGAAGTATATATGTTTTTCTCTCTCACTATTCTTAAGGTTTCTCATCTTCTTGGGGGGAGAAGGGGATTGATATTTACTCTTATAACAAGATTATTGTAATAATATAAACAAAAAAGTTTCAAAAAATAAAAAAAATACAGTACAAAAAAGTGCTAAAATATGTTTTTAAAAATGATGATTAAAAAAATACAAGGACTTGCCAGGGTAATTCTAGCAGGGGAAGGGTCAACCTGGTGCATCAGTCATGATAAGGAGTACTGAGCTACAGTGGACAAATTTGATTGGCTATCTGCATCAATAGTAGATATCAACAGTATTAATATGGTAAATGCTCAGGATGAACACTAACATATTGCCTAAGGAGAATAGACTGATCCAGGTAAGAAACAGAGCAATTATAGCTGCCGTGCTGACCAATAATGAAATTTGGTTTGTGAATAATTTTTGCTGATTATACATGTGAAGTCATGCAAAATATATTTTAATATTACCATGCTTCAAAATAAAGTAGATAAAAAAAGAAGAAAAATAAAGCTAGCCAAAGAATCTTTTATCTGCATTCATAGTTTAACAGTTCTATGGTCTGGGAAAATGTAAATGGCTGAGGAAACACAAGTTTTATATGAGCATACTAATATATTAAGCATTTATTTTAATGCTTGCTTATTTTCTAATAAATGGAAACCTAACCTTTTCCTCAGCTTTAGGACTGAACCCTAAATACAGGAGGGCAAAGAAACAATTAATCAAATAAGGGCAATTAATTCAAAGGAAACTGTACAACATTAGATAAACTCATTTCTTATTGGGGAAAAATTAGTGACTTTTCAAGTTGGAAGGGGTTGGGAGTGAACAACTTCAATTCCTTGAATTCAGAAAAAAAGGTGTCACACTCTTCCCAAATGTCTGCAAATAATCAAAGGGACATAGTAACAAAATAACTGATCAATAAATAAAAAGTCAGTTTTCAGATATGACATGTGGGTTCCTTGAGATGTACAATTGTCAGAAAATGTCTTTCATCAAACTTTGGATGTGTTTGAATTTATAATCATTCTAACCTAGGTCCTTTAATGTCCTCTAGGTCTTCTAAATAGCAGGTAAGATTGGTTCAGCTTCCCAGATATGCAGGGTTATATTCAAATAATGTTAAATGTTTTCTCCTGATTCTTTAATTAAACATAGCCCACCCCCGACTAAAGTTGAACTAAAGAAACTCCAAAACTGAGTCACAAATCAGTGTGCTTCATTTAGTTCCAGAAATTAACAACTTGCTGTCCTAATCCCCTAAATTCCTTCAATTTCCTCAGAGGAAAAGAGAGGTTATAAAATGGATAGGTAAAGGTTATTGAGTTCCTCACATAAAGACTGGCCTGGAAAGATGGCAGCAAATTAGGAAGCTTCCAGAGCTTTCCCTGAAAAAACTTTAAATGAAGTCTTTAAACAAACATTAAAGTTACAGATTCCACACACAAAAAATAGTGAAACAAACTTTCAACTCAAGATATCATGGAGGAATTTCCATAAAGATCTGTCTCTTCAGGATAAAAGGGAATTATAGTTCAGCATAGGGGAGAGCTGGAAAACAAGTAGGAGGCTGCTGCTTTAGCCACAGGGCAACTTGGGACAACATTCAGCAAGCCAGCATGGCAGCACGCCAGAAGTGAGAGTCTCAATCCCAACTGTAAAGTCATAATTCAAGTGCTGGGAATGCTGGTTCAATAGATGGGTCTGGATTGGGCTGCCCCAATCCAGGAAAGCACTGAATAGCCAATGCCTTGGCATAAAGGAGGGAACAAACCTCTGCCAAGGCAATGATAAGTCAGGGACCAGATGTTGGCCCCAGCACAATAATCTTGGGATAATATTCCCTGTATCCCAGGAGCAGATCTCAACTTGCAAAAGGGATAAAAAACTAAAATCAGCACTAGATCAAAGATAGCTACTATGTTGACAGGGATGACAAAAACGTAATCTCCAAAGAGGAAAGTCCTGACAAAATGTCTACATGTGAAACCTCAAAGAAATTTATGAATTGACTAAATCCCAAAAGACCTCTTGAAACAAATCACAAAAGGATTTTAAAAACCAAAGAAGAGAGGAAGAAGAAAAATGATGAAAAGAAATGATATCCATGCAGGGGAATTATGAAATAATTGGCTGAAGAAACCATCTCCTTTTAAATTAAAAATGGCCAACTGGAAAAAAGAATGGAACTCATCAAAAAGAAAAAGTGATCAACTGCAAATTTCCTTTTGCTAACTGAATAAAATAAAAATCTAAAAACTAAATTGGATAAATGGAAACTAATAAAGATTTGAGATACCAAGATTACAGCTAACAAGACCAAATGGCTGAAAAAATAGAAGAAAACACAAAATACCACTTAGGAAAAATGACTGACCTGAAAAATGGATCTAGAAAAGATAATTTATGAATTATTGGTCTATCTGAAATCCTCAATTGAAAAAAGAAGTTTGGAAAAATATCTTTCCAGAAATTATTATGGAAAACTGCCCTAACATACTAGAACAAGAAGACAAAATAATCCTTGAGAGAATTCATTGATCACCTCCAGAAAGGGATCCCAGAATAAAAACATCAAAGAATATTATAGTCAAATTTCTGAATGCTCAGCCAAAGAAGAAAATACTGCAATCAGCCAAAAAGAAGCAATTTAAGTAGAAAGAAACCACAATCAGAATTACACAAGATTTATCAAATGCAACATTAAAAGGATTGGCAGGTCTGGAATATGATATTCTGGAGGGCAAAGAACTTTGAGCTGCAATCAATAATCAGCTACCTTCAAAATTTAGTATTTTCTTTCAGGGGGAAAGATGGCCTATCAATGAAATAGAGCAATTTCAACATTTTCTGATAAAAGGACCAGAACTGAACAGAAAATTCAATCTTTAAATATAATCTCTAGAGAAGTGTTAAAAAAGGAAGATGGAAAGGGGAAGAATGTTACTCAATAATATCAAACTGTCTACATCCCATCTAGGAATATAACACTTGTAACTCTTGAGGATTATATTTCTTAAAAAGTATCCTTAGATAGAGGTTATTAGTATATTTTGATCATGAATGTGATAATGCTTTAGCTGAAACTTTAGCACATGAATGTTGGGTATAGTTGGAAAGACTATGTTTGGAGGCTGTAGGTATAAATATATCATGAAATGATTTTTATTTACTTACTTCTTTAGGTAATGAGAATTGTAGGGCTATATGGACAGAGGAAGAGAGTGTACTAAGAGGTTCTGAACATAAATAGATTTTGCTTCTCTTGATAATTTAGCTACAATTAGAGGGAGTGTAATTCGAATGGTAGAGTATAAATGGTTCATGATATGATTTTGATTTACATGATACTTTAATGTATAAAGATTGCATTTCTATAGACAGCATTTGAAAAGACAGTATTTTATAAATTGATTATAATTTGATACTGTTTATAGCTCTTGAGGAGTGTATTTCTAATGGGACCAATGAAGGCAGTGTATTTGGACAGAGTCTATGTTATGAAGTGACTATGAGTGAATATTGTTTATAAATCAATCCAATCAATCAATCAATCAGTATTTCAGAATTTTTCATCTATCAACACAGATGAAAAGGACTGTTTTTTGACATATGGGTTGTGTACTAGACAGGGTTAAAATAATCAAGACATGAAAAGAAGTATTATATTAGGAGAAGGTTAGATATTAGAGTATAAAAAACACTACATGAAGAGGCATAAAGAGTTATTGTAGTAGAGGAGAAAAAAAGGGAGGGTGTAAACTCTGAGTAAATTCTACTCTCAACAGATCTGACCCAAAGAGAGAATAATATACATTTCCAATTGGATTTAAAAATTTATCCTATCCCGACAGAAATGGGAATAGGGATTGATAAAAGAGGACAAAATAAAAGCAAAGATAAAGTTAAAAAGAAAAATTAAGGGGAAAGTCAGAAGAAAAGGAAGAGGGATAATAGAAAAATAGGCAGGGTGAGAGTCAACAGTCAGAATTAAAACATTGTTGTGGAGGAATAAGGAGAAAGAAAAGAGAAGGGAAAAGATAACAGAGGAAA
The DNA here is from genome assembly GCF_037893015.1 of Macrotis lagotis. Classification (NCBI taxonomy): domain Eukaryota; kingdom Metazoa; phylum Chordata; class Mammalia; order Peramelemorphia; family Peramelidae; genus Macrotis; species Macrotis lagotis. Next base: position 149,692,609 of record NC_133660.1, on the reverse strand, counting down.
ATCAGAGTTAGTAATCTTAATTGTGAATGTTAACTGGATGAACAATTCCATAAAAATGGAAGTAGACAATAGAGTGGATTAAAAACCAGAATCCTACAATATGTTCTTTACAAGAAAAACATTTGAAGCAGAGACATACACACAGGGTAAAAGAAAAAGACTAGACTAGACTATATTATACTTCAGTGGAAGTAAAAAAAAAATCAGGGGTAGCAATCTTGATCTCAGACAAAACAAAAGCAAAAACAGATATCATTAAAAGAAAAAGGAAACTACAACTTCTTAAAAGGCACCATAGAAAGTGAAATACTATCATTACCAAATATATGAACCAAATGGCATAGCACTCAATTTCTTGGGAAGCGAAGCTAATGAATTATGGGGAGACTGATACCAAAACTTTAATAATGGGAGACTTCAATCTTTCTCTCTCGGAATAAATAAGAATTAAGAAGTAAGTTAAGAAAATAAATAGAATTTTAGAAAATTTAGATAAGATAGACCTCTGGAGAAAATTGAAAGGGGAATAGAAAGGAATATACCTTTTCTTTTTCCTTATAGTACATGCCATCTATACAAAAATTGACCATGTACTAGGGTTAATAAAAAACAACTCACAATCAAATGCTTTAAGGAAGAAATATTAAATGTATGGTTTTCAGATCATGATGGAATAAAAATTAAATGTAATAAAGGGCCATGGGAAGATAGACTAATAATTAAATGTAAAGAGAATAGTCTTTATGTAATGAAAGGATCAAACAACAAATCAAAGAAATAGTCAACAATTTTATCCAAGAAAATGATAGCAATGAGATATCAAGACAAAATTGGAACTATGCTCAAACAGCAGTACAACTTTGCATCCCCTTCCACCCAGCAATAAAACTACTGCTCTATATTCTAAAGAGATGATAAAAATCACCCTCTTCTACAATGTTAGGTTTTTATGCCTCTTCACAAATTCAAAAATGTTTACTGCAGTTCTTTTTTGTAGTTGCAAAGAAATGAAAATTAAGGGGATTCCCATTAATTGGAAATAGAGTTATAGTATATATATATATTAATATTATGGAGAATTATTGTTCTATAAGAAATCATCTGTGACTAGACTTTGGAAGAGAATGGAAAGGCTTGCATATGCTGATGCTCATTGAAGTGAGCAAAACCAAGAGAACATTGCATACATTAACAACATTATGAGATTATCAACTTTGATAGACACATCTTCTCTCAACAGTTCAGTATTCAAGGACAGTTTTGAAAGTTCTGTTAAGGAAATGCCATCCACACTGAGGAAAATTTTGAACTCTGAATGCAGAGCAAAGCTTACTATTTTCTGTTTCTTAAAACATTTGTTTTTACTTTAGTTCTAATTCCTCTTAAACAGCATGACAAATAAGGAAATATGTTTAACATAATTGTACATGAACAATTTTTTCCAGCCCACCATGGGGAGAAGAATAAGGGTGGTCGAAAAATGTGAAACTCTGTAACTTGAAAATGGACGAATTTTTAAAATTACCTCTGCATGTACTTAGAAAAAGTAATAAAAATTTTTCAATAAAATAAAAAAATGATTTGGGACATGGTCAAGAAATAACCACAGAATGATAGTATTTATTTTCATGTGAGATTTGAATCAATGTCAAATATTCAAACATTTATTATAATAAAGGATGGTACCTAAATATGTATGAATCAGAATAAACTACATTCATTCCATTTCTTTGAAATTCTATAAATTTATTCAATCATGATGTTAAATAGTAGAAATAAATGACTGGAAAATATTTTGGAAAAGTTGAAGATTTTTAAAATTTCTGGTTTAAAAAATGAATCGTTTTTTAAAAAAGAAATGCTTTAATAGTAAATGTTTAATTTTAATGTGACTCATTTCTGTGATGTAAGAGAGAAAATTGAAAGATGTATCTAACAGAGAAGACCAGGAAACCCCACCCTTTCCAAGTCATATAAAAAAGGTGTTAGTGAACAAACAAACAAAAAATTTTTAACTAAAGGAAAACACACAAAGAAAATAGTCACAAGATATATTAAATATCTAAAAGAGGAAATTTTGAAGTCCATCACATATAAGATATATTTTTTTAGAAAAGTCAACTTAAGCTTCCTTTTTATCTTCTAAATTCAATTAAAAGAATTATTATCATACAACATCATCAAAAGTTTTAGAATTTGTGAATATGCAATCAACTCTAATACAAGGTAATAGTTTAATACTCTAATATCAAATAGACATGCTCAAAATAGACAAAAATCAAGACATTCAAACTGGTATTTTCACTGCCTGTTATAGGCATTGGTACCTCATAGATACTGGTATTGATACATGAAAAGAACACTGGGCATCTGTAAAGTTATTGTAAAGGAATTACTTTCTTTTTTGATTGTGGCAGGTTTAACTCCAAATTAATCTTGACATTAGTCATGCATTATATATTGTTTTTGTTTTTTAATTGATATTTTATTTTTCCAAATACAGGTTATGAAAGATTTTTCAACATTTATCCATATTAATATGCATATTTTTAAGTTACAAAATTTCCTTGCAGCCTCCATTCCCACCTTTCTTCTCTCTGCTGAGGAAAGTCATGTTAACATTGTGCATGCGTATTTTTCATATACAAATTTACAGATTAATAATTTTGATATGAGAAATTAGGATGAAGGGGAAGAGATAAAAGAGATAATTTTTATAAAAGTGTTCATCAGATTCTGAAGGATTCTTTTGTTTGTTTGTTTTGGTTATGTTTTGTTTTTCTTCCTCTAAATGGGGATACATTGTCCCTACCTGTTGTAATGTAGCTGTCAAAGCTTTCTGAACTACTGAGAATTTGTTTCTATCAAGGCTGATCATCTCACAATGTTGTTAATGTGTGCATTGTTCTCTTGGTTCTACTTCCTTCACTCCATGCTTCTGTAGAATCTGGCCATTTATGGTTTCTTATAGAACAATGATATCACATAGTATTAATGTACTATAAATTGTTTAGTTATTCCCATAGGCATCCCCTCAATTTTCAATTCTTTGTCACTACAAAAAAAAAGTTACTAAGAATGTTTTGGAAAATGTGGAACTTTTCCAAGGTTTTTTATGATTTCTTCTAGGCCTAGAATTAGAATTGCTGAGTCAAAGGGAATGAACAGTTTTATGACTCTTTGGGAATGGTTCCATGTTGCTCTCCAGAATGGATGGATCCATTCACAACTCCAGCAGCAATGCATTAATGTCCCAATCCTCCCACAACTTTTCCAACATTGATCATTTTCCATTTTTTCTCATCTTAGTCAATCTGATAGGTATGAAGTGTTAACTCAGAGTTTTTTAAATTTGCATTTCTTTAATCAATAACAATTTGGAATATCTTTTCATATGATTATATATATGTTTAATTTTGTCATTTGAAAACAGTCTATTCATATCTTTGACCTTTTATCAATTGAATATTGATTTATAATCATAAATTTGATGCAATTCTCTATATATTTTAGAAATGAGAAATTTTCAGAACTGCTAGTTGTGGATTGTTTCCCAGCTTTCTTCTTTTCTTCTAATTTTGGCAGCATTGATTTTATTAGTGTAAAAAATTTACATTTAATTTAGTCAAATCATTCTTTTTGTAGTTTATAATGCACTCTATTTCTTGCTTGGTCATAAATTTGTCCCCATATATAGATATGATAGACTATTTCTTGATCTATTAATTTATCTGTGCTATCACCTTTTATGTCTAATTTCTGTACTCATTTTATCCTTTTTTTTTGTTTTAGGGTGTAAGATGTGGGTCTATGTCAAGTTTTTGCCATACTATTTTCCAGTTTTCCTGACAATTTTTGTCAAATAGTGAGTTCTTTATCCCAGCAGCTGATGTTTTTGGGTTTGTCAAACAGTATAGCTATAGTCATTTACTAAAGTTTCTTTTGAACCTATCCTAATCCATTTATTCATTACTCTGTTTCTTAACAAGCACCAGGCAGTTTTGATGATTGCCACCTTATAGTATAGTTTTAGATATGGTAAAGCTAGGTCACCTTCCTTTACATTTTTTTTTATCAGTTCCGTTGCTATTCTTGACCTTTGCTGCTCCAGATGAATTTTGCTACTATTTTTCTAGCACAGTGCAATAAAATTTGGAAGTTGATTGGTATGGCACTGAATAAGTAATTTAATTTGGGTAGAATCATCATTTTCATTATATTATCTCAACCAAACCATGAGCAATTAATATTTTTCCAATGATTTAGATCTGACTGCATTTGGGTGAGAGGTGCTTTATAATTGTATCCATATAATTTTTAGGTTTGTCTTGGGAGGTAGCTTCCCAAGAAATTAATGTTGTGTAGAGTTACTTTAAACTGAATTTCTCTTTCTATATCTTGTTCTTCGGTTTTGTTGGTTATAAATAGAAATGCAGACGATTTATGTGGGTTTATTTAATGTTCTACTACTTTACTAAATTTATTAATTGTTTCAAAGAGTTTTTTAGATAATTTTCTTGGGTTTTCTAAGTCTAACATCATATCATCTGCAAAGAGGCTTTGCTCCTTCATTGCCAATTGTGATTCCTTCAAGTTCTTTTTCTCCTCTTATTGCTAAAGCCAGTATTTCTAAAACTCTATTGACAAGTAATGGTGATAATGTTCATCCTTGTTTTACTCCTGATTTTACCAGAAATGTTGAGTCTTTTCCTACTATTGACCCATCCCTGCCTTTCTGGTAGAAATCTTACCTGATCTAAATGGCTTATACTAGTAATAACTTTCTATAGGTTCATTGCTAAAATTTTAGTTAAGATTTTGTATCAGTATTCATTAGGGAAATTGGTCTATAATTTTCTTTCTCTGTTTTGGTTCTTCCTGTTTAGATATCAGCACCATGCTGGTGTCACAAAAAGAATTTGGCAGAAATCCTTCATCTCCTATTTAAAAAATATTTTATGCATCATTGGAATTAATTGTTGTTTAAATGTTTGATAGAATTCAATTGTAAATCCTTCTGGACCTAGAGACTATTTCTTACGGAGTTTATTGACAGTATTTTCAGTTTCTTTTTTCTGAAATGGGATTATTTAAGTAATTTATTTCCTCTTCTGTTAATCTGCCCAGTTTATGTTTTTGTGAATATTCATCCATTTCACTCAGGTTATTCAATTAATTGGTGCACTGTTTGGCAAAGTAGCACTGAATTATCTCTTCAATTTCCTCCTTGTTGGTGGTTTAGTTCACCTTTTTTGGTTTTGAAATGTTAATTTGTTTATCTTTATTCTTTTTTTAAAATCAGATTAGCCAAAGGTTTGTCTATTTTTTAAACTTTTTCATAAAACCAACTCTTAATTTTATTTATGAAAACAATGGTTTTCTTTCAATTTTATTAATCTCTCCCTTGTCAGAATTTCAAATTTGGTATTTAATATGGGATATTTAATTTGTTCTTTAGCTTTTTCAGTTGTCTACCCAATCCCTGATCTCCTCATTATTTTATTCATATAGGCATTTAGAAATATAAAATTTACCCTCAAAATTGCCTTGTTGCATCCCAAAAAGTTTTATATGATTTCTCATTAGTATCACTTTATTGTTTATAATTGTTGATTATTTCTATTGTTTGTTGCTTGATCCATCTATTATTTAAGATAAAGGTATTTAGTGTCCAATCAGTTTTTAGCTTATCTTTCCATGACCCTTTATTACATATTTTATTTCATCATTGTGTGTATTTACTACATCTAATTTTTATTTCATCATGGTGTGACTTTATTATTTCTACCATTCTGTATTTTAGTATAAGATTTTTGTGACCTAGGACATAGTCAGTTTTGATATAGTAGCCATGTACTTCAGATAAAAAGATATATTCTTTTCTATCACCATTAAGTTTTCTCCAGAGGTCTATCATATGTAAGTTTTTTTAAATTTCTTTTTTTGTTTTTTGCAAGACAATGAGGTCAAATGACTTGCCCAAGGTCACACAACTAGACAATTATTAAGTGTCTGAGGTCAGATTTGAATTCAGATTCTCCTGACTCTAGGGCAGTTGCTCTAGCTACTGTGCCATCTAGCTGCCTCTATATCTAATCTAAGATTTCATTTACATTTATAACTTGCTTCCTGTTCATTTTGTGGTTATATTTATCTAGTTCTTTTTTTTTTTTTTAGGTTTTTGCAGGGCAAATGGGGTTAAGTGGCTTGTCCAAGGCCACACAGCTAGGTAATTATTAAGTGTTTGAGACCGGATTTGAACCCAGGTACTCCTGACTCCAAGGCCAGTGCTTTATCTACTACGCCACCTAGCCGCCCTGATTTATCTAGTTCTGAGTGACAGAGGCTGAGGTCCCACATTATTAAAGTTTTTCTGTCTGAGTCACCTTTTAATTCACTCAGTTTTCCCTCTAGGAATGTGGATGCTATACCACTAGGTGCATACATGTTTGGTAAGGATATTGGTTCAAGGTACCTTTTATGAAGTTGTTTTCTTCTTTATCTCTTTTAATGAGATCCATTTTTGCTTTTAATTTATCTGAGATCAGGATGGTTACCCCTGAATTTTTTACTTCACTCGAGGTATACTATATTTTGCTCCATCCTTTTACCTTTACCTTTGTGTGTCTCTCTGCTTCCAATGTATTTCTTGTAATCAACATGTAGGATTCAGGTTTTTAATCCATTCTGTTTTCCACTTCTTTTTTATGGGATAGTTGATCCTATTCACATTAAGAGTTAAGATTACTAATTCTGTATTTCCCACCATGATATTTTTCTCCATTTGTATTTTTCTCTTTCCTTTCCTGTTATTCCTCCTCACCAAAATTTTGTTCCCATTAACCTTTAACTTTTCTTTTAAAATTTAACTTCCAGTTTTATCCACTTATATATTTCTCTTCCCTTATATAAATCCCTTCTTATATTAACTTTCCCTTCCCCCATCTCCCCTTTCCCTGTAGATTAGGATAGATTTTTAAACCCAAGTGGCCATGTATCTTATTCCTTCTCTAGGCCAAATCTGTTGAAAAGAATTTAGTCAGTGTTCACACCCTCCCTTTTTTTCCCCTCTAAAATTATAAATTGCCTCTTCAGCTGTTGTTACTTATCACTCAAGTACTATTATTCTGACATCATCCATCATGGTTTGATTATTTGATTGCTTAATAAATTCAAATTGTTATCAAAGTATCATTACAGAGTGCTTGATTCCATGATAAGCAGAATATTCTCAAATTATATAAAATTATAATTATAATCATTTTTTACCTTACCCCTTTTTCCAAGTACCCTCCCAGGACACACAATCCTCCTCATGAGCCAACTCATTTCTTGAACTATTTGTACCCCTCCCCTAGGTCTAGTTTCTCTTACACTTTACCCCGCCCCCCAACACCAGGGTACTTAACCCCTTGTTAAGTGAAAGAAAGATTAAGTCAAACCCTGATTATATAAGTACAAGGAATGTAAAGGTCTCTAAGTACTGGGAGACTCTGAATGTCTCACTTGAGAACTTTAAATATGATTGTAAGTTATGGGAGACACCAACTCAGGACCACCCAGTTTATGACACTCTTATCAAAGAAAGTACTAACCTTTGTCAGCACAGCAGAATTAAAGTGGGTTAAAGTATAATAAGACACAAGTTTAGAGTTAACAACTCTGCTTTCATCAGGGCTTTTTGTCTCAAACATAGTGATTCCATCTTGGATCTCTTCAATGGAGGAACAAGATGCAACTATACCCATATTTCTTTAAGTTCAGTTTCTTCAATTATATTCAACCCTTTAATTATCCTAAGAGAAATAATCTTCTCAAGAATTAGAAGTGTTATATCTTCCCTTTTAGGGTTGTATACAATTTTATGACCTTGATGAACATTTGTTTTGTTTTGTTTTTTCCTTCCCCCTTTCATTTATCTTTTTATGCAGCTCTTGAGTCATGTATTTGACAATTGAATCATCTATTCAGTTCTGGTCATTGTGTCGGGAAATTCTGAAAGCCCTCTATTTCTTTGAACATCCATTTTTTGTCCCTGAGAGTTTATGCTGAAGTAGTGAATTCTGGGTTGTAATCCCAGATCCTTTTTCCTCCAATATATATAAGATCTCCAGGTCTTCTGGTCTTTCAGTGTAGAGGTTGATAGATCCCATGTGAGTCTTATTGTATTTCCTTGTATTTATATATTTTTTTATTTTTGCTGCATGCAGTATTTTTTCCTTTATTTGAATGTTTTGGAATTTGGCTAAAATAGCCCTTGGAGTTTTTATCTTGGAGTCTCTTGCTAGAAGGGTTCTGAGTTTTCTTCCAATTTCAATATTGTCTTCTTGTTCTTTCAGATTTCGATAGTTTTCCCTAATAATTCCCTGAATGATGTTTTCCAGGTTCTTTTTTTGATCTAGACTTTCTAGCAGTCCAGTGATTGGTAGATTATCTCTCCTGGATCTATTTTCTAGGTCATTTATTTTTCCAAAAAGTACTATATGCTTTCTTTAATTTTTTCCAGTCTTGTTCTTTGGTTTAATGGAATTTTGTAGTCTTGTAGATTCATTAGTTTGTATTTGCTCAATTTTAATATATAGTTTTCATTTTTTCAATTGCCCTGTGTGTTTTCTTTTAAAAGTGCTGAAATTTTTGGTCAATTTTTCATAATTTTCTTGCATGACTCTCATTTCTTTTTTCTATTTTTCTTCATCCTCTCTTCTTTGGTTTATAAATTCTTTTTAAGATCTTCTATGGGTTTTTGAATTTGATTCTACTATTCTACTTCATAGACTCTTTTGAGACTACTCCTATGAATGATTTTTCACTCATTTCTTCTTCCAACATGGCATTGTTATCGTCTTTGTCTGTGAAGTAGCTTTCTATAGTGAGATCTCTTTTAGCTTTTAAGCTCATCTTTGTTGTTATAACTCTGCTCCTAGAGGGAATAGGGAGTACAGATCCAAGCTTTTTATGCTGGGTCTGAGGTCTGATCCCTGACTTGTCAATGGGCAGGATGCTGCCTATGCAGTCCAAGTCTTCCCTTTTCAGAAGTTTGTTTCCTCCTTTATGTCCAGGTTCTGACTTAGCTGTGGTTTGCTCCTGTCCCAGTCCTCTTTTTTTGCCCTAGTGTTCCCAGGGTTCAGACTTGGTTTGGGGTTGGGATCCTCCCTGCTGGCTTACCATCTAGTTGCCAGAAGCTCTGCTGATGTCAGGTTGTTGGGGACTTGGACTGCACTGTGGCTAAAAGCCTCCTACTGTCTTTCCCACTTCTCTGCCTCCTGGGCTTTACTTCCCCTTTTCTCTCACAAAGACAGCTCTTCACTGAAGTCCTCCATGATGTCTACCATGGAAAATTTCTTTGTATCATCTCTTTCTCTTGGTGGGATCTGAAGCTGAAATATCAGTGCAGAGGTTTCATATATCTTTGGTAGGGAAAAGCTCCAGGAGCATGTTAGCTTTGAACTGCCATCTTGGCTCTGCCCCAGAAGTACCATATGGTTTTTAAAATTGTAAACTGTGACTCCTTTGCATCATTTACAACGTTCTCAATGATTTACCTATAAATATTTACTATTTTCACAATTCTCTCATTCCAATGTACTTGGAAATGCACAATGCCTTAACATATTATAAATTTCTATTATATACACATATGAATATAAATTCATATATTTGTATCTATAAAGGTATCGATATATATATATATGTGTGTGTGTGTGTGTGTGTGTGTGTGTGTGTGTGTGTGTGTGTGTGTGTATATAAACAGTTTTGTTTTATATGTTGGTTACTATTAGAGTGTAATCTCCTTGAAGTCTGAGTCTATGGTTTGTTTTATCAAAGTGTTTTTGATGTCCAACAGATGAAATTCGACATAGGCACTTATAAATGTTTGTTCAATTGAGCTGTATTAAATTGCATTTTTTAATCACAAATTGACTTTGGATGAGGATTTGGTGCATACATGAAGGAAAAAACAAAGAAGTGAAAAGGATTTCAGCAAATGTCCCCATACAAAATGAATCTGACCTAGAATGGAAGGTAGAAGATTTCTTACTTTTTAAAAAGTCCACCAAGTAAAGCAGAATCTAGTCAAAACATCTCTTTCTAAAGAAAAAAAAAATCTAAACTTGAAGACAGAACTCTAATCCCGTTTCAAAAAAGAAATTCAGGAACTTCACAGGAAACCAAATTATATATCATAAAATATTTCATTTGGGCTGTTAAGCAATAATCTTGCAATTCCCTAGCTGTACTCAAACTCCAACTTCCCTGTTGAATATGTTGATAAGACTACAAAACCACAGAAAAGGCAGAGATTCCTGAAAATGTCTCTTTTTGTTCTCTTATTTCCTCAGCAGGTGCAAAGAGATACTGATTTTGTATCTCTGTATTTATTTAAACCATGGCTAATGGAAGTTAAAAGTAACCATTTAGGAATGATGGCTAGCATATAAATTTGGCCTTTTGTCAAATGCCATAATTTCCTGATTATTCAGTTCTTTTAAACCATGCATTCTTGAAGGCAATGTCAATGTAGTTCAGGCTCTTACATTGTACACCAGAATGACTGAGAGGACAGGTTACTTTCTTGGATAAATCTGGGCAAAACACCATTGGCAAGTGGTTTTGACTGTTTGGGGTTGTGGTTTTGACCATCATCTCTTGAGGCATCGTATAGTGATCTAGTTTAGTGTTGGAAAAGTCAATACACATAAAATTAGAAATCTTTGATATATTGACATACTCAGAAAGTCATAGAACTTAACCTGCTGTTCTATGGTCAGTTACTCTGAGAGTCCAATAATTCAATTTGATCTGATTCTTGCAGGGAGGTATATCAAAAGAATTATAAAAGATTTTTGATCGATTAAGATCTCTATGGGTAAATTGTAAGCTACTTATGTGAAGACATGATACCATATATATTTTTGAACCCCTAATACTGTCTCACACACAATTGTTGCCTAATAAACAATTATCTAATTGTTTTGAACACGTTGGTGATATTGCAACCCCTTTCTCTATTGACTGCACATTACATTGCCAAATTTTCTGCACTATAGAGGAAGGTTTCTTAAATTTTTATGCCATTAACAATGCTAGTAATTGATAAAGGCTTTGCCCTCCTCACAATGGGCTTTTAAATATCTAATTCCACATAATTAAAAAGGAAACCAGAAGTTAGTGAAAATAAAGATTTTTTTCTGAAATCTATATATGATTTCTGTGAGAGACACAGAACACACTTATATTAAGAACTCCTACTCTATAGCACTAAAATGACATGCAAACACAAATTTTGAAAATGATTAAAAACAAACATGTTATTAATACAGCATAGAGGCTAGGGAACTAGCATTAGGGTCAGAAAGATCACAATTCAATTGCCATCCCTGACCAACTGCATTACCCTGGTTAGATTACATAACTGTTCAGTGCCATGTAAAGCTATAAAGTTGTGGAGTTAAAAATGAGAACTTATTTTTAGTTTTTTGCAAGGTAATGAGGTTAAGTGACTTGCCCAAGGTCACACAGCTAGGTAATTATTGAGTGTCTGAGGCCAGATTTGAACTCAGGTTCTCCTGACTCCAAGGCTGGTGTTCTATTCATTGTGCTACCTGGTTGCCCCTAAAAATGAGACCTTTTTTTTTTTTTTTTTAGATTTTTCAAGGCAGTAGGGTTAAGTGGCTTGCCCAAGGCCACACTGCTAGGTAATTATTAAGTGTTTGAGGCCGGATTTGAACGCAGGTACTCCTTACTCCAAGGCCAGTGCTCTATCCATTGCGCCACCTAGCCGCCCCAAAATGAAAGCTTCTAACAAAAAAAAAGAGCACTATAAAGGTATAGAGTTTCCCAGAACAAGAACAAAAAAAATCTTTCCATTCTAAACAGAAAATAAGTTCTCTCCTCATGAGATAACATAATGTTAATTTGTTGAGGTTCATTTAAACTGAAACTCACAGGTATGAAAATTGCATCACTTTTGATTTTTTTTAAAAAATATCTTTATTTAAGTTATTCTCAAATACTTTATCCTGAAAAAATAAAGGTAGTCTTGTGTTCTAATAGAAAATATCAAAAATATAAGAAATAATACATGAATATTATGTAATATTATTGTTCTATAAGAAACTACAAATGCTTGGACTTTAGAGAAACATGGAATGAGTTACAGGATCTGATGCTGAGCAAAGGGAGCAGAACCAAGAGAACAATGTACAATTAGCAATAACATTGAGAGATGATCAACCCTGATGGAAGCAGCTCCTCTTGGTAGTTCAGAGAGCTTAGACATTTGCATTAGACTAGCTGCTATCCTCATCCAGAGGAGGAAAAACAAAGCAAATACAAACCCAACAAACAAACAAACAAAAATCCTTCAGAATCAGATGAACATTTTATAAAAATTATCTCTTATGTGTCTTTTCCCCTTAAACCTAATTTCTCATATTGATAATGAACAATCTGTAAACATGTTTATCAAAACTATGTATATGCAATGCTAACCTGACTCTTCTTCACTGAAGGGAGGGGGGGGTGGGAAGGGAAGATATTGGGAAATTTTCTAACTTAAAAATATGCATGTGTATCTGGCTGAAAAATAAATAAATAAAAAGTCTATCAATAACAAATAACAGAAAAGAATAAAGAAATAAGCAGTTACTAAACACCCAGTAGTATGCTAGGTCTTATACAAATATTATCTCAGATCAAAGATGTTTAGAGGGATCTATCACACACATCTTTGGAGCTAGTCTCCACAGTGGTGAATTAACAGAACTTTTGAGAGTGCATCAATGTTCTTTTTAAAATAGTAAGTATGATATTCATGAACATAAGGGAAGGGAAAGGATATATTTAGTGCCTACTACAAGGTCAGTACTATTAAATGCAGTACAAATATTTCATTTGATCCTCTCAACAACCCTCTAAACTTGGTGCTACTATCAACATTTTATAAATGAGGAAAAAGAGGCAAATAAAAGTTAAGTGACTTGCCAAGGATCATACATTTAGGAACTTTCTATGATCAGATAGAAACTCAGGTCTTCTTGCTCTAGGCATATTATTCTATTCATTGCATAACCTAATTGCCTCACAGCAGGATAATAAAGTCTTAAATCTAAATATTGTCAAAATTGCTAGTCATGATGCTTCTGTCTTTTCAATAATATCCATTTTTCTATAGTCAAAAGATGCAACTCATACAAGAGCTACTTTATACCATAACACTAGCTATTAATTGACTATTTAAAAATATTTAAAAATATATTTGAAATATTTTAGAAAATTAAAATTAAACTTAGCTTCTAATAAATGATGAGTTCACAGGATCATCAATTGAAAGCTGAAAGGACCCCAAAAGGTCATCTAACATTTCTGTATTAAATACACAATAAATGATAAAAGATATTATTGACACATATAAAAGGAAAAAATCATTAACCATTCATTTTAATCTGTAGGTAGATCCCAGATAATAAAATTAAAGGAATTGTTACTAATACATAATTTATATCATGAACAAATAAAATTCTTTCTATGATTATTTGAGATTTATATCATTTTTCAACTAAACAGATATGTTCATAGGACATACATGGTAATTTAAAGAAGCAATAAAGCTTAGATAATCACATTAAGTTATTGTTCATTTCACGTTATAGTTCAATCTCTTCCTCCATATATTTTAAGCAAAGTAATAACCTGATTTATGAAGGCAGGCAATCGTTAAGTTTTACCTTTATGTCCCAGATCCTTTACCGCCCCATTTTCATTCACAAAATGGGTCTTGACTTTCTGTTCAAAACCAACTAGATCAGTAACATTGAAGGAAACCACAGGTTAAGAGGAAATAAAAGGAAAAAGGAGAGAGACCCAAAGGAATTATTCAAGAAGTTAGCGTACAATATGGTAGCTTGAAAATTGTCCTTGTAAGATAAATGAGATCTTCCCTTTTATTTGCATGATTTATAGCTCAGTTATATGAAGGAATAATAGCTCTTTATTATGCTTCTGAATGCCACTGAAGTTTTTGGTATTTATAAATTGACCCCCAACTCTAAAAATATCAATCTCATGGCTTTGCGATAAATAATTTGGATTCCCTTAATACTAAGAAGAAATGGAAAACACTCTTCAAAGGACATTTGTTAGAAAAAGATGCCAAATTCACAATAATGATTGATTTGAAATAATTTCATTTTTCCCTTTCATTTTCATATTTTACAAGTGTTGCTATGAGCCCATGGGAATATCTCAAAATATGTTCCTCTGCAATAGAAATTATTATTTTCAAAAGACTTTTTCACTTAAGAATATATTAACTCAACTCAAAAAGTGGATAATTCTATGGATTTGAACTATAGGGACCTGATAAGGTCTCTAAAATTTATTTCCCTAAGGTTTTACTTCAGAATGCCCATAGAGACCTATTACTGGTACAAATCATTGAACTTTGTATACTGACACCTGAATTCAAGTCCTGTCTTTGGCATGTTTTCTTTATACCATGAAGAATAATTTTAACAATCCTAATTTAACAATCCTAATCCTAATCCTCAGAATATGAGTGATATAAACATATATCTACATATACATAAATGATATAAACATGTATCTAAATATACATAAATATATTTTTATACATACATATATGTATGAGAGTTTATTGATGTGTCTATCTTTAATTATTCCAGTTTAGTATATTTTCGTTTGAGCCATAGCAGAATAAGGTGGGGGGGAAGAGAATTTGAAAATATTTGGGCTTTCTGACTCTGACGACATAGCCCTTTTTCCATATCCCATGATTAAACTGATTCATATTTAAATTAGAAGCTACATAGAGATGGAGATAGAGATGTATAAAATTATAGATCTAGATCTATTGTAGGTAATTTACAATTTCTCAGAACTCAAGCAACTTTTAGGACTACAGATTGCAAAAAAGTCCCTCATCTGGATCAATGGAAAGAGTTTTCATACTGTGAATCCCCAATCCAACAACATCATGTGTCTAAAACTAAATAAGTAAAAATAATATATAGCAATAAACCCAGAGATAGACAGATAGACAGACAGACAGACAAATGGATAGATAGATAAAATGGGTGGCTATATGGATGGATGTCATAATCTGGACAAAATGTATTTTCAATCACTTTACACCTGATATGGATGATTTCCCCAACTTTCCTATTGCTATATGTCTCGTTCTTGATTAGGGTCTCCTAGGAAACCTTTCAATTAATAGTAAGTTAGATTCTTCCAGATTCTGGAAAATATTATAGATGAATATATGACTGTCTCATTTTTAAGAGGATAGCAAAATCACAATGAATCGTTGAATACATTTTTTTCCTAGATGCAGGCATTATAACATTTTATATTCTTTCATGATGTGAATTATAGAAACTTTGAGAATGCATTTTTTTCAAAAAAATGGCAAACAACACAATTACTAAAAACAGCAACATTTTATATTCTTTATAATCCTTAGTTACATGACAATAAAAATGTAGTATACTGTAAAGCAATCAAAAGATAATTTATTCTACCTCTCATGTTTTTTTTTTTTTTGAGAATCCATTTGAAGCATACATATGACATCCCCAGAACTGGCAGAGAGGAGATAGTAAGCATGCTGATTAGCAAGTGCTAATATCTGCTTAGCAGGAGAATCCATTCATTGTTAATCCAATTTTTTAAATCTCATAATCTTTTTTTTTTTTTTTAGATTTTTGCAAGGCAAGTGGGGTTAAGTGGCTTGCCCAAGGCCACACAGCTAGGTAATTATTAAGCGTCTGAGACCAGATTTGAACCCAGGTACTCCTGACTCTAAGGCCGGTACTTTATCCACTATGCCACCTAGCCGCCCCTTAAATCTCATAATCTTTAAGAATTCTTTTTTCTCTTTTAAATGATGTATCATGATCTTAAAAATAGTTTCAGATAATATTTATCTTTTGTAATTAGGTCCAGTTACGTTTCTCAATAACATTTTCTTAAATGGCAGTGCCATTTTCCTTAAATAGTTAATGTAGTTTGCTCATCACCCATTTTTCTCCTCATCTAAAGCTAAATTCATATAGAAACATCATTCCTATTATTCCGTCATTATTTCAAATATTTTGGAAATGAATACATACAATGCTTTGATATAGTTCTTGTCTTCAGTGTCTCTCTCTTCTAGCTATGATAATTTAGCATTTACTAGATGAAGTATTTGATTCTCAGTGTGGTAATTTTTTGCAACATTTAAAATTCTCATATAAATAGTAATAAAACTTTTATTTTTGATACTTTTTTTTCAAGGCAATGGTGGGGACTTGCCCATTCATACAGGTAGGCAATTAAGTGTCTAAGGCAGGATTTGAATTCAGGCTCTCTCTACTCTAAAACTGATGCTCTATCCAGTGTGCCACCTAATTGCCCCGATTTTTGACATTTTTTTTTACTTTTCTAATTCTTTATCCTAGGTGATATAAAATTAATGCAATCATACATATTGTCCTTCCTGATCTTTATCCCATTTTATTTGAATCTTTTTTTTAACCTTTATTCTTTTTAGTACATTGTTTAATTTTACAGACATATCTGATTCTGAAATGTCTATAATGGTCATTAATATTATCAATTAAATCTCTTTCATTGGTGTGTTTGTTTGTGATTTAGTTAGTGACTTCATTAAGATTTCCCAAAACACATGCACAGAAGAAATCCTATACCAAGTACAACCACTTTAGATGTTTCCCTGGTAGAAGGCTAAAAAGAACAAAATTATAAACTTATGTTCACTGATCCTAAAATCATTTAGCAATCCTCACCTATCTCCCACTTGACCAGTATCAAGGTAACTTTAGCAGATACCAAGACAAAACACAAGAGTACAAAAATATCATCTGTAAAATCAACTACAAACAACTCTTGTATCTTTGCCAGAAAATGGGATCACAAAGAATCAGACTTGACTGAAAATGACAAAACAACAAAAAAGCCTATTTAGTTACCACCTTTCTTATACTTTCCATTACGCGAGTATCGCGAGTATCAATTAATTAATAGTTGTTTTTCTATATGTATTCCTCTATGCTAGTTTTTATAGATAGTCAATGTAAGAATGATAGAATTCTAGAACTTTGGAAGAACACCATGGTACATGCCTAAACGTCCTTAAAAATTTTAAAATTGCAAAGACTGAACAATTCTATACAATTCATGATCAACTTATCGTAAGTGATGAAAAAGATCACATCTAATCTTTTTTTTAAATGACATATACATTGTTATCATATACATGTCAACATTTGCCAATTTGATAGTAATATGGGGGAGCATGTAAAGACTCACTTCCAGAAAAATCATCACTTTTTGGGATTATAACATGAAGTGATTCTTTGACCTATGGTTAAACAATGTCATATAAATTTGGCTTTGACCCTAAAAAATGGAGAATTCTTCAATTATTCTATGATTTTGACAATTGTAGGCTACTGTGGCTAAAAATATGGCATTTGGGAAATTGAATTGTAATGATTTATGTTATATATGATTGCTCAATCTGCATTGTAGAGTGAAAGTAATAAAAAGCACATATGTTACCCTTCAGAGTTAACTATATATTCTTGACATGCCTTCATTTTTTAAGCTTTCAAATACTGTTCCATTTAGGTTTTTATTTTTTAAAAAATTATTATATTTTTATATTAGAAAGTTGTAGAAATATAATTGATATAGGAAAATATGTTCATTAAAATATAAATAACATTTTCCCATGAAATAGTATTTTGTATAAGAATCTTCAAAGCATTTTTCTTTTAAATTTTTTTGTATTGTCTCAATGCTTTTTTATCATGTTTTTCAGGTAGTCCAACAATATTTATATTATCTCTTTTCAAGCTGTTCTAAATATATTATTTTTCTATTGAAATATTTTCCATTCTATTCTACTTTTTTTCATTCTTTGATTTTATTTTACTGATTCTTGGTATTTTATAATGTTGTTAACTTCCCCTTACCTAATTCAAAGCCTTAAGAAGTTATATTTTCTTAAGTATTTGTATTTTTTGTCCAATTGACTTTCTTTTCATGATTTTCTGATTTTCTTGGATTGTTCTTATAGTTTCTTCCTAATTTTCCTTACTTCTCTTTTTCTAAAGTTTTAAGTTCTTCCAAGATCTCCTTTTGAATTTGTAACCATTTGACATTTCTCTTTAAAGTAGGAATAACTTTTTTGGCTTCAATTCCTTCCTCAGAACATGAACCCAGGTATCAACTATTCTGAAAGCAGATATCTTTAGTTCTTTTTCCTTCACTTACCCATTTTTATTTGCGTTGGTTTGCTTGTGTTTTTGTTTGTTCAATTTTTCATTTTGTTGGTTTTTTTGCATTTTATATTAGCAACTTATTATTGGAACCAGACTCCACTCCCACGGTATACATCTTACTATTATTTTCTGAATTTTGTCTGAGGGCTCAACTTTGGATATATCTTTCTGCCCCTAAGCCACTGATATGGCCTTGAAGCATAGATCCTTGCTCCTTGCTCATCTTCCTTCAGCTTCACACTTTAGTTCATTTCTCTGCTCTGGAGTTGAAACCAGATATTCCCTTGCTCTACAAGTGTCCACAGTCAGCATAGTTCACATCCCTCAACTACCACACTCACCTGGTGTATACTCTCTGCTCCTTGCCCACAGTCACAGCCCAGGACCATGATGGGTCAGCAAAGCTGGCCTGACTTCTGGAAATGTCAAAAATTTTTAATCTTACCCTAATCAGCTACTTGATCTCCAACAGTCTGTAGGATATTGTTTTCTGCAGCCAGGGCAGTATCCTTACACAGTTGCCCCAGGGTTAATTTGTTTATTCAGTGGAGTATGCCTTGAGGTATTTTAACTTCAGTAAAGAAGTGTATTATTGATAGGGGTGGAGAATTTCCAAGGTTCTGTCCAAATTACAAAGATAACAGATTTATGTGAACTTTTATTCAGTTTTGCTGTACTATATTCACCTTAAGGTGATACTCTGTCTTTTTTTTTTTTGAAAAAATTTAGAGCCTGATATTTTCTGGCCTACTCCACCATTTTCCCCTAAACCCTTCTGATCCTTCATTGTTTACAGAATTTCTCTTAGAATGTGACAATAAACTCAGTTGTTGCAAAAAGACTCATTTCTTCTTAAATTTACATAAAACTAATAAGCAAATAAGAAAATATTGCACTATGTATACGATTTTTATATTCATGATATTGATATTGATAATTTAAAAAGTATTGCTGTAATTAGAAATTATTTATTATAAGAAGAACTTTGAAAATACAAAGCAAACAAAATCATAGTATTGATAGTTTTAAAAACTTTTTTATCAGCCAAAAACATAAACAACTTTTCATTCTTCTCTAAAGAATTTCACTTCTAGCCAAGATGGCAGAAACCAGGAACTGTTTTAAGCTCTCCTGGCTTTTCCTCAGAATTAACATGAACCAAGTTTCTTAACAGATTTTGGAACTACAGAACCCAGAGAAGAACTAAAGAGAAGAATATCTACCAACAAGGTCTGTCACAGGGGAGTGTAAGTGAGCCAGGGGCAGAGAACAGAGTGCTAGTACAGGGGCAGCTGAATAAGACTTGGGGAATGACCTGAGACCACAGGTAGAAGCATTTGTTGTGTGCATGGTGGGCAATAGAACACCAGTACAGTGACCCAGATTAGCTCAGCTGGTTTGGAAGACAGAAGCCATGAGCCCCATTGTATTCACCAGAGTCCAGCTGTTTCCACCTGGGGAGTTCCTCTCCCCATTTCTGTGGGCAAAGGAGACTTCAGAACAAACAGCCTTCCCCTGGTGTTTGCGCTTTGCCATGAGGCTCAGGTATGGGTGGTAGAACTCCCCCAGTGCCTGATTAGGGATTAAGTAGATTAACCATCTAGCCTGAGGACCCAGGCCATATTGTTCAAGGACAGCCTAGAACCTGCTATTCACCCTCCCCCAACACCCCCAGGCCTATGGAGTGGGCCACTAATCATAGATAAACCAGAGAAAGTTTCTGGCCTCCTATAAAGGCTGACCCACTGAAAAACCCCTGAAATGGGCAAAACCTCTAGGGATCTCAACACCTAAGATTTGTGAACTAGCCCCTTTCTTAACAATTTCCTATGGAAAGGACCCAAAATGAAGAAAGGCAGCATGAAGCTGGGGGGGGGGGGGTCATAGAATGTGACCTTTAAGCCAAGGATTCTAGTTTCTGAGAGGAATAGAGCTTCAGAGGAGAATATAAACTGGGCTCAATTACAGAAAGACTTGTTAAAGGAGATTAGAAAAGAGTTTAAAAATCAAATAGGAAAAAATTGGGAAAAGAAATGCAAGAGAAAATTAACATCTTACAACAAGAATACATATCCTGGGGCAGCTAGGTGGCACAGTGGATAGAGCACTGGCCCTGGAGTCAGGAGTACCTGAGTTCAAATCCGACCTCAGACACATAATAATTACCTAGCTGTGTGGCCTTGGGCAAGCCACTTAACCCCCACTGCCTTGCAAAAACTTAAAAAAAAGAAAAGAAAAGAAAAAGAATACATATCCTTTGAAAATAAAATTAGACAAGTTTAAAAAAAGTAATTTTATCCAAAACACAATTGGGAAAATAGAAAACTTCAAAAACAGAACTGATCAATTGTGAAAGGAGATGCAAAAGGCAAATGAAGAAAACCCTTCTCTTAAAAAAATTGGAATCTGTAGAAATTAATGACTTCATGAGATACCAAGAATCTATTAAACAAAACTGAAAAAATGAAAAAAATAGAAGAAAATATAAAATACCTCACCAGCAAAACAACAGATGTGGAAAACAGATCAATAGATCCAGAAGAGAGAATTTAAGAATTACAGAACTTCCTGAACACCTTGAAGAGGAAAAAAAAAAACTTGTACTCCAGATTTCATTGAAGGAGAACTGCCCTGATATCCTGAAAGCAGAGGGCAAAATAATCATTGAAAGAATATATCAATCCCCTCCTGAAAGGGATCCCAAGATGAAAATACCAAGGAATATTGTGGACAAACTCTAGAACTATCAGATCAAGGAGAAAATCCTGCAAGCAGTCAGAAAGAAACAATTTAAATACCAAGGAGCCATAGTCAGGAATACACAGGACCTAGCTGCATCACCATCAAGGGATCAAAGGGACTGGAATATGATATTCCAGAGAGCAAGGGAGCTTGGAATGGAGGCAAGAATTCATTATCCAGCAGAGCTGAACCTTCTCTTCAGGAGAAAAGATGGACATTTAATGAAATAGGACACTTTCAACTTTCCTCAGGAAAAGACCAAAGTTAAACAGAAAGTTTGGTCTTCAAATAGACTCAAGATATACATGAGAAGGTAAAGAGAGGAAAAGAAAAAAAAATTGTTATTCAATAAAATGAAACAGGCTAAATCCCTACCTTGGAGAAAGATTCTCATAACTCTTAAAAACTGTAACTCTATTAGAGGGAATATATTTAGCCAGAAGTATTGGACACTCATGACTTGTCTGTATTTAATAGAATGAGTTAAAAATAATATTTCTTTAAAAAGGCATACAATAAAGACGTGGGTAGAAGAAATTGAATAAGGTAAATTACATCACATGAAGAGGTTTAAAGGATCTATAGCAATAGAGGGAAAGAAGGGAGGAGGTTAGAACCACCTGAATCAAAGGTTAACGTACATACTTAGTTGAGTTTAGAAACATATCTTACCATTTAATTAATAAGAGGGGAAGAGGGGAGGGGGTGGGAAAGAGGGACTGACAGAAGGAGGGGAAGGAAAAAAGGAACAAAGGGAAAGGGGAAAGAAAAAGAAGGGATTGGATAGAAGGCGCAAATATACAGAAGGATGGGGTTTTCAGAAACAAAATACTGGGGAATAGAGAAAAGGGGAAAATACAAACAGAGGGAAGATAGCATGGAAGACAATAAAAAGTTAGTAATTATAGCTGAATGTGAATAGTATGAACTCTTCAATATGGAAGTGGAGGAGTGGATTAAAAAGCAGAATCCTACAATATGCTGCTCACAAGAAACACATCAGAAGCATAGAGATACATACAGAGTAAATGCAAAAGGCTAGGGCAGAATACATTATGCTTCAGTTGAAGTGAAAAAGGCAGGGGTAGCAATCCTCATCTCAGACAAAGTAGCTGCAGAAATAGATCTCATTAAAAGAGATAAGGAGGGAAACTATATCCTCCAAAAAGTTGCCATAGACAATGAAGCAATTTCAATATTAAATATGTATGTACCCAGTGGAATACCATCCAAATTCTTAGAGAAGAGACTGAAGCAGTTACAAGAAGATAAAGGCAAAAATACTCGACTGGTGGGAGACCTCAACCTCCTCCTCACAGAATTAGATAAAACAAACCATAAAATAAATAAGAAGGAATTTAAGGAGGTAAATAGAATGCTAGAAAACTTAGACATTAAAAGACTGGTGGAGAAAATTGCATACTTTTTTCCCCTGTAGTGGCACCTACACAAAAACTGACCATGTCACATCAAATGCAGAAAGGCAGAAATATTGAATGCATCCTTTTCTGATCATGATGTAATAAAATTCAATGGCAACAATGGGCCATGGAGAGATAAAACTAAAACTAATTGGAAACTAAATGATCTCACTTTAAAGAATGAATGGATCAAATAATAAATTAAAGAGAGATTTAATGATTTCATCCAAGACAATGACAATAATGAAACAAAACACCAAAACATATGGGATATAGCAAAAGAGTCATTAAGGGCTATACTATATCTTTAAATACTTACATGAATAAAATAGAGAATAATAATTCAATGAACTGAGCTTGCAAATAAAAAAGTTAAAAACTTTAAATACCAAATCAGAAATTCTAAAAATTAAAGGTGAAATTAATAAAATCAAAAGGAAGAAAGTTATTGAATTGATAAAACCAAGAGTTGGTTTTATAGGAAAAAACAATAAAATAGATAAAGCTTTGGTTAATTTGATTAAAAAATGAAAGAAGGAAATCAAATTAGTAGTCTCTCTCTCAAAAATTAAAAAGATGAACTCACCATCATTGAGGAGGAAATTAAAGTAATTATTTGGGACTATTTTGCTCAACTGTATGCCAATAAATTTGATAATCTAGGTGAAATGGATGAATATTTACAAAAATATAAATTGCCAAGGTTAAATGAAAAGGAAATTAAATACCTTAAATAACCCTATCTCAGAAAAAAGAAATTCAAGAAGACATTAATAAACTCCCTAAGAAAAAAATCTCCAGGGTCATATGGATTCACTAGTGAATCTATCAAACATTGAAGGAGCAATTAGTTCCAATTCTATTTAAACTATATGGAAAAAATATATGAAGATGGAATCCTGCCTAATTCCTTCTATGACAACAATATGGTAATGATACTTAAACCAGAAAAAGTCAAAACAGAGAAAGAAAATTATAGATCAATTTTCCTAATGAATATGTATGCAAAAATCTTAAATGAATTCTTATCAAAGTGATTGTAGAAAGTTATCGCTAGGATAAATACATTCTGACCAAGCAATATTTATTCCAGGAATGCAGGGTTGGTTCAACATTAGGAAAACTGTCAGCATAATTGACTACATCAATAACAGAAATTACATGATTATTTCAATAGATGTTTAAAAAAGCCTTTGACAAAATACAGCACCTATTCCTACTAAAAACACTGGAGACAAATGTTCCTTAAAATCATAAGCAATATTTATCTGAAACCATCAACAAGCATTATATGTATTGGGGATAAGCTAGAAGCATTCCCAATGAGAATGGGGTGAAACAAGGATGCCTATTATCACCATTACTATTCATATTAGCTTCAGCAATAAGAGAAGAGAAAGAAATTGAAGGAATTAGAATTAGGAAGGAAGAAACAAAACTCTTACTCTTTGCAGATGACATGATGATATACCTAGAGAATCCTAAAAATTCATCTAAGAAACTCCTAGAAACAATTAGCAACTTTATCAAAGGGTCAGGATATAAAATAAAGCCACATAAGTCCCTAGCTTTTCTATATATTACCAATAAGATAAGGCAGCAAGAGTTAGAAAGAGAAATTCCATTTAAAATAACATCAGACAACATAAAATACTTGGGAGTCGACCTGCCAAGTCAGACTCAGAAATTCTATGAAAACAACTATTCACTTTTCACACAAATAAAATCAGATCAAAATAATTGGGCAATTATCAATAGTTCATGAATGGGCCTAGCTAATATAATAAAAATGACAATTTGATGTAAAGTATACTACTTATTTAGTGTCATACACTCAAACTTCCAAAAAATTACTTTAATAAGCTAGAAAAATTATAATGAAATTCATATGGAGAAATAAAATGTCAAGAATATCAAGGGATTTGAAGAAAAATGCAAATGAAAGCAACTTAGTCTTACTAGATCTTACCAGATCAAAATTATATTTTAAAGCATCAGTCATCAAAACCATCTGAAACTGGCTAAGAGAATGTTGGATCAGTGGAACAGATTAGGTGCAAAAGAGAGAATGAAATAATAATAGCAACCAAAGAGTTCAACTTCTGGGATAAGAACTCTTTCTTCAATAAAAACTATTGGGAAAATAGGAAGTTAGCATGGCAGAAACTTAAATTAGACCATCATTTCACACCCTACACCAAGATAAGATCAAAATGCTAGTTTTAGACATAAAATACAACATTATAAGCAAATTTAGAGATCAAGGAATAGTTTATCTTTCAGATCTATTGAATGGGGAGCAGTTTATGAACCAAGAAGAGATGGAGAATGTTATAAAAAACAAATTCGATAATTTTGAATATGTTAAATTAAAAAAAACTTTTTAGAAATGTAATGAATTGGGTAACAATTTTTACAACTAGTGTTCCTGGCAAAGGACTCATTTCTAAAATATTTAGAGAACAGAGTCAAATTTATTTTAAAAAATAGCCATTCCCTAATTGACAATTTGGTCAAAGGTTATGCAAAGGCAATTTTCAGATGAGGAAATCAAAGCGATCCATAGTCATATGAAAAATTGCTCCTCATTACTGATTAGAGAAATGCAAATAAAACATCACTGAGGTATTACCTCACACTTTTCAGATTGGCCAATATGATCAGAAAGGATAATGATCAATGTTGAAGGAGATGTGGGTAATTTTGGGCACTGATGCATTGATGTTGGATTGTGAACTGATCCAAACTTTCTGGAGAGCAGTTTGGAATTATGCCCAAAGATCAATAAAAATGTGTATAGCCTTTGATCCAGCAATACCACTCCTGGGTGTGAAGAGATCATGAAAAAGGGTAAAAAAAACCCATATGCACAAAAATATTTATAGTAGCTCTGTTTTTAGTGGCAAAGAATTACAAATTTAGGGGATGTCCATCAATTTGGGAATGGCTGAACAAATTGTGATATGTGTATGTGATAGAACACTACTGTTCTATTAGAGGAGGGACAGGATTTCAGAGAAGCCAAGAAAGACTTGCAGGAATTGATGCAACAATTGATGAACAAAACCAAAAAAAACATTGTACAACATAAAAACAACATGGGGTGATGATCAACCTTGGTGGATTTGATCACTCCATCAACGCAAAGATCAAAGACAATTTTAGAAAATCTGTATTGGAGAATACCATCTGTATCCAAAGAGACAATTGTGGAGTTTAAATGAAGACTAATGATGATTATATTTAATGCTTTTAAAAAGTTGCCTTATGTATTTCATTATTGTGCTACCTCTAATATTTTCTTTCTTCCTTAAGGGCATGTTTTCCTTTTCTCTTAATACATTCAATTTTGATATATGCATATCATGGAAACAAATGTAAAGACTATCAGACTTCCTTCTGTTGTAGGGAGAGGGGAGGGTAAATAGGGAGGAGGAGGAAAAATTGTAAAATCAAAACCTTGCAAAAACGACTATTGCATATAATTGGAAAACTATTACATATAATTGGTAAACAAATAAAATATTTATATTAAAAAGAATCCCAAATAATCCCATGATTAATTCTGAAATAACATTTGCTAAATAATACTCCATTTGCTCTACTGTGGTCCAGGAGAATTAACTACATTTCTTTGTATTTACATGAATTTAGGGGTAAAATATAAAAATCAAGCCAAAAAGTATAAATGACATTTTAAATTCATCCTATTCAAAATACTGGAGGAAAGAGGAGACTTATTTTACCACTTGAAAAAACTCTATTATTTCAATTTTGACATTTTTGCTTAGTAGGCCATTTCATAAACATGTCATATTTTTAAGAAGGGCACTCCTCACATCTGTTTCAAATTTGTGGCTTTTCAAAGTGATTTTGCTTTTTCTTTCTTATGATATCTGTATCTAGTAAGTGAGAATCACTGAAAAATCACTTCTATGTATCATATTTTTTATTGCTTCAAGTCTCTATATACCCCTCAATCTGCAAACGATTAATTTATAGGTTTGACCATGTATTTATTTTTACTTTCCTTAAAAAAACTCTATGAACATTACTGAAAAGGCTTAATCATAAGATTAAGCTTTTTTTAAAATTGTATTTGGGATTTAACAAACAAAGGAAGACTGAAGAAAATTACAGGATGTCAAAAGGCACAACTTCTGGGTAAAGTAGGATACAATTTAAACTCTGTCTCTCTGTCTTTCTCTCTTTCTCTCTCTCCCTCTCTCTCTTCCTCTCCCTCTTATTCCAGCACACACACACACACACACACACACACACACACACACAAGCACACACATATACACACATAAATATAAACACATAAACATACTCAAAGTCCAACATGCTTAAGTTTTCTATGTAATACAATGTAAAAACCTATTTAATAAATCTATGTTGCTTCTTAACAGGTTGATTGTTTTCACATGGTAAAAGTCACAGAAGCCTAAAATGCAGGCTTTCTGATTTGAGGCTTATTTTCTAAGCTGTTTCCTCCCATTTCCTCTATCATATGTAAACTTACATCAAAAATTTAAGAAAACTGAGTATACAGAGAAAATGCCAAACTGCCTCTTTTCTTCCCCTTGTCACTAAGGAATAACTGCTGTAGAAGTCTGGAGAGTAACCAAGGCAAAGTAAATGTTTCCCTTCCCTCTCTGTAATCCCACTTCCATTCCACCCCTAACAAAGTCATTTTCTAATGCCTGGCTTTCACATGTCATAAAGTACTAGCCTGAAGCCAGTTTCACAGCAACTGTTCCAGCCACTCTATGTGCTTGTCAGATGGAGAGCTGCCATGGTTTGATTTATGAGGCTTGGCTTCTGAAAAAAAATTAGATGATAGAACTTTTCCCTTCATGTGAAACTTCACAGTTCCTTTATAAACTTAAGGAGGAAACAGTATCATAGATTTCTAGCCTTTAAATAAACAGAAATGACAGATAGCATCACTGACAGATGAAAGGGTTATTAAGAATATTAGAAAATTGGAAATTTGCCCCTGGTCTGACCTCTGGTTGGCTTGGGAGGCTCCAACCAGTCTTTTGTTGTTACATCTCAGGTCTTTGAACCCATTACAGGAGATGAACTCTCTGCTCCCTCATTCAACTGCTGCTTTTCTGGAGCTAATTAATGATTGAAAAAGCACTATATAAATATGCATAGTATTAATGAATACAGAGAATTTAATTAAAGTCAACATCCTTTTATGTCTTCCTCATCACTTTAATGTTTCATATGTAGAAGCAAAAGATTTGTCTGTGTTCAAGTAAGATGTATTTATGCAAGAAGTAGAAACAGGTCACTAGTGTGAGGGTTATGTGCTCACCACCTTCTCAATGATAAGCTTCTACATGCCTTGATAAATTAAAGCTTGGAACATCATTTTATGGTGGCTAATCTTCCTGCTCAAAAAGACAGTTATAAAATATACCTGACTGGATTAAATTCATTTATTTGATTCTCAATGATTCATGCATTCAGGGCTGGTCAGAGACAAAATCGCAAATGGTATACTTGCAGGTTGTTTTATTGTTGCTGCTCATTCAAGTCTGACTATTAACCTTGGGATTCATACTGTCTTTGGGATTTTGTTGGCAGAGATCCTGGAAGACTTTGATATCTCCAGTGGATTAAGAGAGGTTAAGTGACTTGACCAGTCACACAGTTAATAGGTATCTGAGGCTAAAATTGAAAGCAAGTCTTGACTTCAGACCTCGTGATATATCTACTGAGTTACTTAGCTGCTTTCTTTTTGTGCAGATTGTTCTAGAATTCCGTGTCTTCTAATTTCAGGATTTTAATAATTTTCCCTAGCATAATTTTTTAACAAGATTATGAAACCTTTTAATTGCCAAGAAACTATAGCATTTTAAAAGACAGAGTTTTATTTAGAAATGTTTTACTCCAACTAGTTCCTTTTTTAGAGAAAGAAATCAAGGTCCCCAAATACTAAAAGACTTACCTAAGGTCAAAAAAGTAGTCTCCATTAAAGGTGAAATTAAAAACAGATTTCCAATTAAAACTGAATCCTCATACCCTTATCCCAAACCTTTCTTGACTCTTCCTTGCAACTCCTTAAAAAGCAGTTAACACTGTCATATCACTCGGAATATTTGTAAGTAGAGTACTGATTTAGCTAATGAATTAATTTAGCATGACATTCTGATGTCAGAGTAGGAATTACTATATTATACCTTAAAAGTGATATGTAAGATCAGAGAGTTATAAATCTGGAACTAGAAGTGACATTAGTGGCACTTGTGTTTAACTTCTATTTTATAAGTGAGAAAACTCAACAGTTAGGGAGTTTAAACAACTTGGCAAAGGTCACACAGTAAGTGACATAGGCAACTTTTGAGTTCAAATTCTCCTGCTGCAATTCCAGAACTCTTTCAACCGTTCCTCTTTGCCACTTTCATTTGATAGAAACATTAACAGCCTTAACTCAAAGGAAAGATAGATTTAATTATCTAAGGTCAAGTGTCAGGTCCAAGTATAGTAGATATTTTGGTCAGGATATCACTTGTTATTACTTGAATCATACAGATGCAGTCTGCTCTGCTTATGTATAAGTTAGGTCGGAATTTAAAACTTATCTCTTGACAGACAAAGGTATGATGTTACAAATCCCTGATCAAAAGATTTCTTTCAATTAACCTTTCAACTTTTTTTCTTCCATCCAACAGATTAAAACAGAAAGTACCAAAATAACTCATATAGTACTAATCCCAATAAGATATTCCCACTTTCCCAAATCCATTTTACAAATGATCTTTTCGTTTAAAGTACGTATTTTGCTGAATGATAATGCAATAGAAATTTTACTCATTAATTCATTCCACAGTTAAGTGCTTACTTTGTATCAAGCTCCTTTCTAGATAATGGAGGAGATACAGTTTAGTTATAACATAAACATTTCTGTCACAGAGCTGTTAGAGTCAAATACAGATATCTACAGTAAACTGTATCCTCTTCTATTTAGAGGGGTGCAGTAAATAAATACCTACGTGTCTCCAAAATTGGTCCAAATTTAGTCTGGTGCATGAAAATTACATTTTTGGTCACAAAGAGAGAACAGCATCACATGATAAATGTATTAAAGAGATGGGATGGGAGAAGTATTTTGTGAGGTTCATGAAGAGGTCTTTGCCCTGGAAATCCCTGAAATGTGGGATACACAAATTCCTCATTCTATTTTTATAATATATTATTTTGTTAATACTTTTTGCAATACCCTTCCCCAATTACTAATGCCATCCCTCCCTAAAAGTCTCATGGGGATATATAGATACAGATACACACAGGTACATGTATGCAATTACACATGAACATGTGTGTACACATAGTAGACATGTGTTATACATGCACAAATGTATTCAGACATGTACATGCTGCATATATAAAATGCATAACTATATTACAAAGGGTGTATATATTATATACACACACATATCTATATGTGTATGTGTATTAAACATTGTTGTTTTTTTTATCCAAAAGCAGATAAGCTATAGAAAAGTATGATTCTTTTGCATCTATGTTCCTTGTATCCACAACTCCTAGCAGAGTGTCTAGAACATAGTAGATGCTTAATAAATAGCTGTTCATTGATTGACTATATTACAAACTGAACTTATCAATGCAGGCTTCACAGGGAGTTGGAGCTTGAATGGAATTTTAGCAGAATGGAATGCAGAGAAATGCATCCCTTTGTAGTTATTGGTAATTGAATGACTAAAGACATGCTAAAGGGAGAGCTGGAACATATGCAAAAGATATAGAGTCATTCTGTTAGGCTGAGGTGTAGAGGGAGATAAAATGATTTGTTTGATAAAATCTTGGAAAGTTTGAGAAAATATTGTAAAAGGTCACAGCAGGTTGTAGAGATATTTGAAAACTAAAGAGAATTGGGAGTTCACTTGGTAGGCAATTGATAACAGAATTCTTAAGTGGAGGATGACCAATCAAATCTAGCTAGAAGATAAAAAATATTGTAATAGTTATCCATTATTCTATGTCAAATCTTCCCCTCCGACTTCTTTTCTATTACCTTCAATTTTAACCTGGTTTCTCCATACAAAAAACAAAATCAACAAGAACCAATATGAACACCTCATTTGAACCATTCAACTTATTTTCCTGTATTTCTCTTCTCTCAATTAGATTCCCTGAAAAAAACTGACTATACAATCCTTACTTCCTCATCCCCAACCACTTCTCAACTCCTTGCAATCTGGCCTCATCACTCAATTGAATCTTTTGAATAATTTTTTTTCTGAGAATATGAATTTATATAAATTTGGGGGTCACTTTTGAGAAAAAAAACTTAAAGCATGACTTTTTTTTTTAAGTTTTTGCAAGGCAAATGGGGTTAAGTGGCTTGCCCGAGGCCACAGCTAGGTAATTATTAAGTGTCTGAGACTGGATTTGAACCCAGGTACTTCTTACTCCAGGGATGGTGCTTTATCCACTTCGCCACCTAGCTACCCAAAGCATGACTTTTCTTCTGCCAAATTAAATTCTTTTAAAAATCTTAATAAATCTAAACACATTAGAATATCTTTTCTTTCCTAAGTCAACTGTAAAATAATGGTGACAATGAGGATGATGATATGAAAATGATGTGACTTTAACATCACTTTTAAACTTACTATGAGCTTACTATGAGCTTACTATGCTTAAAGGTTTTTGCAAATATTATCTCAATTGATCCCTACAATAATCTTGAGAAGTAGGTATTATTGGGACTATTATCCCAATTTTACATTTGAGAAAAGTAAAACAAACTGAGTCTAAGTGACATTCTCAAGGTCACACAACTAATAATATTCTGAGAATAGGATTTTAGCTGATGTTCTGACCCAAATTTGCTGTATTACTTTACTACCTAGCTACTGAATTACTGTACTATCTATCTGTGTATATGTGTATGTATTTAAGTATGCATGCATGTAAACTTTGCTGTAGAAAATTTCTTTTGAAAGTATACTTTTCCTCTTCTATTTAGAGAGGTGCAGTAGATAGATACCTAAGTGTCTTCACAATTGGTCACAGATGAAGTCTGGTATATGAAAATTACATTTTTGGTACAAAGAGAGAAATAATAGTGGGAATTTAAAGTGGTATAGAAGTAAATTTAAATTTTATATAATTAAGGGGGCAGTTAGGTGGCACAATAGATAGAGCACCAGAGTCAAGAGACCTAAGTTCAAATATCAGCTCAGTCATTAGATACTTACTAGCTGTGTGACCTTGGGAAAGCCACATAACCTCATTTCAACAACAACAAAAAGTTTTATGCAATTAGAGAATAATCCTAATAGGATTATTATCCAGTTATCCAGGAGTAGAATCGACTGTCACAAGACACAGAGTTCCCTATCATTTGAAAAATATTTTCAATGAAACTGGGTAATTATTGCTTATTGGACAATTACACAGAGTATTTCTATAGAAGTAAAGGTTACATTGAATGGCCTTTTAACAAATCAGAAGTATTTTTAATTATGTGACTAATGAATATTTTTCTATAGAGTAAGAAGGTTTTTAATAACATCATTAAATATACAATTTAGTATGTGATCATACATAGAAAGGCACACCCATTTTACAGATGTTTTCCTAAAATGTCATTCTTTAGCCTTTTGAGAATTTGTCATTTAATTTCCATTTTTTTCCTTTTTCTAAAGCCATGATTTCTCTGATATTTGAATCCTAGTATTAATTATGTCATTTAAAGAAAATGTAATTCAAGCTTTAAAGAATCACAAGTCTAATATTTTATTTTATAGCTAAAAGCAAAACCTATACATCAACTGACAATAATAAATACTTTATTTTGGTTTTTTGGATTATATCTTTGTGCAGTAGTGTTGCTGATCTCTATGTGACCCATTACTCATACTTTCAAAGACCATATTAGGATAGAAGTTATATATATTTTGAAGAATTTCTGATTAGTGTGAAATTATATTTTCTTTATTAATTATTGGGCTATGCAAAGTAAGATTTTCTGACACATATGTGTAAGGATCATAATTATTCCATGCAACCTGGAAAAAAAGCAATTTTTGAGTTCACTTCCTTTCTTCTTACCTATAATACAATAAATTTATCATGCTGATGTGACATGTTCATTTCCTAGCAGGTATCTCTATACTTTGTCAATAATCCTTATTAGCTAGTTTTTTTTGCTGTTTGATATTTTGTCTCTACTTGTTATTTTAAGTATGGGAATCTGAGTGTCTCTCATATGATTCATTGCTGTCAGTCTATACTAACAGTATTTGACAAGATGTCCAGTTAACTTGGATCAAGAATAGGTACTGGTAAGAAGAAAGCTGTACTGCAGTATGCTACAAAACATATTGATGGAACATTATCTAACAAGGAGCATAAACAGAAGAGCAGATTTAATTTCATCTTTTACAAATAAAGGCTAATATTTCAATGGGAGATTTTAAAGAAAATTAATTATTTAGACATCAGAAGTAAGGGAACATAAATAAGGATCAGTGGTTTTATTTAGCTAAAGAATGTCTCCTCTAGATATCTTCAGCGAATTTTAACACTTCTCTTGATATTTTTAGTAGCTTTTTTTTCCTCCTGAGAGATAATACTACTGACTAAGGGATTGAATATCTGGAATGCCTAAGGCAAGGTTGTACTTCCAAAGGAGTCCTTCCTCCCACACAAAACAAAGAAATAGAAAGATGGTAGACTCAAACTTAATAATGCAGATATTAGGGTTACTTATTAAGCCAGGATAAGCTAAGTTCTTTTTCTATGCTTTTAAATAGCAAGTTAAGAAATACCTAGAAATAGTAACTTCTAACAAAGAAAGAATCTGACCCAGTTTCCACACAATATATAATCTTATCATGGTCCATTTGTTTTAATGTCCCTATGTCTCTGTTTAGATGGAGTATGGAAATCAAGGAAACATATTAAAACAATTGTCAGAGGACTTCTGGCAA
This sequence comes from Macrotis lagotis, assembly GCF_037893015.1. NCBI lineage: Eukaryota > Metazoa > Chordata > Mammalia > Peramelemorphia > Peramelidae > Macrotis > Macrotis lagotis. Next base: position 149,659,156 of record NC_133660.1, on the reverse strand, counting down.
GACAACTTTCCAGAAAGGAAATCCTGAATGGTCACCATTGAGAAACTCATTGGTGTGGGAAACAAAGGTTACCAATTTGGACCATCAAGATTAGTAAGATAAAAGTTAAAAAATATATTTGAAATAAAACAGTCTAGATCATTTAAATTCAATGTATCATGAAGTTGCTATAATAAAGAATCAGGAGATGCATACTGGCATAGGCAGGAATCTTGTATGATCACAATTGTTGAGATGGCATTTATGCTATTGCCATCTGAATTGTGCAGAATTATTTTATGGTTCAAGCTCTTGTGAAGGTAGCCATAGGATCCTGGAGATCATATTCATGTCTCTCAAATTCTAAAGATGCTATTATATAGGAAGGGATTCTGATTTTTCTTTAAATTATCTTGTGAGGAACAGTTGATTTAAGTCCAGAGAGGGGTATATATCAGGTAGGAGAGGATATCCTTAGTTTACAGAAACCTTCAAAACCATCTACCAAATCACGAGGGGGTCATGATCAGTGGTAGTAGAGATGAATTTCCTTATCAATGAGATGCAGAAGATTTTAATAAAAAAATTCACATGAAAGATTAGCAAGATTTTCTGAAATTTTCTTGAAATCTTGATGTATTGGTACTCAAATAATTTTTGAGAGGAGATAATTATCTGAAAGAAAAGCAGCATGATTGTGTTCTTTGGAATGAGACAACTTCAACTTATTTGAATTTTTGATTAAAATAGATTTCTTTGAGGGATAATAAATTTAACACTTCAAAATATCAATATCAATATTTATCTAAGAAAATATGACACAATACAACTTTAAACAGATTACAGAAAGTTAAAAACCTAATGATTAAGGACTTATGTAACAGACAACTTCCAGAGTGTTCCTAATTTGTGAAGTATAGATATTGATTGTTTCATATTTAAATTTCCAAAAGATTTCTTAGAATTTGCTCTGCAAGAGCAGTCACAAATTTTAAAATTTCATTTTAATTCTTCAAAAATACTAATATTTCATTGCATTGGAATATATTTTGGTAATGATATTACATTTTCTGAGAAAAGAGAAATATTTCTGCAGAGGCAAATTAAAAAAAAGCAGCTTACCAATTATTTGAGAGGCAGTGAGACATATAATACTGTAATAAGTTAACATTTACATTTAATCTCTTTTGCTGTTGTTTAGTCATTGCCAGATCTCTGTGATTCCATTTGTTTTTTTTTTTTTTTGGTAGATACTAGAATGGATTCCCATTTCCTTCTCCAATTCATTTTCTAGATGAGGAAACAGGGGTAAACAGGGTTAATTAAGTGACTCACCCAGGGTCACTGCTAGAAAGTATCTGAGTCAGAATTTAAATTTATGCCCTCCTGATTTCAGGACTTTCACTCTATCTTATGGACCACCGATTTGTCCTTGGTCTCTTTACTTTTTTTTTTTTTTAGGTTTTTGGAAGGCAAATGGGGTTAAGTGGCTTGCCCAAGACCACACAGCTAGGTAATGATTAAGTGTCTGAGGTCAAATTTGAAATCAGGTACTCCTGACTCCAGGGATGGTGCGCTATCCACTTCCTTTGGGAACTAAATTTCTTCCTCATATTTTTATTCTTCCATCCTGTTACACCTATTATAGTTTTACTTCTTTCCCTTCACAGAAAAGCCAAGAGTCAGAAATTTCAACAAAGTAGCCTTCTATGCTTTATTTCTTGAGGCCTTAATTTATTTAATATCCAACAATGAATTTTTATCCATTCCCCCAATAAAACTTATCTGCTTTAATTGATATATGTTGGTGGATGAGAGAGGAAAATTTCATAAAATCCTGCTATAATTCAATCCATTTTTTTAGTTTTTTTTTTTTTTTATTGCAAGGCAATGGGGTTAAGTGGCTTGCCCAAGACCACATGGCTAGGTAATTATTGAGTGTCTGAGTCCAGATTTGAACTCAGGTACTCCTGACTCCAGGGCCGGTGCTCTATCCACTGAGCCATCTGGCTGCCCAATTCAATCTATTTTTAGTGGATGTAAAGCAATACAAATGTATGGTATTTAAGCTCAGGGTTTTGTTATGCATAACAATCATTTCATTCATCTTGGCTTAATTTCTTATCCATTAATTCCTTATCCATAAATAATAAATATTTTTAATGCTGTGCCCATTATGCTTCAAATATTGTACTAGGCTGTGGGTACAAATTTTTTTTGTTTTTTTTAAAGCAATTTTCCTTTATATTGCCATCACCTCCTTTTGTCATATAACATATGGAACTTCTCCACATAACAAATCTAGATAAGTAAAACAAACAGCATATTGTTCACATTTAACAACTTATTTCTCACTTTTCAAAGAAGAGATCAGATTTCACACTTCCATGATTCTATTATTTTGTGACTATCAGTCTTGTGTTGGAAAAATTGTTGCACTGAAAGATGTTCCAGTTTTATTTGCATTCATAAAAGAAAATTCTTGCAATATCATAAGATTCTATAATATGCCTATAATATGTTTAACTATTCTACAAATTGATGAATACATACTTTATCAACAAGTTGTTAATATATATATATAAATATGCATTTATGCATTTCTATGTATATAAACATTTACATATACAAAAGAATCTCACTTTTTAAGAATCCTGGTGTATGTATGCTTTGCTTTAGGAGGAAAAAAGTTTTTGCAAAATTTAACTTGCAGGGCAAACAAAATTTCACAATATGAACATCATGTTTGGACTTGAACAGCTCCAGAAGAGATAATTTTCAATGTTTTTGTTTTTTTGTTTTTGTTTCTTTGCTTTCAAATGTCAATGGAATTTCCCTCAGAACACATTGTCCATTTCTACTTCAATATTTTATCCATAGACAATCCCTTCTTACTATTCATAATCATCCCCTTTACTCATGCCCTGACTACCCCTTATTTGAACTGTTGCATAGCCTTCCAATTGGTTCCTTTCAATTACTAGCCCTCTAGAATTCACTCAGAAACAAATGTTAAAAAAATCAATGAGTCAAAACATGAAAGCAATTCAAAAAAAAAGAGAGAGAAAGAAATGAAGGCAGTGTTGTTAATCTTACTTTTAGTGAAAGTAGTATAAGAGAGAACATTACCTATAATGAAATCCCGATGTTCTAATGGAAGGAGATTCTCCTTCCAAGCAATAACCCTTCCTCCTCCTCCCTCTTGTCTCCCTCATGCCAAACACAGTTCTTCTTAAAGCTAAATTCAGGCTATTTTTTAATAAATGAAGTTAGAGTAAAATCTACTAATATTTTAGAGAGGATAAAAGGAGATAAAATAATTAGGACACTTTAAAATGTATTTATGTTATTATTAATTTTGATTTATTATTTCTGCCAAATTTATTTCAAATTAACCTAACAAAACTTGTTGAATAGTGAGACCCTAACTGGTATTTTGTACTCTTGGGCATATCAAATACTATAGCCTATATGCAATTGATGCATGGTTACTTAGATGCTGCAATTTATCAACTTTACTATTTTTTAACAATAGGAGACAATTTTTAATAATTACTGTTTTCATTTCTTTTTTAGGTTTTTGTAAGGCAAATGGGGTTAAGTGGCTTGCCCAAGGCCACATGGCTAGGTTCATTTTCACTTCTATCAGGTATTTATACTTCTTCTTTATTCCGACATTGCTATTATTGAATTCCTAACTTTTTTATTCTTTTGGACATTAATATGATTTTTAAAAATTTTGATTGTTTCTAAAAAGCAAAACCTCTGTAGGTTATTAGTGGAAAAATAAGATTGTAAATTGATTTAGGTAAAATAATCATTTTAATTATATTGTTACAAACCAACCATGAACAATGATTATGTATGAAATTATTTAAGCCTTCCTTTATTTCTAAAAATTAAAAAAAACATATTAGGTACTAATCTTCATATATCTAAATATGTCTTGATAAATTAACTCTTAACTATTTTAAGAATTTTATAGTAAATTCTATCATTTTTTAATGATTTCCTCTTGCTTTATTTTATAATAACAAAAAAGGTCTAGGGTGAAATTCTATGTACAATATTAGATGCACTTACTGTATAAAGTATCTTTCTTTTTATTTTCACAAGGTGGGGCTTCAGAAAGATAAGGGTTAATGTAATAATGTGATATTTAAATAAAAAATCAATATGACTGTTTTAAAGTGTTTTCCCCTAAAATGAAAAGATTTACATGATGCTGAGTGAAATTAACAGAAACTAACAGAACAGTAGAAAATTCAACAAAATAACAGCAACATTGTGTGATGATCATTTATGACAGAATTAGCTATTCTCAGCAATAGAGTGATCCAAGACAATTCCAAAAAATCATGCCTAAAAAAATACTATCCATATCGAGAGAAATTTCTATGGAGTCTGAATGCAGATCAAAGCATACTGTTTTCATTTTTTTTTGTTTTCTCTTTTTCACAGCTTTTTTTCTTTTGTTTTTATTCTCCTTTCACAATAGGACTAATGTGGAAATAATTATACATGTACAACCTATATCAGATTGCTAGCTGTCCTGGGTGGGTGGGGGGCAGAAGGAGGGAGAAAAAAAGGAACTCAAAATCTTAAAATAATTCGATGCCAAAAATTATGTTTACACATAACTGGGGGGAAAATAGGATATTAATAAGTGTAAAAACTTTCTAAAGTAAAAATAAAGAAAAAAATAAAACATATATTCTACCAATGAATTGCTGGCTTGTTTCTTTATTTATTCTCCAATGCTTTTTTGTTTTCACACACATGGCTATGATTATTTGGTTTTATCCATCATATCTTTTTAGAAATTTTTATCTTTTTCTTCTCCATTTCAACTCCTTAAAAGAGAAGCACAATAAAAAATCCAAGTAGGGAAATAAGGAATAATAACTAAAGTACTTATCTATATTTGGAATCTATTAGTAATTCTTCTTCTCTTCACCCAGTCCATATTATATGTTTTATTTGCCCCTTCTAACATTTTCATTAACTTTAGTAATTATCTCTCTATAATTTCTGATTCTTTTTGTGATTTCCCAATTGTACAATCTTTCTTAAATTTCATCTTTTCTTTCAATTTGTCCCCATTTCAATACCCAAATTTCTGTTCTCATCTTATCTTGCTCATTCCTAAAAAGAATGAGATACATGAAATATCTTCACTCCCTGAACCCGAAATCTTGTGCTTATATAGTAGTTTTTTCTTTAGCATCTCAATTATTTTTTAAGAAATAGTGTTAGTCTTTTTGCTTCTCAGTTTTTTTTTTGCTATGGTAATTTTTCTTCCTTTCCTATTCATTTTTAAATCCCTAGACCTTGAGTCTACTTTCATCTTCTGCCTTAATGATTCTTTTTTTTTAGGGTTTTTTTTTGGCAAGGCAAATGGGGTTAAGTGGCTTGCCCAAGGCCACACAGCTAGGTCATTATTAAGTGTCTGAAACTGGATTTGAACCCAGGTACTCCTGATTCCAGGGCTGGTGCTTTATCCACCGCGCCACATAGCCACCCCTGCCTTAATGATTCTTACAAGATTAAACAGGTAATTCACATTGTTTTTCTCAGGCCAGTTCTTTATCTTTTGCATTTTTTATATACTAGATTCCAATTTTTTTCTTTCCTTCCACTTATTTGATGTAAATGGTGCCATTTTTATTGTTTCCATAATATGTGTCACCTTTTTTGTATTTTTTATAGATTAATTTTTATTTTTAATCATTGTTGAATTTAGGGATTAGCAAAATTGGGAATCATTTCAGTTGGTTTCTATTCATATTTTTTATTTTGTCCAATGATTCAAATTGTTCTGAACTATTTTCTTCTATGATTTCTAAAACAGTATACATGTTTCTTATTTTAGTAACTCAATGATCCTTAAATTATCCCCTTAAATTATACTATACTTCATTTTATACATATATATATGCGTGTGTGTGTGTATAAATGTATATATATAGATAAATGTGAATATATATATGTTCATTCAATTTTCCATCTTTTTGATTAGCAATATTGTATACAACATCATTTAATATATTTCCTCTATTTGATTTTCAAGGTTTTCATTATTTTAAGGATTTTCCATCTTCTGAGATTGACTTTATTTCCTTATCCAATCCTTTTCAAAATTTCTAATTTCACTACTCTTCTTTATTTCCTTTAATTTCTTTTTAATTTTCTTTTTTATGTTTTACTTTTCCAAATAATATTATGAAAGGTTTTTTTTTCATGCTCATCTATATGCCTATGCATATTGCTAAGTTACAAAATTTCCTTCCAACCTCCCCATCCCACTCAGCTCCCCACAGCAACAGTCAGGTTAATAAAGTATTTACACATTTGTGTTAAGTATGTTTACAGGTTAGTTATTTTGGGTATAAGGAATTAGGATTAAGGGAAAGAAATACATAATACATATGTGTATATATATATATATATATATATGTGTGTGTATATAAGTATATATATATGTATATATATATACATATATATATACATATACATATATTTAGAAGTGAATGTAGTATTCCTCAGATTCTGAAGGATTATTTTTGCTGTGTTTTGTTTTGTTTTGTTTTTTCTTCCTCCAGATGGGGATAGTACTGTCCATGGCTGGTATATTGCAGTGGTCCTAGCTCTCTTAATTGCTGAGAGGAGCTGCTTCCATCAGGTTTGATTATCTCATAATGTTGTTAATGTGTACATTGTTCTCTTGGCTCTGCTCCCTTTACTTAGCATCAGATCCTGTAAGTTTTTCCATGATTCTCTAGAGTCTGACCATTTATGGTTTCTTATAAAGCAATAGTATTCCACAATATTCATGTACCATAACTTGCTTAACCATTCACCAATTGATAGCCATCGCCTCATTTTCTAATTCTTTGCCACTACAAAGAGAGCTGCTATAAATATTTTGGAACATGTGGGACTTTTCCAAATTCTTATGATTTCTTCTGGGTGTAAGCCTAGAATTGGAATTGCTGAGTCAAAAGTTATTAACAGTTTTATTCCTTTTTGGGGATAGTTCCATATTGTTCTCTAAACCTTAATTTCTTTAAGTGATTCTTCTATCCATTCTCTCTCTTTTTCGTTTTTGCTTTTACAAGGCAATGGGGTTAGTGACTTGTCCAGTGGAACTCAGATCCACCTGACTCCAGGGCTGATGTTCTATCCACTGTGCCACCTAACTGCTCCACTTCTATCCACTCTTAAAGACTTTTTGGTCAAACATAGAATCAGCCACGGACTTATTAACTATTTTCTTCTCTTGAAAAGCAGTCCTGTATTGTACTGGGAATATTCTTATTTTTCTCCATTTTTTAGTCTCTTTTAGGCATGATGACAAAAGCCAGTCACACATCTTGAAGTTTCTTCGAAATTTCTCTTGGCTTTCCTTCATCAAAGAGCTAGACAGTTGTTAATAGCCAAAAAGGTTTCTTTAACCTTACATACAATAAAAGTATGATCACGCCCAACAAAGTTGGATGAAATAGTCACAGAGTAGGGCAAATGTAGAATCCAAAGTCTTCTACTTTTATATTCCAAATTAGGTTGAATATCTGAAACTTCTACTTTGACACTGACAAATATCAGGACCAATGTAGTAATATGGGACTTATGGCTCATGACCATTTTTTTGGTTTTGTCTTGGGGGATGATTTGCTTTATATGAGTTTTTTTTCATTCATCCCTTATTTATTTAAACCATTCTTTGATTTGACTGTTTCTTCTTTTTCTGGATGTGATTTTATTAGATCTCACAAAATAAGACCTGATTATTTCAAGACCACTATGATCATCTCCCCTTAAAAGAGCTTTTAATTCATAGAATTTGTGCATAGCCACCATGGACAATAGTCTTTTCAGATATACAGATGCACCGATAATGTTTATTATGTTAGTACTCTAAAATAATATCTTGCCAATTATTACCTATTTCTTCTTCCTGTGTACCCCTCAAAAACCTTGTCTATGCCCCAATATACAAATTAACAAACTCCAAATGGTCCCCCAAATCAGGGTTTAAATATCCCATTTTCATGGGGCACTTTAGAGTATCCTCTTCTTGTTGAATAAACTCATGTCTCTGGACACCCTAAAGCAGTGTTGCCGCATGTGAGTTCTACTCTATGTTAGTATGTATGCCTGAATTGAATATTAGGCTTCCTTTTCCCTTTTTTCATTTTCTTCTATTCTTAATTTTTTGCTATTAAAATATATTTTCATTGTTTTACATGCTATTTTAACATCCATACTCAATAAGGATGTTGTTCTTCTCAACATCCCTGGTTAACTCACAGATAATTTTTTTGAGAAATAAGGCAAGTTCCTTTTGATAGCCATTTCTATGTTAGTGATACATGCCATCATGAGAAAGCAAGAGAGTGGTAGAAAGGAGGAGTCAATAGGAAAACCTGCTTTCCTCCCAGGATGTCCTCTTTTCTTTGGACATAAACTGAGTACTCACACATGAACTTAATTTATTGATGGCTCTGCCTGTATTGTAAAAGATTGGTGCTTTGGACCTAGATATAGAAATCAAGAGTCAATATGGGAACCTTATGTCCTTTCTTTTGGGGCTCCTTTCTGACAGTGGACAATCAAAAATTAATAGGGGTGTAGTACTTTCTACATCACTATCATTACCATAGAATTTCAGAATGACTGTTCCAAACTTATCATTTCTATCTCAAGCTACCAGGTCCAACTCCTTCAACTCCAGATGGATTTGTATACTATTTAAGTCATAAGTTAGGATAAACTTAAAGTAGAGGGTTATGACCATGAAATAAGATGCGGGGCTGTTTCTAGGAAATTTAAGAGAGAAATAATTATCAGGGCTCAAAATAGAGTCCAGGTGGTTACAATGGGAAGAAGTACAGAAAATACAAAATTCATAAGGAGTAAAGGTGCTACTATAACTCTCACTTCACAAATGAAAAACTCAGATTTAAATTTATTAAGTGCCTTTCTCAGAATAAAATAGCTAGGAAGTATATGAGATTATGTATATGGCTATGCTTGGCAAACTCAATTTTGCTGCACCAATTCCATAAAGGAATTTTTTAATAAAAAAATTTAAAAAATTTCTGGGTTGAGATATTTCACTATGTGTCATAGAAAACTCTCAGTTTCACCCTAGATCAACAGGTCTTGATACTGGTTTCACTATATAGAGTAGGAACAGAGCTGACAGGAAGAAAAATACTTTGTATTCCATAACCTTTTTGATGACTGAGAAAGCAATGTATGGATTCGGGCTCAATTTTAATCAGTAATACATAGATTCAAAAGATTAAATTCCTTGATAGAAACTGAGGAATAATCTAATAATTTAAGGTCATGTTCATTTACATCAAGGAACTTATTAATTTACAATTCTAATGTATGCATTTTAAGTGTTCTTAGACTTGCATATGCAAACATACAGATCATCTCTTCTATTCTGGAAGAGTCATTAATGCAGTTATTATATATCTCAGTGTTTTTAAACTGGAAAGAAACATATCTCTAGTCCATTTATGAAATTCATTGCACCCTTTGGAAACATAAAAGACTACCTTCTGTATTCTGAAGAGTATTGTTTACTATCTTACAATGTTGAAATTTCAATGTATGGAAAAGGTAATAGAATAAAATGACCTTCCTAAAAATAAAGTACCTATTCCTTTCCCAGACAGAAGCCCTAAGGCAGAAATAAAACGTTAAAAAAAATAATGCTTTTCAGATGACAGAATGACCCAGTGCCTGATTCTAATTTAACTCTTTGGTATCAGAAAAGAACTTTCACAATATTATCAGAAAGACCAGAAATATTTCTAGTAACAGCCCTTTATTATTGCACATTTTTACATATAGAAAGGAAGGTTTATTGCTTAAGATATACCTGCACGGTATCCCAACACAGGACCAAGGAAGGATATGATCAGAGGAAGAAACAATATCTCCATATCAGGATAATAGCTGACATAATTAGAGTAGGGTAGACCAAAAGAATTCTACATTCCCTTATCTGGAATAGGAGAGTGATATGACTGGGGTACCATATGATAGAAGTTGGGAGTCATAAATTTAAAAGGAAAGAACAAAGTTAGAATTAGGGCATTTTATTTTTTTCTTTCATTTTTTTTTGTTTAGTGGGGTATAAATAGGGGAAGTATTATATAAACAAGAGGCCTGAAAGTTTCCAGAAAAAGAAAGGTGATAGTATGATGGATTATATAATCCTTAATTCATTTGGATCTTCACTACTATTTTTTTATTTTTTTCTTCACTACTATTAATTATAGACTTAGCTCTTTCCTTTGTGTCATTTCAATAGTAAATTTAGCATGTTCAATGTCTTCACTATTATCAAGCTCTCAAAATATTATGGTATCACAACACACAGTTAAATATTCTTATCTTATGACCTGATATTTCAATTGATTATTAAGACTGAGACCATTATTTGTTTCCTTACTATACCTCTACTTGAAATATCTATCCCCAAATCTTTATCTTTTCCCTCACAAACTCAAAATATTTTAACCAGTGACAAATAACAGATATTAACATAATTAATTAATTAATTAAGAGGTAAATATTATATTATAATATTATTGTAAGGAAAGTAAATTCTGTCAGAAAAGTTATAAATGTTATTGACTCAAGAAAAGGGAACCAAATAAACAATATGTTTAACAGCTAAATAAACTATAAAATTAATAAAATTAAAGTAGAATGACATAGACACAACTGTGATAGATTGAGCGTTAAGAACAAAAATTGTTAAAAACCAAGAAATTTTAATCCTACCCCTAACACTTATTGGATCTACGACCATAGCAAAGTCATATATCTTATTGCAAGCCACCTCAAATAAAAAAAGGGGGAAATTAGTCTACAAGTAAAGATTCTTAAAGAAAGTGCATATTGACTTAGAAAACCACATATGAAAATTATCTATGTTATGTGTTTATTTAGTTTGTTGAATATTCCCTAATTAACTTTTTATGTGGTTTAGGCTGTATTGAAGAGAATTACCAGTTGTAGTTCTCAGAAGCAAATTTTATACCTCACTGAATTTGTATTGTTGTAGATGTTGTTATTTTTATTTTTAAATCTGAGATAATGTTTCTCAAAGGATTATGTTAAGCTTGAATTAGTCAATGTATATCAAATGCTTTACTATCTTTAGTGTGTTATGTAAATTATTGCCAATAGAATATTTACTGATTATATATCTATAGTCAAAAACATTATATGAAGGGAGGATGACATACCCTTCAAGAATTTAGCAAATATTTTACTATGATGTAATATGTGGATGCTTCCTATGTATATTTGCTCCATAGTTGTATGATGTCTTTGTGTGTGTGTGTGTGTGTGTGTGTGTCTGTATCTTTTGCATATAAATTGAAGGAAAGGAAAAAAAACATAAATATTTGTTTAATTACTGCCTTATACTATGTACTCTTTTAGGTGGGTTTTTTCAAATCATATCTCAATTTATCCTCACAACAACTTAAGAAGTTTATATTATTAATTTCCTTATTTTTCAGTAAAGGAAACTGAAGAAAATAGGTGTTAAATGACTTGTTTGGGGTCCTATAACTATCTGAAGCTGGAATTGAATTTAGTTCTCCCTGACTCCAAACCAGCATTCTATCTACTAAGGCAATAACTATCAAATAAAAACAAAAAATTGATTTATTTTATTTAATTAAGGAAAAGGATATGACTGTGGGGACAGTTGTTTAAAAGTCAGGGTATAATAAGAAAACTTACAACTAATGGACTCGGTCTTATTAATCAACTAAAATATCAGGTCATAGGTTAAGAATATTTGCCTGTGTGTTGGGATACCATGATGATATGATATATTGAGAACTTGAGAATAGTGAAGGCATTGAGTATGCTAGATTTACTAGCAAAGTGACTCAAAGGAAAGAGCTAAGTCTACAATAATAATCAAATTATCAGTATTTATTTTATTTACCCATCAGCTGAGGAATGGCTAAACAAGTCATGGTACATGAATATTATAGAATATTACTGTTTTATAAGAAAGCACAAATGGTAGCATTCTAGAGAAGCATGGAATGATTTAGAGGATCTGATGCTGAGTGAAGGCAAGCAGAACCAAGAGAACAATGTACACATTAACAATGACATTATGAGAAGATCAGCCTTGATGGAAGCAGATCATCTCAGCAGTTCAGAAAGCCAGGACAACGTATTAGACTATGGACAATGTTATACCAATCCAGAGGAAGAAAAGTAAAACAAAACAAAACAAACAAAGCAAAACAAAAAAAAAAATTCTTCAGAATCTGAACATTTTATAAAAATAATGTCTTATGTATGTCTTTCCCTTAATCCTAATTTCTCATACCAAAAATGACTAATTATAAACATGATTATAAAAATATGTATATATAATGTTAACTTGTCCATCTGCCACTGTGGAGAGGAAGGTGGGAAGGGAGGGAGGAAGGAAATTTTGTAACTTAAAAATATACATGTGCATATGAATGGGAAAAATAAAAATAAATAAATAAAACAGGGACTTCCAGGATAGAGCCAAGATGACAGTTTGAATCTAACATGTTCCTAGAGCATTTCCCTACCAAAGATAAATGAATTCTCTGCACTGGCATTAAAGCTACAAATCCCTGCAAGAAAAAGAGAAGATCTGAAGTTTTCAACAATTAGCATTGTGGAGGATCTACAGTGAAGTTCAGTCTCTTTGGGTGGGTGGGGGAGTAAATCTAAGTGACATAGGAAAGCCAGTGGGAAATTTAAAACCACAGTGCTATCTAGGTCCCAACAGTTTGACAACAGCATAGATCCCAGCAGTTAGATAGCAAATCAGCAGAGAGGGTCCCAACCCCAATCTGAACACTGGGAATACTGGGGCAAAAGTCAGGACTGGGATGGAAATGAATAACCGCATAGGCAGAAACTTGACATAAAGGAAGAGATAAACAGACAAAGCCTAGATTGCACAGGCAACACCTTGGATAACAACAAGCCAGGGATCAGGCCCCAGCCCAGCATAAAACATTTGGATCTTTTTTTTCCCTATACCCCAAGAGCAGAGCTAAAACTACAAAGATGACCAAAAAAACTCCAAAAAACTGAAAGAGGGATCACTATATAAGACTACTTTGCAGATAAAAATGATAACAATGACAAGTCACAAGAAGAAATCAGTGAAAAAGAATTCACAGGGAAGTCTCAAAAGAGTGTATGAATTGGACTCAAATCCAAAAGTTCATAGAAAAACTTAAAAAAGAATTTTAAAAAACCAAAGAGGAAGAAAAATGGAAAAAAAGAAATGAGAGTCATATAGGAAAATTATGAAAACTTGACCAAAGAAATCAACTCCTTTAAAAGTAAAAATAAGCAGTAAGAGGAAATACAAAAGTTAATTGAAGAAAATAAAACCCTAAAAATTAGAATTGAACAAACAGAAACCAATGAATCTACAACACTACAAGATTCTATTAAATGAAATTAAAAGGATGGAAAAATTAAAGAAAATGAAAGTACCTTTTAGGAAAGACAAAAGACCTGGAAAATAGATTCAGGAGATATCATTTATGAATCATCAGACTACCAGAAAGCTTAGAACAAAAAAAAAAGAACCTGGAAAACATGCAGAGAATTATCAGGGAAGACTGTTCAAATCTGCTAGAACAATAAGACAATATAGCTATTGAAAGAATACACAGAGGCCCTCTTGAAAAAGACGCCAGGATAAAAACTTCAAGTGTGGTTATAGCCAAATTCCATAACTATCAAATAAAAAATTCTGCAAGCAGCAAAAGGGAACCAATTTAAATACAAAGGAAATACAATTGGACTCACATAGGACCTATTAGTTTCAACATTGATGAACTGGAAGACCTGGAATACTCTATATCATTGGGCAAAGGACCTCAGATTACATTTCACGAATTTGTGTGTCATCCTTGCACAGGGGCCATGCTAATCTCTGTATTGTTCCAATTTTAGTATATGTGCTGCTGAAGCAGGCACAGGACCTCAGATTACAATCAAGAATTCACTACCCTGTAAAATTCTGCATCTGTTGTCAGGGGGAAAATGGATTTTCAATGAAATAGAGAACTTCCAACATTTCCTGACAAAAAGACCAGAACTGAACAGGGAATTCAATCACCAAATACAGGACTCAAGAGATGCATAAAAAGGTAAATGAAAAGGGGAAAGATAAAATTAAAACAAAACAAAACAAATGTTAGTTAAGACCACCAAATTTTATACAATTCTAAAAGGGAAGATATAACACTTATAACTCTTGAGAATTGTACTTCTCTTTGAATAATTAAAGAGTAGAATATAATTGAAGACAATGGATTTAGAGGATTTGGGTATGGTTGGATCTTGTATTTCTATTGAAGAGGTCCAAGATGAAATCACTGTTTTTGAGACAAAACCTCTGATAAAAAACAGGGGAATTTACTCTAAGCTTAAGGGTCTCAGTTTCCATTGATTTATTCTAATTCTGTTATGCCCACAAAACTTGACAATTTCTTTGATGAGGGCATCATAAACTGGGCAGTTCTGAGTCAGTGTCTCCCATAATTTATAATCAATTTTAAAGTTTTGAAGTGAGACATTAAGAGTGTCTCAGGATTTAGAGCCCTCTGAGATTCTTACAGTTAATTAAATCAAGATTTGACTTAATCCATACTTTATTTAACAAGGGGTTAATTGCCCTGGGGGGAGTGAGATTCTCATAATTAATTAAATTAGGGTTGGAATTAATCCATACTTTAATTAACAAAGGGTTAAAAACCCTGGATGGGGAGGGGGGAAGTGTGGCAGGAAATAGGCCTGGGAGGAGGGGTTCAAATAGTTCATAAAATGATTTGGCTTTGGATGATTCTTTGGCTCATGCGGATTGAGTGTCCTTGGAGGGTACTTAAAAAGGGGATAAAGTTAAAAAATGATTATAATTTGAGGTAAGTCAAGACTCCTGAAAAGCATACTTCTAATGAGATAGGAGGATACTTAGTGACTTTGAAGCAATGTTGCTTATCAATCAACCAATATGTGATGGGACTTTGATAACACTTTGAGCTTATCAAGCAATCAATTAATCAATTTGTGAATTATGATACTTGAGTAATAATACTTGTGAGGTAATTAACACCAGATAAAGAGGCACAAAGATTTATAATTTTAGAGGGAAAGAAGGGAGGTTGTGAACACTGAGTAAATTCCATTCAATAGATTTTCCCCAGAGAGGAAATAAGATACATTCCCACATGGGTTTAAAAATCAAACCTACTCTCCAGACATGGGTGGGGGACAGGGAAGGGAAAGAGAATGTAAGAAGGAACTGATAAAGGGGAAGGGGAAAGTATAAGTGAAAATAAACTGCAATTAAATTTTAAAAGAAAAGTTCACCTTTGATGAGAAGGAATAAGGGCAAAGGAAAGAGAAAAATATAGCTGGGAAAAGATGACCTGGAAATACAGAATTAGCAATCTTAACTGTAAATGTAAATGGGATGACTTATTCATGGAAGCAACAGCGAAATCAATTAAAATCAATTAAAAACCAGAATCCCACAATGTATTGTTTACAAGAAACTCATTTGAAGCAGAGGGATACACACTGGGTAGAGGTAAAAGATGGAGCAAAACATTATGCTTCAGCTGAAGTAAAAAAAAAAAATCAGCAGTAGCGATCCAGATTTAAGATTTAAGTTAATGCAAAAGACTGATATCATTAAAAGGAGTATGGTGGGGCTGCTAGGTGGCACAGTGGATGGAGCACTGGCCCTGGAGTCAGGAGTGCCTGACTCCAAATCCAGCCTCAGACACTTAATAATTACCCAGCTGTGTGGCCTTGGGCAAGCCACTTAACCCCATTTGCCTTGCAAAAAACTAAAAGGGATACAGAAGGAAACTACATCTATTTAAAAGGTACTATAGTTAATGAAGCTATATCATTATCAAACATGCATACACCTAGTGGCATAACATCCAAATTCCCTTGAAGAAAAGCTGAGTGAATTATAAAGAGTCATAGATAGCAAAACTCTAATATTAGGGGACCACAAATTTGCTCTCTCAGATTTAGATAAGTCTAACTTGCAAAATAAACAAGAAAGAAGTTAAATAGGTAAATGAAATCTTAAAAAAACTTATATATGATAGACTCTGAAGAAATCTTACTGGAAATTGGACCATGGGGCTGGGTGTTTGCTGGATCTCTGGGGTGGGATGTAGGTTTGGGGTCTCTTGGCTCCATCCAATGCACCACTCATCTGCCCCACAGCACATTTTTGAAGGGAGACAGAGTGAAAGGAGAGAGAAAATATAAAAGATGGTAGTGGGGAGGAATGGATAGAGGGAATAACAATTAGCAACAGCAACTGCGGAAAAATATAGAAGTAACTTCTAGGATGGACTTATGATAAAGTAATCCACCTGAGACAGAGCTGATATTATCAGAACACAGACTAAAATGCATTTTTAAATCTTTCTTTCACTTTATTTCTCATGAAGTTTTATATTTTTGTGGGGGAAGGGTATTATGTTTACTCTAAAACAAGAATATTTTAGTAATGTGTAAATAAATTAAACAAAATAAAAAATAAAACAAAAAACCAAAAAAAACCCATAAAAATAATTGTTGGGAAAACTGAAAATAATATGACCAAAACTAGGCAAAGATCCACATCTCACATCCAATACCAAAATAAGAGCGAAATGGTCAGGATTTAGATATTAGGAGTGACACCATATATAAATTAATAGACTAAGAAATGCTCTATCAGATCTATGGAAAGGAGGCAAATTTATGACCAAACAAGAAATAGAATACATTATAAATTGCAAAATGAGTAATTTTGACTAAATGAAATTAAACATTTTTTGTATTGATAAAATCAATGGTGCCAAAATAAGAAGGAAAGTCAAAAGTTGGAAAATAATTTTCACAACCAAGAGTTCATTTCTAAAATATATATATATATATATATATATATATATATATATATATATATATATATAGAGAGAGAGAGAGAGAGAGAGAGAGAGAGAGAGAGAGAGAACTGCATTAAATTTATAGTGTTGCAAGTTATTCCCCAATTGAAAAATGGTCATAGGATATGAATAGCCAATTTTCAAATGAAGTGAAAGCTATATTTAATCATATGAAAAGGTGCTCAAAATCATTGCTGATTAAAGAAATGAAAATTAAAACATTGAGGTATCACCTCCTACCTATCAGTTCAGCTAAGATGACAAAAAGGGAAAATGATCGATGTTGGAGAGGTTGTGGGAGGATTAGTTTATTAATAAATTCTTGGTGGAATTGTGAACTGATCCAACCATTCTGGAGAGCAATATGCCAAAACAGCAATAAAATTGTTCCTACCCTTTGACCCAGTAATTCCAATTCTGGGTTTATATCCAGAAGAAATAATAAGGAAATGGGAAAAGTCCCACAGGTTCCAAAATATTCATAGCAGCTCTCTTTGTAGTGGTAAAGAACTGGAAAATTAGGGGATACCCATCAATTGGCGAATGACTAAACAAGTTCTGGTACGTGAATATTATGGAATACTATTGTTCTATTTGGTACCATATAGAGTTAGACTATAGAAAAGCATAAAATGTATTACAAGACCTGAAGCTAAGTAAAAGGCACAGATCCAAGAGAACAATATGTACATTAATGTACATTGTGAGATGATCAACCCAGATGGAACAGCTCCTCACAGTAGTTTGATGAGATAGGACAGCTGTATTAAACCCCCTAAGGACAATGCTATCCCCATCCAGGGGAAGAAAAGAAAAGAAAAGAAAACAAAATCCTTCAGTATCTGTGAAACACTACATTCACTTTTTTTAAAAAATACGTCATGCATTTCTTTCCCTCAATCCTAATTTCCCATTCCAAAAAGAACTAATTTGTTAATATGTTTAACACAAATATGTATGTATGTATGATACGACCCTGATTGCTGCTGAGGGGAGGAGGGAGGGAAATGAAGGTAGAGGCAAATGTTGCGACTTAAAAATATACCTAGGCATATGGATGAATGTTGAAAAACTTCCATAACACCAATTTGGAAAAATAAAATATCAATAAAACAATAAAAACAATTAAACAAATACTTTATTATAAAACAGTTTGATTTTCCTGCTCATGTCTTTACTCTTGGTTCAAACATACTTTAAATAAAATGAAAAGTATAACATATTTAGATACATTTTTTAAGATTTTTCAAATATTTGAGTCTGTATGCAGTCAATAAAACTGTCCCATTATTAACTTCCAAAAACTTTAAAATAATGCCTCAGATTGAATTCTGGAGTGCTAGAGTCAAGAAAAGACCAGAGTAGGACATTCTTCCAGCTTTGGGACTGAAAAGAGAGAGATCTATGACAGGGGTTTGGGGGAGTGGTAGGCTGACCCAGAATCCAGATAGGTGAAACACCACTGGTGGAAACAGAAGCAGCAGTAGCTTTGCAAACTTCCAAGACAAAGATGGTTAGGAGACTTGGCAACAGGTTTGAAAAAGATTAAAAGGTAAACCTATACTAGCACTGGATGCAAAACCAAATGGTTTTGGGCAATTTCAATTGTTATACTCGCCTCTAAGTATTAGTTCAAGGGAGTAGGGAACACTTTTAACCAAGAGATAATAGAAAGGCCAGAGAAGTCACTATTTGGCAAATGTTTGCCTAAGTCTATTTTTGGGTCATAGTTCAAGAGGAGAAAGGACCATTTTCAGTCAAAAGAGGTGTGAATAGTAGGAATAGTAGTATTGATTGCTGTCCCAAAGTTTGAATCAGGGACTTTTTTTGGGGGTAAAGACCAGATAGGAGACCAACAAAGCATTGACCACATCTCTCACCAGATGAAACCATGTTGGAATCACCAAAAACTTTCAAACCAAGAACTATCTATGAAAAGTGCAATACAAAAAAGCCTGAACCTTGAAAGAGAGAACTAAGAATAGCCTCTCCTCTCCATGCAAAGAGCAGATCCCTACTTTAGCATAAAGTTCAAAATCAAGATAAAGAAATATAGGGATGAACAAACAACAAGAAAAGACTCTAGACATGGTGATTTGAGATCAAAACACAAACTCAGAAGAAAATAATGAAGTCAAGATAGCTTCACTCAGGAAGAAAATGTTTATTGAACATAATCTTAACAAAAATTCCTAAAAAAATGCTTAATTTATTTCCCAAAATCAAATGAGAAGCATAGAGGAAACATAGGTAAAGTAATTAAAGCAAGCAACTATATTATGAAATGACCATTACTAGCTTGGTTAAAGAGAAAAAAAATAAATGCTGAAAAAAATTATACCTTAAAAAACCAGAAGTGGCCAAATTAGGAAAAAAGTATAAAAACTCATTGAAGAAAAGATTTTCTTTAATATTAAAAATAGGCAAGTCAAAGTTATCAAGAAAATCAAAGCAAATTTAAAAAGACAGGACAAAAGCAGAAAAATGTGAAATTTAAAACAAACTACCCCAAAAATAGATAGAGGACAGATTAATTTACAGACAAATCAATTAATTAATTTAATTAATTGATTTGCCTGAAAGTCATGTTCAAAGAAAGAGAGATGTACTGTAAGAAATTATAAAGAAAAACTTTCTTGATATGTAGAACCAGAGGTTGAAATCAAAATTGAAATAATGCACTTATTACCTCCTGGGAGAGATTCCCCAAATGAAAATTCAAAAGAATATCAAATTCCAAAGTTCTAAAAATCAAAAAAAGAAAAAATACTTCAAGTAGCATAAAAGAAATAAAATACCATGGAGTCACAGTTAGCACCAAAAATGATTTAACAGGTGCAAAAGATTTAGCAGCTACCACATATGATATTCTGGGGTCTTCTGCTTAGATTTATAAACAAGAATACCCTACAGAGCAAAGATTGGTATAATCTTTCAATGGGAAAAGTATATATTAAAGGAATTAGAAGGTTTCAAATATTCTTAATTAAAAGACCAGAAATGAATAGAAAATTTGACTTTTCAATAGGAAAAACCAAAAAAAGCATAAATAAGTAAACAAGAAAAAGAAATCATAAAGAACTCTATATGGTTATACTGTGTACTTGACTGATTGGAAATATAATACATGCATATTCTAAGAAGTTTATGGTTATTCTGGTGGTTGAAAGGGAGTGAATTATATTGTGATGATATTAAAAATGGGATAGTGAGAAAGAGGAATGCCCTGGGAGAAGGAAAAATGAGAAGAATGACAAAATGATCTCACATAAAAGAGACATGCAAGAAGAGTTTTTACTTGGATGGGAAAAATGTTAGGAGTCAGGAAATGCTAGAATGTCACATCTATATTGGTTGAAAAAGGGAAAAAATATATACACTCATCTGGCAAGAGAAGTGTTTCTTATCAAAAAGGGAATATAGTTTACAGGAATAAGTGAAAGGGATGTGACAAAAGGGAAGGCGAAAAAAAGAAGAAAGTGGTCTGTAAAAACTTAGATTTTACAGGAGGTACTAGACAAAAAGAGAAGGGAGGAAAAAAATAAAGAAAATAGGATAGAGAAAATTAGACAATGAATAATAATAACTCCAAAAGAATGAATTCACTTATAAAATTAAATCATTCAGCAGAATGGATTAGAACCTAGAATCCAACAACATGTTATTTATAAGAACACACTTCATAAAGCAAAATAGAGTTAAAGGAATTAAACAGAGTCTATTATGATTTAGTTGAAGCAAAAAATGCAGGTGTACCAATTACCAGTCATGATCTCTGAGAGAGAGAAACAAAAAAAATAAACCTAGCCTGAATAATTAAGTAGGGAAACCAGATCTTGAATAAGGCATCATAAAAATATCAGTAATAAACATATATGCACTACATTGCATAGTATCTTAATTTTTAAAAGAAGAGTCAAATGAATTATAGGAGGAAATATACAATAAAATATTTCTGTCAGGGAACCTTGACTTTCCTACCTTGTAGCTAAATAAATTTAGGTATAAAATAAATAAGAAGGAGGTCAAGGAGGAAATCCTCACTGAGAAGAGAAAGTATACCTTTTTCTCTACTGTATATTGTACCTTTGGAAAAATTTGACCATGTTTTAAGGCTTAAATTCTCACAAACATATGCAGAAAAGTAGAAATATTAAAGTAGACTTTCTTAGACAAGTGATTTATATATGTATAAATATATATGTATATCTGTATGATTATAAAGGCATGTAAAATTAATTGGAAATTCAAAAATCTAATCCTATAAGAATGAATAGAAGAAAGAAGAAATTTCAGAAACAACAGATAATTTCATAAAAAAAAGACAATAAGACAACATGCCAAAGTTTTGACTAGATCAAAGAAATATATAGAGGAAAAATGATCACTTATGATTTCTTTTTAATGTTTACCTAATTATGCTTCTCTTGGTTTTTTATTGAAAAGTC
Organism: Macrotis lagotis; assembly: GCF_037893015.1. NCBI lineage: Eukaryota > Metazoa > Chordata > Mammalia > Peramelemorphia > Peramelidae > Macrotis > Macrotis lagotis. The sequence continues at coordinate 149,637,711 of NC_133660.1, read as the reverse complement.
CCCTACCATTTTTATTTCATTCATCCAAGTGATCATCAATGAAATAGAGAAACAGCAGATTAATTAATTGTGCATATATAATGCAAATGTCTTTCACGAGACACATTTTTCTTTGTTTAAATTTACATTTTATTTATTTACACAATATTAAAATAGTCGTGTTGTAAGCATAAACATAATCCCCCTCCCCCACAAAAATAAAAAAAAACCTCACGAGAAATAAAGTGAAAGAAAGGAAAAAAATGTGCTTCAGTCTGTGTTCAGATACATCAGCTTTGTCTCTGGGGTGGATCACATTCTTTATCATAAGTCCAACAGAGAAATTACTTCCGTATTTTTTTCCACAGTTGTTATTGATGACTGTAATTCCCTCTATCCATTCCTCCCCACTGCTATTGATTATATTTTCTCTCTCCTTTCTCTTCATCCCTCTTCAAAAGGGTGCTTCAAAAGAGTGGCACAACACTGGCCCTGGGGCAAGGAGGCTCCAAGTCTGCATCTCATCCCAGAGACCAGTAACCCAGCCCTGTGGTCCTAGACAGTCCACCCAATCCCACTACCTTGCAAAAAGTAAAAAAAGAAAATGTGTTATATCTGGCTATCCTCTCCCATGATATACCTTTTCCTTTATCACCCTTTCCATTCCTCCCCCATCCCCTTTCTCCCACCCCCTTCTCTCTTTTTTCTTCTAGATTTCTATACCCTGTTAAATATATACATTGTTTACTCTCTGAGTCATTTCTGATGAGAATGAAGGCTCCATCATTCCCCCTCACATTCCATCCATCCTGTTTCCATACCATTGCATAAGCTTTTTTCTTCAATCTTTTACATGAAATATCTCAGCCTAGTCTACCTCCCCTTTCCCTTTCTCCCAGTACAATTCCTTTCCACTCATTAACTCCATTTTTACAATATATTATACCTTCAAATTCAGCTCCCTCGTATGCCTTGTCTATAAATGGTCCTTCTAATTGCTCTATTAAATGAGAAGATTCATATGAACATTATCAGTATCTTCTTCTCATTTAGGAATACATGTAGTTTATCATCCTTAAATCCCTCATAATTTACCCTTCTTGTCTACCCTCTCTATGCTTCACCTGAGTCCTATACTTGAAGAACAAACTTTCTGTTCAACTCTAGCTGTTTCAACAGGAACATTTGGAATTCATCTGTTGCATTGAAAGTCCATCTTTTCCCTTGGAAGAAGAGGTTCAGTTTTGCTGGGTAGTTGATTCTTGATTGCTTTCCAAGTTCTTTTACCTTGTGGAATATTATATTCCAAGCCCTATGAACCCTTAATGTGGATGGCGCTAAATCCTATGTAATCCTGACTGTAGTGCCACAATATTTGAATTGTTTCATTCTGACTGCTTATATTTATTTTCTCTTTGACTTGGGAGTTTGGGAACTTGGCTATAATATTTCTGAGGGTTATTTTTTTGGGGGGGATCCCTTTTGGGGAGGTGATTGGTAAATTTCTTCAATTTTTATTTTGCCCTCTGCTTCTAGGATATCAAGACAGTTTTCCTGTATAAATTTTGTAAAACTGAAGTCAAGGCTCTTTTATTGATCATGACTTTCAGGTAGCCCAATAATTTTAAAATGTCGCTTCTAGATCTGTTTTTCCACATCAGTAGTTTTTCAATGAGATATTTCACAGTTTCTTCTAGTTTTTCATTCTTTTGGTGTTATATTATTATTTCTTAATTCCTCACAAAGTCATTGGCTTCCTTTAGCTCCATTCTACATTTGAAGGAGTTGTTTTCTTCAGATTTTTCTTATCTCCTTTTCTTTCTGTCCAATTCTTCTTTTTAAGGCATTCTTCTCCTGATTAACTTTTTAGACTCCTTTTTCTGTTTGACCTAAACTAGTTTTTAACATGTTTTCTTCAGCATTTTTTGGATCTCCTTGACCAAATTGTTGACTTGGTTTTCATGTTTTTTCTGCATCTCTATCATTCCTCTTTCCAATTTTTCCTCTACCTCCCTCACTTGATTTTCAAAATCTTTTTTTGAGCTCTGCCTTAATTTGAACCCAACTCCTATTTTTCTTGGCAGCTTTGGATACAGAAGCTTGGACTTTGTCATCTCCTGAGTTTGTGTTTTGATCCTCCATGGGAGCAAAGTATTTGTCTATGGTCAGGTTCCTTTTTTTCCTGTTTTTTTTTTTTTTATTTCCCCAGCCTGTGCCCTGGTTTTGAGGTACTTCCTGAGCTTTTGAATATTAGTGGGACACCTTCACAAAGACCTCAGCTCCTTCAAGATGTTATGAGAAGCTCTGACTGCTCTCCTGGGCTGTGCGCTGATCTGTGGATTACCACAAGCACACTCTATGTCCTGGAGCTTTGAGGACAGCCCCTGCTCTAAGGCAAAAAGGGGCCCCAGACTGGGATCAGGGTCTGAATATGGACAAAACACAAGAGTCCTGTCCCAGGGACAGAGAAGGGACCTTGACAATCTACTCCCCACCCCTTTCCTTTTAAGGCCTGCTTCCATTTTCTGGGATCTGGGCAATGCTGAAGCCTGCAGCTGTGCTGAGGGCCAAGTTGGCCTGGGCTTTATGCTTGCTCTAGCAGAGGTTTCCCCTCTGATCCTCCAAGTTGTGCTTGGTGTTCCCTGGATTGGCAGGTCAGGAAACTGCTTCTGCCAAGAGCTGGCATTCCCAGGGACCCAGGTGTCCTGAGTGCTATTCCCAGAATACTGGAGCTCCTTCACTCTGGTGCAGTGATCCTGGCTACAATCCTCTCCAACCCTGTGGAACAGAGCCTTCCCATGATCTTCCAGGTTACCTTGGGCTGAATAATTGCCTCACTGGATCTTTCTGTGGGTTCTGTCTCTCTCGAAAATTTAGTAAGAGTCATAATTTTAAGATTTTTAAAAATATTTTAGAGAGAGCTCCAAAGAAAGCCTGTTCTCATGCTACCATCTTGGCTCCACTTTCACAAATACGTTTTTGGCCAAGACAAGAGACAGCAAAAATTGAGAAAGAAAATTATAAACCCAGACTTTTTATTCTTTTTGAATCCCTGTCTTATTTATAATGCCATATTCTCTATGATATGATAGCTCTGAATAATATTCTTTATAAATGGGCCAATTTCACTATTATTTGGTAGAAAATAACAATATTTTTGTATAGATATTTCACATGTATAGTATATATTATAATACATACCATATGAGCTGAAAGTTTCTAACCCATTTTTTTTCAGGTATCTCAATGAAGGAGAAATATAGAGAAATATTTTTTTTATCTTTCCTGAAATTTTTTGGGTCTCTGATTTACTCCCCATTTTTCAGTCAAACCCTCTTCTCAAAGTCAATTCGCTAAGACAAAAGACAGTAACTTCAAACCCTTTCCCTTACTCCTCCTCCAACTGTCTGACTCTTAGCTTCCCAAGGAAAAGTCTGACTCCAGTTATGTCCAGGTAGGTTGCTCCTTGATCCCATCCTCTTGACTTTTCCTGGCACAGGAGTTAGGTTAGGCTCCCTATAAAGTTTTTGCTCATCCTCTTCTCCATGCTGTTCTAATTCCAACCACAATCTTTTGCCTATTTCTCTTTCCTCCTTTTTAGCTGCCCTTGATGCCCTCACCTATTTAACTTGGTGCTATTTCTTCTTTGCTTAATTTTGCTACATCCACTGAAACTCACTATCTTTTATCTTGCTGCTTCCATAAAGAAAATAATCTATGAAAAGTTGCAGTAAACTGTGAATTTAAAATTATGTCATTTCTTACTCTCCTGAGTCAAGATAGCCTCTGTGATTTCTTCACCCATAATGAACCCTAGACCCAACCTCCAGCACACCTCCTAATCTGACTACATAATGGTGCCCAGTGTTGGACTGAAGTGGAGGATTCACTTAGACACCAATATAATAATTTCTATTGAATAGTAACTTTGAGCATGCTACTCTGGGTAAAATAAAAATAAAAAATAAAAATGAAGTCTCTGACTTTGTAGAACTTAGTGTTTGGTAGGTTACTTTTGCAAAGAGCAGAACTAAAATAGATAGTTAATTTTTGTGATGCCATTTAAATTTTGAAAGTTGTCTCAGTCAATCTCCATAACAGTTGGTCATTTCTTCCATAAGAAGAATGGGTCATTATAATAATTTCCTGAAATTCTTTGCCATTCTTTTTCATTTCAATTTTTTATTTAATTCAAATGGGGCAACTAGGTGGCACAAGAGATAGAGCACCATGCCATGAATCAGGAAGATCTGAGATCAAATCTGTTTCAGGCACTTTCTAGCTTTGTGACCTCAACAACTCACTTAGGCATTTTTGTTTGTTTCTTTACCTATAAAGTGAGCTGGAAAAGAAAATGTCAGACCAACTCCAGCATCTTTGCCAAGAAAACACCAAATTGAGATATGATAGGTTAGTTGTGACCAAAACAACTAACTTCTTATTTCAACATGAAATAGCAATCCATGAGGTTGGTTTTAAAGGATATCTTTATCATAATAAGGGTAGAAATTCCTTAATGTGGTTCTTGTTCATTATTAACCATAATAGTAAATCTCTTGATAAATGATTAAAAATGATTTGTCAAAATATCTCAAATCAAGATAAGAAAGAGAGAATATGTTTTAAAATAGAAAGATTTTGAATAAGAAAGGACTACAATTGGATTCATGCCATCATTATTTCCAGCTGATATATTTTTAATTACATATAATATAAGGTATGATACATATCTGGGAATTATAATATTCCATTTTTACCTGGAAGCATACCAAAAAATAGGTAATAGTGTGCTGGAAAATGTTTAACAATGGGTTTTTCAATTTCAAAAAATGTTCATATGAAGCTTTTTTTAAGTTTGTTTTTATTAACTTTTTTTCCATTTTTAATTCTAGAGAATCAACTAAGTAATGAACAATACCATGATTTGTGTTTTGGTTTTATTTTATGTCTGAAGTGTAATTGCTCACACTGAAAATTTTATAATGTGCAAAATACATTATAGTCATCTTCAGGACATTGCTAATATAGAAATTGGAAACTATGATTTAGTATTATAAATAACATAGATGGGATAAATTCCTCCCAGTGGAGATATGCATGTTCTCTATAACTTCTATTCTTAACTATGTTAGTCATTAAGTGGTTAAGTGACTAGGATCAATCAGTTAATGGGTTAGAAACAGGAACATCAGCAAAATGTTTAAAAAGAGTGAGGGTAATTGTATTGGAAAGAGTGCTGTACTTTGCAATAAGAAAACCTGAATTCAGGTCACAGCTCAAAACTTAAATACATGTGACAATGGACAAATCATTTCCTCTTTTGGGATCTATCTTCCCTTCATAAATAGGAATAATAATAAATGCAACATTACTGATATTGATGCAGGATATAGGAAATGATTTATATTGAACTTAAAAGGTTGCACCATTTGGAACAGGAAAGGCTAGTGCATAGACTGTTACCCATGCACAATGAGTACTGTATTAACCACTCCTTGGAGGGCTGCCCTTGTGGCCTGGGTATTGGAGAGTACAGGAGAGCCAGGGCTAAGCCATTCCACAACTACCACCTTTGTCCAGTCCAATATGGAAATGTATTCTTCCTTCTTTCCTCCCCGTTGCAGGAAAGTCACTTTCTCACTCTGAGCTAGAACCATGTGGCCCCACCTTGAAAATGGTGGCCTCTATTGTTTTATGATTGTCCTTTCTTTTCTCCCTTACTTTGAGTTAGTATCATCTAAAATTTTGGAATTCACCCTGTCCTCAGGTCACTTACAAACAGCTTGTCATCTCTTCAGTAAAAAGGATTAATCAGTGAACTTTCAGGCTTAGGAAATAAATATCCTGAGTTATTTCAACTTCAGGGTTAGTTGTGAATTCTTTCAGTTTCACAAGACCTCTAAATCTTTATTGGCAGCACCAATTTCTCCCACAACTGTATCACAGTACCATTATAGGAAAAAAAACTTTATAAACCTTCAATCACTATAGAAATGTAATCTCTTATCAGTAAACCCAAAGGTTATTAAAGGTGAGTGATGTCAAATCTACCTACAGTATGTATTTGATGAAGAAATACTATGATTAATTTTTTAAATAGTATTTCTAAAGGTTAAATCATTTATGATTACCCACTAAAAGTAATTTGTATTGTTTCTCAAACATTCTGTGATTTCTTAATGACTGTGGGTAAGTCACTATCCCCTAAGCTCCTTTCTCTTATCTTTATAAAAAAGCCTGGGGTTTCCCTGAAAACTTAATAAACCTGCAAGAAATCTGTTCAGGCTCTCATTCATTAAAAATCCAGCCTTTAATGTTCATTTCAGGAGCTCCTGAGGGGGAAATAAATAGTTTAGAATAATCAGTAATTTACATATTATAGACTCATCAACAACTCCTCACCTTCCTCTTCCCTCTATGCCCAACCCCCACAAAGTGCTTTGCTTGAATTGGTATTTTAATTCCATTCACATTCTGCTATTGCTAGTAAAGTGGCCTGAAGCAGACAGCAGAGGAGAACACTAAATGGAGCACTTAAATCACTTCTTCCTCAGCTCCATGGCAGATTTAAGGAGCTCTTTGGCACTAATGCGTGGAAATAATATACTGTCTTTCCTGTCAAAGCACAGATACTCAGCTTCCTTGGCTATGAAAGTCCAGGTGACTCTGCAATTACAATTAAACCCTTGCCCACCGTGTCAGAGACCAATGATTGCCTGAATGATAGCTGTAAGGCAGTCCCCCATAGGATTTCTGAGATTTCAATACACTTTAAAACAACCACCAAGAAAAACTGTTTTATAATTAAAATGTATCACATAATCACTGTTTGGTGATCACCTAAAACTAAGAAATTTTGCCATTTTTCCAATGTATTCCATAAATTAATATTACATATATAAACATATACTAAAACATCTACATTTACTTATGGGCAATAGCAAATGTTATTAGTATTATGAATATTAATTTGCTTATACCAAACCAAGACCTTTCTAAGCAGCAAAATGATGTTGTCTTCACCAAAGCCCAAGACTCAGTTCAGATTCACTTGTAGATCAAAAGAAGTAATGAAAGAAGTCACTTGTATCCTGCCATGAATGTTCTGTAACTTTATCTCTTTGTCCTTTGACAATCTACTTTTTTGCTTATTAAGTATTAAATGTTATTTATTGAATATTAAATAATAGGAATTTTACAAGGTCAATAATGAGAAGAAAAATATAATTATTATGACATTTACGTGATTATTGAGAAAATACTTAAATTCCTTCACAAAAATATAAGCTGATTTACAAATAATAATATTTTTTTCACATATTCTACTCTAGTTCATGATCAATGATAAAGAAGTTACCCTGGTTATTGAAAGACTAGGATCATTTGATCATTGATTCTAGCAATTCCTACTCAGATGGAAAAAAATTGGGACCAGTATTGATGTGTGTGTGTGTGTGTGTGTGTGTTATATATATATATATATATATATATATATATATATATATATATGACATACAGTATAGATATACAGAAATATCAGCAGAGTGTAAGACCCTGAGTTCTGAAACCTATGAACTTTTGCCTAAATTCTGCTCCTAGGTTTCTGCCTGGTCATCTATCGGACCATGCAATGGGGGAACCTCCACGAGGACCTGCATTCAATGATAACACACTAACTCAAGACAACCAGCAGATGCTTGGAAATCCCCTACTGAACAATATATAAGGTCTCTCCTCATTTTACTCAGGGTTCCAGGATCCTAGCCCTGTCCTAGGACGGAACCCTAGCTTGAGCTAGTTTAATAAACCCTTGCTATTGCATCTCCATTGTGTGGAGTGCCTTTGTTCTGTAATTGGGGACTTTTCTTGGACCTTAACATTTTGGGGCTCTCCTGGGATCCCCAGCAGAGGCCAGAAGACATACTTTGAGGGGTATCTAAAGTAACCAAGTCCGCGGCTCTGTATTTGGACTAAGCTGGCAAAAGGCCTAGGTGGACGCAGTGCTAACGGTTGCCAGCTGGGTTGTGGTGGAAGATATTCCCCAACCCTTCTGGAGGTCAGTCCTGGAAGGACTGACCTTTGGAAATGAGATAAGGGAACCCTTCTGCAGGTCAGGAATGACTGATGTATGGGAATGAGATAAGGAAACAAGGTTAACCTGATTTTCTTTTAGGACTTGGCTAGCAACACTTAGTCCCGCTGGAAGGGACGGATGCTGACTGGTTATCTATCACCTTTGCTTCTTTTGCTTTGCTTCTTCTTTGCTTATCGCTCTTCATCATTTAATCTATCTTCCAGCTGGGATGGGATGGACCCAGACCACTCCTCTGAGCCTGCTCCTAGACCACTTTAAGGAGGTCAAGGGACCGTCCTCCTTGATTCTGTGCTGCCAGAGTGCTTTCCCCTCCCTCCCCCTTACAGGAGAGAGAGCTACTTCAGGAAGAATTAGTAAAGTAAGTAGTCAGTTTACTCTATTTGAAGAAGGGGGGGCAAGAAATGTTCTATTTGGGCTAGGGGATTTTTGAATGACTGCCTTCTCCAGAATTTGAGCAGTTGTATTCAAGAAATGTTACATATTAAAACCTTGGAATGGAAGGTGTATTGTGAAGAGTGGAATCATAGCTGTAGTATGAATTATGTGACTCTAGTTTGGAATGGTGTGACTTGAGGTCAAGGGGAGCTAATGAAAAGGAATGGTGGAAAATGTGAATTGTATAGTTTGAGTAAGAGATTCTGAAAGTACTGGGAAAGAAAATCCAGACTTAGAGACAATTGGGTTTTTTTTTGAACCATTTATTAAGTAAGGAAAGTGGTAAAAGTATGTAGACAGAAGGTTTGAACAGGGTTGACTTTGTACACCAAAGATGGATTTTGGGAACTTTGGAAAAAAGTGTACAAATCATTATGAGAAAAGAAGAAAGTATAGAACTGTAAGTCTATAGGGAGATATGTGTTTATCTGAGACTGGGGTGATTTAAAATTGCATTAAATTGGTACTTTTTGCACTGTTTGGCAATGAATTGATAAGAAAAGTAATAAGCCCCATAAAGTGAAAAGTTTGATATGAAAGCGATTGCTAAGTAAATGTTAATTTTATTAATGTTATTATTGATCTTATAATGTGCTAATCTAAAGATACCTGTAAATTGAATTAAGGGGTTTGTAAAGAATGTATTTGAGTTTGGATTCTGATGTCTTATGGCCCCTCCAGAGTCATAGGAGTCAGGACAGACTTGTGAGTCAGCTTTAGAATAACTAAACAAGAGGAAGTTAATATTTCACACTGATTGGAATGTGGATCATGTGTGAGTAATGATAAACAGTAAAAAGGTAAAGAATTAGTACATATCACTTTGATATCTCAAATTGTGGGGAATCTCTCATTCCCAGAACATAGAATGTTCTAATATTAAGAAATGTTGGTCAGTGAAGATAGAAAGTTCTTATAAGTGAGAGCATCGAGAAGTTAGAATTGCACTGATGAAGATAAGAAGAATTTGCAAACTTTTTAGGCTTTTGGAAAGAAAATGATTTAAAACTAATTTGAATGTAAATTTTGGAATTTAAGAGAAACATGAAGAAAATCTTGTAGTCATAAGAAGGGATTTTTTTTAGCAACAATTGGTCTTAAGAATTCTTTGTATTTTAAAGGTTTAGGGAGTAAATAGAATATACATGCAATTGCAATATGCTGTGTACAATTAGTAAGCTTTGTATAAGAACAATTTAAACTATACTTTTGAGATTTTAAAATTGTTTTGTAATAACAAATGAATTGAAGTTTCACCTATCACATTTGTAAAGATTTGGTTATGAAAAAAAAAAAAACCAACTAGAGAATACCTTGCCAATGGGTTATAGTTCTCAAGGTCCTTTTGGCCCAGAAAATTTGTGAAAGGCTTTGTTTTTCACCTCATGTTTATGAAAGGGAATAATGATATGTGAGATCAGTGTAGTTTATTATCTGTTAAATAGGGAATTATACATATTACTGTATTGTTAAATTTAGTGCCCTCAGCCCCTGAATTTCTACACCTCATCCCCCAACCCATCACCAGGTCCCTTCTGTTCCCCCTTGGAAGATTCCTTCTCTAGATCAAAAGGGGGGAATACAATAAGCAGGGAAGGTAATGAACATTCCTAGACCATTTGTACAGAATGGGAGGAATTAAATAACCTAGATTGTTAAATTAGTTTGGGATTAAACTGTTTTTAACACTGTTGTAACTTTTTGCAAGGAGTTTGGGATTTTAAAACTGTATTGTAACACCTTTGGGTTAAGAAAACTGGTATTGGGTTACTAAGAAGAGAGACACCTAGGTTATCAGGGATGTTTACTGATATCTTTTTGGGGAAAAGCTCTAATTGGTTTTAATCTTGTTTTTAATAATGCTAACAGTGTTTTTATTTTGGATAGAGCTTTTTGAATGTGAGTGCTGGATTCTCTGTATAAGGTACTCAAGTTTTTATCAAACTAAGCTGTTGGAAAGTTAGTTGAATTGTAATGACATTGGGGTTTTAAATGTGTCAAATGTATGAGATTGGATTCTGAGAATTTTGGTAGACACAAAAATGTAAAGAACATGGGATGTTCATTTTTGCTTTTGTTCTAAGGGAAATGAGATGTTTAAGAATCTTAATGTTTAATGTATATTAATAATGTATGTTTAAAGAAGTCAAGAATGTGGACTTCTCTCTTGGTAACTGCAGAGAACTGATGGTGGGGCTCTAAACAAATTACAATTGTGGGCCTGATTGTAAGGTAACTTATTGATGAATAAGATGTTTTTATCAGTTATGTGTTGTTCTTTTGTAACTGCAAAGAGATAATATTTGCAATATTTAGCTATCTATTGTGAAAATCTTTTTTTAAATACTGTATTGTTAAAGCCTGGGATTAATGTGATTGCTTTGAAGAGCAATAATGAAAATATGAAAAAGTATGACATTTTCTGGGATAGATCTGTGGGTTCATGAATAATGTGATAATGGAGGAATTACTTTGTACAATCTAGTAATTTGTGTGTTACTTTGTTACTCACAGAAATTAATAACACATGTTGGAACTTTAAAGCTACCTAAGATGTTTTAATGGTTTTAAAGAATTCTGAAAAGTAATTTGCATGTTAGGGGCGGCTAGATTTCACAGTGGTTAGAGCACTGACCCTGGTGTCAGGAGACCTGGGTTCAGGTCAGGCCTCAGATACTTAGTGATTGTCTAGCTGTGCAACCTTGGGTAAGTCACTTAACCCCAATTGCCTTGCATGGTTTCAGACAAAGGGATGTCTGAATGTAAGAGGTAGGAGACAGGCCTGTAGGGCCAGTCATAGTTAGAATACCAGATGTTAGGCAAAGACCCAGGAAGGATAATCCAAGCTTTAGGTAGGGGGTTTCATTAATTGGGACTCCATTAAGATTATAATTGGAATTTAGTGAATTGTATTCACTGGAAGTTCTAACTAGGTAAAACAACCATTTTAGATCATGGGACTTTTAATTGATTTTCTTTTCTGTTAGATACTAGGATGGTCAACAAAAAGGAAATGCCACTGGGTAAATATCATGTTCTTGCAGCCAAGGAAGCCAAGATGTCAGGTGGCTGGGATGGGCGGCCAAAGGGGTGACTTCTCAGTAAGGCTGAGGTTGGACCCCTTTGACTTGATTTCCCCAAAATGACATTTGGATAATATCTCACCTGGAAGAATAAATCTGGCCTAAGACATTTGACTTACCCACATGACCTCTGCCTGGACACGGACATGCAATACTTATATCTATAAAGGAATTTTCCTTTAATGTCCTGGATCTTTATGGTTAATTACTAAGCAAACTAGAAAAAGAAATTTTAGGTGAGTTGGATCTAATAGCCAGAAGATAGGTTAGGTGTGTGGCTCTGACACCTGCTAACAGCTACATGTTATGATAGGAATTAAGTTTCTTTAATTTTTAGAAGGGATATTTAGGTAAGAAGAAGAATGGGAAATCCTTAGGACAATTATAGTTCTAAGGTCTAGCTTAAGGAAAGGAATGTGAGTCAGATAAGTATATCAGGAAAGGGAAAATCAATGGTTTATTTGAGAATATTTTGAAAAATTTCATTTTGGTTAAGGATGTTTGAGCCATTATTGTAATAAGAGCAAAGGCTAAGATTGTTTTATTTTTAAACCATATGCTCGGTACTCTGAACTAAGATGATTGTTGAATGTATGTTACAAGCTTAAGACAATATGACAATTGTCATTGGGAGTTTGCTCATATAGTAAAAATTTATTGTGTTAAAATTAAGAATGTGCATCAATATGGCAATAAGGCAAAATGTAAATTGCAATAAGCCCCAAAATCTTATTGTCTTTTGAAGAAAACATGTATTTTGATCTAAGTAAAATGTTAAGCAGATTCTTTACCAGAAGACAAAGTTTCAACAAGTTATCTGAACTGGAGAGGACTTTTTGGAACAGATTCAGAAGAGGCAGAAGAACGTCTGAGGTCTCCAGGAGAGGAGAGAAGAGAGCAGAGACACTGTGCCAGTTCATCTCATGGTTCAACCAATCCCCGTGGCTCACCACATTGATCTCTACCCTGATTGGCCCCCTGATACTGATTTTACTCCTCCTTACCTTTGGACCCTTCACATTGAACCAATTGCTTGCTTTCATTAGGAATAGGTTTAACACTATCCAACTAATGGTACTCAGGCAGTCTTACAACAGTCTCCCTGGGGGTTCTATGCATCCCTTTGAGGAGCATGAGTGCTCCTGGATTGAACAAGAAGAGGAGGGAATGTAAGACCCTGAGTCCCGAAACCTATGAACTTTTGCCTAAATTCTGCTCCTAAGTTTCTGCCTGGTCATCTATCCGACCATGCAACAGGGGAACCTCCCCGAGGACCTGCATTCAATGATAACACGCTACACTATCTCAAGACAACCAGCAGATGCTTGGAAATCCCCTACTGAACAATATATAAGGTCTCTCCTCACTTTACTCGAGGTTCCAGGATCCTAGCCCTGTCCTAGGACGGAACCCTAGCTCGAGCTAGTTTAATAAGCCCTTGCTATTGCATCTCCAGCATGTCGAGTGCCTCTGTTCTGTAATTGGGGACTGTTCTCGGACCTTAACAAGAGCACCAGCTTAACTAAATTTAGATGGTTTAAAAATAGAATAGGTGAAGGGGAATTTTAATCAAGGAAAATATTATGTTTCAAGTCATGAAGGTGGGAATGAAGATAGCACAGCTTTGGATCAGTGATTATGGGATCAGTTCACTAAAACATATAGAAAAGTAAAGAGGGAGGGAATGTAGCTTTGAGAGAAGAATGGTGAATTTGGACTTGGACATTTTGAGTTTTAATTGTCTTTGAGATATAAAAGGAAGTTATTTCTCTTTCATTCTGGTTCATTAAAAAAATGGAAGAGTTTCATTTTTTTTTCCAAAACCTAACTGATCTAACACATATCTTCCTTGATATAACCAATCAGCTTTAAAATGACTTCCTTAATGATTTTAGTAATCTGCTGTTTGATAAAACCAAAGAGTCTGGCTTTTAGGATAAAATCTCTCTCTTTCTTTGATAAAAACTGTTGGGGAAAAGTTGGAAGTTAGTATGGCAGAAACTTGGATTATACCAACATCTCACACTCTATACAAAAATAAGATCAAAATAGGAACAGGATTTAGACATAAAAGACAATATTATAAGCAAACTAGAAGATCAAGGAATAGTTTACCTGTCACATCTATGGAAAGGGAAGCAGTTTATCAGCAAGGAAGAGATGGAGAAATCATGAAAAACAAACTAGATAATTTTGATTACATTAAATGAAAAAGCTTTTTCACAAACAAAACCAATGTAACCAAGATCAAAAGAAATGTAGTAAATTGGGAAACAATTTTTACAACTAGTATTTCTCAAAAATTTCTAAATATATAGATATTTCTAAAATATATAGATAACTAAGTCAAATTTATAAACAAAACAAGCCATTCCCCAATTGACAAATGGTCAAAGGATATGCAGAGGCAATTTACAGATGAAGAAATCAAAATGATCTATAGTCATATGAAATATTGCTCTAAATCTTTACTGAATAGAGAAATGCAAATTAAAGTATCTCTGAGGTACCACTTCATACCTTTCAAACTGCCCAATATGACCAGAAAGGACAATGATCAATGCTGGAAAGGATGTGGGAAATGTGAGATAGTAATACACTGTTGGTGGAGCTGTAAACTCATTCAACCTTTCTGGAGAGCAATTGGGAAATATGCCCAAAAGGCAATAAAAATGTGCATACCCTTTGGTCCAGCAATACCACTCCTGGGCATAGGCCAGGCCATATGCCTTGAAGAGATGATGAAAAAGGGTAAAAACATCACTTGTACAAAAATATTCATAGCAGCTGTTTGTGGGGGCAAAGAATTGGAAATTGAGTGAATGTCCATCAATTGAGGAGTAGCTGAACAAATTGTGGCATATGTACAGCTTGGAATACTATTGTTCTATTAGAAACCATGAAGGATGGGAATTCAGAGAAGCCTGGAATGATTTGCATGAACTGATGCTGAGTGAGATGAGCAGAACCTAAAGAACATTGTACACCATAAGAGCAACATGGGGTTGATGATCAGTCTTAATGGACTTGCTTGTTTCATCAGTGCAACAATCAGGCGTAATTTTGGGTATATGCCAGAGAAACACTTGTGGAGTTTGAACAAAGACCAAAGACTATTACCTCTAATTAAAAAAAAAAACCTTATCTTATTATGTAATTTTGCTATTTCTTATACTTTATTTTTTGCTTAATGTATGATTTCTCTCTCAACACATTCAGTTTGGATCAATGTTAGCGTGGAAACAATGTAAAGACTATCAGACTGGGGGGGAGCGAAGGAAGTAAAATTGGGGGAAAATTGTAAAATTCCAAAAATAAATATATTTTAAAAAATAAAATAAAATTACTTCTTTATAAGAACAATAAAGTCCAGCAGCAAGAGATAGAAAGAGAAATTCCATTTAAAATAATGGTAAACAATATAAAATATGTGAGTCTACCTGCCAAAATAAAGAACACAAATGAACACTTTTCACACAAATCAAGTCAGATCTCTGCAATTGGGGAAAAAAATCAATTTTCATGGATAGATCAAAACTATATATATATATATATGTATATATATATATACATATATATATATACATACACACATATATATTATACATGAATCAATTTATTTATTCAGTACAATATCAAACTACTAAAAATAATACGATAGATCTTGAAAACAAAACAAAACAAAATTCATCTAGAAGAAAAATGTTTACAATACCATGGAATTTAGGGAAAAAATATAAATGAAAATAGCCTAACAATACTATATCTATACTATATTACAAAGGAACAATCATTAAAACTATCTAACATTGGTGAAGAAATATATGCGTGGATCAGTAGAAAAAACAAGGTACACACAAGACCCCAGCTTTGGGGATAAGTAATCTCTATTTGAAAAAAACTGCTGGGAAATCTAGAAAACAAAAGGACACAAGCTAGGTTAAAGACCTACAATTCACTCCATTTATGAAGATAAGGTTAAAATGGGTATATAACAGATATAAAAAATGACCCGAAAGAAATGAGAAGAGTGAGGAATAATCTACCTCTCAGAACAGTGGGGAGGGGAAGAATTACTGTCTAAATAAGAAATAGAAACATTATGAAATATAAAATATAAAATTGGATTATAATAAATTAAAAGGCTTTTGTACAAATCAAACCAGTGCAACCAAGATTAGAAAGCTGAGTTAAAAGAATTGTTATAGAAAGTGTCTGTGATAAACATTTATTTCTCAAATACATGAAGAATTGACTCAAATTTATAAGACTGCAAGCCATTTCCCAGTTGATAGTTGAAAATTTCAGTTGAAGAAAATAAAGTTATATATTGATATAAGAAGTTTTGATTTTTATTAGAGAAATAAAAATTAATATGTCATATCCATCAGCTTGGCTAATATAACAAAAAAAGGAAAATGAGAAAATTATGAGAAAATTAGTGCACTAACACACTGATCCAACCATTCTGGTGAGCAATTTAAAACTAGGTGTAAAGGTAAACAAACTTGGCATACCTTTTAACTCAGCAATACAACTACCAGGTCTATATCCCAAATAGATCAAGAAAAAGGGGAAAAGAACCATAAGTATACAAATATTTATAGTATATTTTTTGTGATGACAAAATATTAGAAAGGGAGGGGATGCTCAAGAATTGTGGAATCACTGAAAATGCTATGGTATATTCATGTAATGGAATACTATTGTTAAAAGAAATGATGAATAGAGAGCTCACAGGTAAAAAACCTGGATTCTTACAAACTAATACAAAGTGAAAAAAAGAATCAGGAAAACTATGTACATGGTATTAGCAAAACTGTGTGGTGTTCATCTATAAATGAGCCACCTCTTCTCAGCAGCAAAGTGGCACAAGACAAGTATAAAGAATTCATGAAGAAAAAGATTATTTATATTCAGATAAAAAACCGATAGTCTCTGAATGCAAATCAAAATATTTTTCTCATGGTAATTTTTTCCTTTGGATCAGTTTCTTCCACTACAACTGATAATAATATGTAAATTTGTTTTACATAATAACACATGTATAAACTACATCAAATTGCCTATCATTTTAAGAAGAGGGCAGTGAGGGAGAAATATTTGGAATTCAATATTTTGTAAAAATGACTGCTAAGGGGCCGTTTAGGTGGCAAAGTGAATAGGGTCCTGAAGTCAGGAGGACCTGAATTCAAATTCAGCCTCAGACACTTAAATCCCTAGTTGTGTGACCTTTGACAAGTCACTTAAGCCCATTGACTTAAAGGAAATAAATTTTTTAAAAAATGACTGCTAAAATTTTCATGAGATGTAATTAGGGGGAAATTAAACACTATTAAGATCAAATTAAAAACAAAATAACAATGATTTCCATTTTGAAAAACCTCTATTTTTATTTTGGTTCAAAGTTGACAAAGTATCTTTCTTTCCTCAATCATGTGAGGTACAATTAGAAATTGCACTTAGATGAAGTAAGCGAAAGATAAATTGAATAATGTGTCCAGAATCCCATAGTTAGTATTAAAGTCAAAATTTAAACTCTGGTCTTTTGTGCCCAAAGAAATTATTTTCCATACTATATTTAATGATTCACATAAAAAATTACAAAAGGATCATTGTTGGAATATGCTAGTTTGTGGGCAAATAGTATTAATAGTGACTGGATCATCCTATTAAGCAAAGCTCCTGAAATGTATATCTTTTATCCATCCATTAGTATGTGATTTATTGAACAATATTTTAACACCACATAATATTTTTATATAGTTTTTGGTTTAATGAATGATCTATGTACAATGTGGGAAAAGTTCTTCTGATTTAGAAACCAATGACAAAGTTTAAATACTAAGAATTTTAGCAGACGATTCCATGTGTGTAGTCATTCACCTTAAATTATTTCTATTCCTTAAAAGTTCTACATAAATTGCAATTTTGTAAATTATATCATGTTTTCACATAGATTGTATATAAAACTATAATTTTGTATCTTTATTCAGGACACAATACCCAGCATAAAGTAGGCAATAAATATTCATTGACTAATCAATATATGATTCATCAAAAATTTATCAGTCTAACAGGTCTACTCCTATTCTATTAAATAATTAGGGAATTTTTAAAAACATTGTTATATAGTATTTCATTTTCTCCAAAGTCATGTAAAAACAAATTTTGCCATTATTTTTAAAACTCTAGATTCCAAGTTCTCTCCTTTTGTCCCTTCCCAATCCCCTTGTTAAAAAAGCAAGATAGATGTTGGATATAATGATACAATAATTACTTGTTGAATGAGAAAAAGAAAGAATGAAGAAGATAAGTAGGAACAGAAGGAAGAGAGGAGGAGGAGGAGGAGGAGAAAAAGATGAGGATGATGATGATGATGATGATGATGATAGTGAAAGATAAATTTATCACAAATTTTAAAGTTCTTTTCATCATCCTTTATAAGATTCTCATCTTTGTCATGCCTACTGACTTTGTGTGTCTCATTGATCACTTTTCTCATCTTTCTCTATTTTATTTCATTTAGCAATTTCATCAGTAACTCTGTATTCATTTTTATCTCTAATATTCTAAAACCCACATATCTAGTTCTAATTTCTCCAATGAACTACTATCTTGAATCTTCAATAGCCTTTCAAATATCTGAACCTAAGTGTTTTGACATCTTAATCTCAACATGTGTAAAAGTAAATTAATTATCACTTTCACAAAATCCTCCCTATTTCCAAACCTTCCTATTACTATTGAGGGCACCATCAACATGCAAGTCTTCTAGGTTCATAACTTAGTAGTCATCTTTAACTCATCTTTTATGGTTTTACTTCATGCATGGTCTGCCCTCTCTCCTTATCTTTGCTTATTGATTTCCCTTGTTTCTTTTAAATCGCAACCAGCATCCCACCTTCTACGGGAATCCTTTGCCAATCTTACTAAATTCTATTGCCTTTCCTTGTTTGATTTCTTAAATTTATGATGTACATGGCTTATTTTATCCAGATGTTTAAAAGTTTCCACAATTAGAGTGCGAGATGTTCAAGAAGAACTATCTTTTTTACCTATGTTTGTATCCATATGACTCAGTAAAATGCTCAACGTGTTGTATGTACTTAGTAAATGTTTATGGACTGAAATAGGTATGGGATCAATAATGTTAGTGAAATTAACCACTTTAGAAAAAAATTACTTATTATTTCACACTATCATGTGTATAGAATGTAAAATAAAATTTGTTTAATTTACATCATAGTAACTTGTTTCAAAGACTAAAACAGTATAACTAAAGAAAAGAGTATTTATGAAAAACTATTCAAAAAGATGATCAATCTTTCAGCAATTTCATTCAAACACTAAAGAAGAACAGGAAACATGAAATTTAGATTTTGAATTTAAGGACACATATAGTATAACCTAATCCAAATAACACAGACTGACTGAACTTGGAAGCAGACACATGGGTTCAAATCAAAATATTAACTATATTACAACCATTGGACAAAATCTTTAATCTCTCCCATTTTAAGTTTTCTCAATTGCAAATGAACACAGTGAGAATTGTATTACTTACATTAAGACATAAGTATGAGACTTAAATGAAATTAAGTAACTCTAGATACTTGGTAAAATTTTAGCATAATTGATAAAACTATAAATAATCATTCATTAATTTTCAGCACTCATTACAATGCTACCATATTACCTATTAATTGCAAAGGTAAATACACATTAACAAAAAAATATAAATATACTTAACATTATTCCTCTAAAATACAAAAACTAAAAGTGAGAATACCTTTTTCTTCAGAGAGAGAGAGTGTATGATTCAGCATCTTTGATGATTACATGATCTATTGGGAACGTTGTCCCAAATTTATCTCTCCCATATTGGGAATTCTTTCAATAATAATATTTTAAGGATTTGGTTTTGTAATTTTCTATTTTAGAAACACTTAAATTGTGAGCATGCTAAGGTAAATTTCCTCATATTCATCAGGCACACAAAAATTAAAAGAATAAATATGGTCAGGTTTAAAAACAAAAGTAATAGTTCTTTACACTAATTTTGATTTTATCCTATGCAGTATTTTTAAGTTTGGAAAATTATTGGAGATGGTCTCAGAAGTGATAAACTATAATTAATATTGAAGTTAAGAATCAGAAAAGAATTCTGTGATGGATAGATGTTAATATTTCTTTTTAAATATTTCACTTTTACATTCATTCAATCTATTATTTAATTGGTCATAGGATCTTAAGTACAGCTCTCTTATTTTATGAAAAAGAAACTGAGACCTAGAGTACCTAAATGACTAAGTTGAGGTCAGATGAGTAGTAACCTTGTTGCTCTAAAGCTACTATTCAGTTCATATGTAAATGTTTCTAAAATGTCTTTATGTTTTATTAAAAAATCAAATCTAAAATATTAAGTGCTATTAGTGATAATGGAAATGAGTATTTCCATGAGTTTTAAAATGCTCTTTTTCATATCTATGTATTAATACAGTGAGACAAATCTGTAATTCATACCTGCTAGTAATATAAAATACCCCCATTTCCTTGAAAAGGTGGATATGCACCTGCTTCACAGTGCTTCAGGCAGATAATTGCCCTGTTCTAACCTCTTATAAAGCAAACATGGTAAGCAATTTATCACTGTCATCTAACTTCATTCAGCTTTCTTGCGGAATGACAGCCATCAAAAGTCTCTCATTATTAGCCTGTTATTGGGTGACAAGGCAATCACAGTATCTAACAAGATTCTAAGGAGTAGAAAAAACTTTTTCAACTCTAGAATGCAGAGTACGTTGCCCACTGGGACATGAGCCAATGTGTCCTTGCATATATGGGTGTGTCTGTGAGAGAGAAAATGATTCAAAACATTTTTTTCTGATTTCCTTATAAAAATGTGAATGTGTAAACATAGTAAAGTAGAAGTGGATAAAAAGTAAGTTTTATTTTATCTTTTTTATTTTTTTTTTGCAAGCCAATGGGGTTAAGTGGCTTTCCCAAGGCCACACAACTAGGTAATTATTAAGTCTGAGGTCAGATTTGAACTCAGGTACTCCTGACTCCAGGACCGATGCTCTATCCACTGTGCCACCTAGTCACCCCCCATTTCATCTTTCTGTGGTTGCTTTTACCCCAAATATTTATATTTTATTTAATTTTAAGAATTCAATCTAATTATTAAAAATCAAATGTCAACCAGAAAACAAAAATGAGCAATAATGCATTCTATAATATATTGATATGATATCATAGTTTGTTGCAAGTCAATCTGTTAATTGAAAAAATTCTATCTCAGGGGTGGCTAGGTGGCACAGTGGATAGAGCACTGGTCCTGGAGTCAGGAGTACCTGAGTTCAAATCTGACCTCAGACACTTAATAATTACCTGCTGTGTGGCCTTGGGCAAGCCACTTAACCCCATTGCCTTCCAAAAAGTCTAATAAAAATTCTATCTCAATTAGCAAACTGAGGCCAATGGATATCTACTAGGTATTAGAAAAAGTTAAGCAGTAGGCTTTTATAGCAGATCTTAATTCAGGTAAAGCATAGAGAAACTACTGAGTAAATTGGAATTAATGAAGCAGAGATTAAAACATGTTTTTAATGCTTGTAAAGGTATGCAATGTTAATTTAATCATCGCTGTCATCTAACATATATCATGAAATATTGAGAAAAAATTCATGGGAATTTCTTAGGTATTTATTGAGGTAAGGGATGCCAGGTAGCACAGTGGATAGAGCACCAATCCTGGAGTCAGGAGTACCTGAGTTCAAATTCGGCCTCAGACACTTAATAATTACCTAGCTGTGTGGACTTGGGCAAGCCACTTAACCCCACTGCTTTGCAAACCTAAAAAAAAGGTATTTATTGAAGTGGAAAGATAGGCTAGTTTTATATCTTCCAATTATAAATGACTCTGTTCTAGAATATAATTGAACTGAAAGCTATAAATTGAGAGAAAAACAAATTTAGAAAACAGCTTAGAGATAAAAATAGGAACACATTTCCTATTGGTGGGGTAAAAAATATTTTTCTCTATTATAGATTTGAAGGTAGGTACTAAACAGCCAAAGTTCATTTTCGGTTTATAAGAAAATGATTTATTAGTCAATTGTTTTCTACTAAATTCTTGTGGTGCCAACCTTATATGTCCTTATAGCTAAACAAATATTATCCTAAATTTAGAAAATAACACTAATGCCTGTGACCCAAGCTATTAATTTATAAAGGTGTTCATATATTATAGATGTATATATGAGGAACACATATGTTTTATGTACACATATGTGTGTATTACCTCTGCCCTATTTGGAATATATTTGCATATTTTGTGTAATTCATATAACTAAACCATGCAGGAGAAATGAGGTCTTAAAAATATGTCTTTCTACTTTAGTTCTTGTCCCTTGTAATTAGAATAATAGTTGTTAGAGAGCCAGAGGAGGAATAAACATCTGCACAGCTGAGTCATATTCATGGGTCTCCTGTTGGGCCCAATTCATCTTTCCATGGAGACCCATTTGCTACAGTGGCAAGAAAAATATAGGGAATCTGCTACTACAGCTGTATCAACTCCATAAATGGTTATTTCTTTCCAAATCTACTTCCATCCATCTCTATAAGCCATCTCTAGGGGGACAATACAACCTATAGATATTACTAGTGAGAAATAATTTTGTAACTATGGGCTCCCATAAGGGATTAGGAACTCTTTTTTTGTAAAAAACTAGTCATATTGCAGTTTGTTTAGTCTCTTTTAGATCAATATATATAATTCTTCCAGGAATCTCAGCATTTAGGAGGGGAAGGAGTTCATAATGGTACTTTATGTCAAAAAAATAGAAATTAATTATACAAAGTAACTTTAAATGATTTCCTTGTATTCATAAATCAAAACAATCATAATTTTTTTTAAATCTATTTCATTTTATACTAAAGATTGTTTTATGGATAAGCACATATATGTATGCATATTTGAAACTAATAAATATGTTTGTTATTTAAGTTGCAAGCACACATGTGTGTGCTCTCAACTCATATGTGTGTGTGTGTGTGTGTGTGTGTGTGTATAAAATTGTTTTAAAAAAATAAATGGTAACTTTGAAGAGAAAAACAGTAGAACCTGAGACAATCAAAAATATCCTTTAGCAGAAGATAGCACTTCAGTTGAATAGAAATCAGAGACATAAAAATGTGGAATTATGGAGAAAATTCTAGATATTTGGGAAAATCAGTACAGATAGTTAAAATTAGATCTACATGTAGACATTTAAGAGTCACTTAAACAGATACAAAAGCTATCCATACTATTTAATACTACATGAAAAATCATTATTCATGTTCATGAATCTAACACAAACTTGTTGTGTGACAGTAGGCAAGCAACTTTACTGTTTTTCCCTAATTAAATGCAAAGATAGATTTCAACATTCATTCATTCATTCTTTTGCAAGTTTTTGAGTTTCACATTTTTCTAACACCTTCCCTTCCCTCCCTTCTCCACCAACAGTGAACAATCTGATATAGGTTGCAGGAGAAATCAAAAGCACAAAAAGAGTTTTAAAAGTAAATGAACTTTTTAACTCCCCAGTTAACCCTCTGACTTTACAAATTGTTCATTAGGCATGGTTAGAGACATAAAATCACAGATCTCAAAAAAATTAACTATCAATAACAAATTTAAAACTATGATTTGACACAGCTGGGCTATTATTATAGCAAATCAAGAATAAGAGTTGGAGAGAATGTCTTTCAAATACATAAATACATCCCCCATTTCAATTTTTTCCCTTACTTCTGGTATCAATGTGAACATTTCCTTCTTTGTTTCAAAATGAAACCCATGCATGCAATTCTTGCCTTGTGAAATTCTTATTCATATTCTTATGAGTGGGAATTGATTGTGAAATGTTAATAAGGTTATGTGAAATGGAACTAAATATTTTGTGGGAGTGCTGGCTTATTGATTATTTCTCATTTTTATTTTATCTTAAAAACTGGAAATGATGTTTAAAATGGTATACTGGCATCCAAGAGTGCTAATTAATATTATTGCCCTTCAAAAAAGAGGATAAAAATAGTTCATTAAAGAGAATTTATAGGGGAAAAGCAAAGGTTCGATGGAGTGTCTAGAGAAAAATTGGCAGAAACATTACCAAAAGTCCAGTGGCTAAGAGAAATAAGTGTATTGTGAGGCTCATCAGTCCCTTGAACAAGATAATCTGAACTGCAATTTTCTCTGGTTACCTCCCTTGCCTGGAAGGTTCTCCCTTCTTCACTCCCTTCTTCAATCACCTTCCTTAAAGTTCTAACTAAATTCTTCTTTCATAGGAAACCTTCCCTAACCCTTCTTGAATTGTAGAGCCTTCTCTTTGGTAATTATTTCCTATTTATTCTATGTATAACTTACTTTGTTTTTCTTGTTTTGTTTTGTTTTTTGTTTTAGGTTTTTGTAAGGCAAATGGGGTTAAGTGGCTTGCCCAAGGCCACACAGCTAGGTAATTATTAAGTGTCTGAGACCCCATTTGAACCCAGGTACTCCTGACTCCAGGGCCAGTGCTTTATCCACTGTGCTACCTAGCTGCCCTATAACTTATTTTGTACATGTTTGTATGTTCCCTCCTTTCCCCACCCCCATCAGATTTCAAGCTTTTACAGGACAAAGAATGTTTTGGTTCTTTTTGTCTCCCCAAAGCCTGGCACATAGTAGATGCTTTATTAATATTGGTTGAATTTAATTGAATTGAGAGTACAGAAGACCCAAAGCAAATAGTAACTCTCCCAAAGTAAATCTTAACCTGATTTAATTAATCAAATAAGGATATGAAATGGTCAAAGTACCAGCATCAATCTTCATCATTGATTTTGCTTTTGTAACAAATGATATAGCTGAAAAGTTTGCTGAAAATTGCTGAAAATAACATGGTAGATTTCTTTGTTACATTAAATGTTCCAAAAGTCTGCAAACACATTTTGGTCAATAAACAGTAATGCTGCAATTGAACTAGTGGAAACTATTGTCAGAAACAATGACAAAAATCTGGAAAACAGTGGTTGAAAAAAATAAGCATGGTTTAAAATAGATCAAAGCACTTCAGTAGACATCCCTTCCTTGAAAGTTAATACAATGTAATTAATGCTAGAATTAATTTCCATTTTTTGAGTCATGCTTATATAGAAGACTTCTTCTGATCCAACAATATATTTTAAAAATAATTTCATGTGCTAAATATCACCAAGATTCTTTCTAAAGATGGTACACATCATATTTTGATAAATTTTATATTACTTTTTTCTGATAAAATGTTTAAATAATTAATTATTCACTAATGCATGATATTATTCTCTGATAATTTCTGATAAGGTTATTCCTTCAGTTTGAAAAATGCATAGATCATGCTGAATGAACTAGGCATTTAGAATTGTTTAATGCTTGAGCATAAGCATCATCAACAAATAGTAAAGCATATGTCATTAACTGTGCAATTCTGTTGGTAGAATCAAAATATGTTTGTGTGGAGATGGATGTGTTAAAATTAAATCTAATTGTCATAATATACTATATCTATATTAAGAAAAAAGCTTTTAATTTTCCAGGTGAAGAAATGAAAGAAAAATAACTAGTATGATAATAAGAGTAGGTGAAACAATTATTTTCTATGACTTCTCTGGCATTTATATTTATATACGGAACAGCACTCAGTGAGAGTATGTGGAAGGAGACAGCATTAACCATTAACCATTCATCATTTTACTGTGATAAGAGGAGGATAGAAGGTAGGGTTCTAGTTAGATTAATGAAGCTAAGAATCCCTTGTGATCTGCCATTCAGTATATATGTCAGAGTGTTGCGCTGATATGCCAGCTCCTAGAGGAAGTCATCCAGGAAAGTGAGTGGTGTTCGTGTTGCCCCTTAGGTGTCTTGTCTGTTTGTGGCAGAATTGGTACTTCCTCAAAGAGGGAGAAGTCTGTAATATATTCATATGTTCAGATTTTGGTAGACACAGAACCTCTGTCTGAGACTGCCTTAGATTAGTAGTGGAAAACTTTCAGTTAATATAAATGATGCTTTTTCAATCACTATTATCTCCTTTGTATTTCATACTTTGTAATACCATGAGAATGATTCAATTCTATTATCACTGACACTCTCAACATGCATTTGTTTATCAGTTTCTCTCCTCCTCCACTCATTTCTTTCTACAAAACAAAATTGCAAAGGGTTTAGATGATCTAGAAAGTACCATCAACACTTGTTCTTTTAGATTGCTGTAATATTTTCAATATAGAAAACTGAACAAATTCCACTGAATAAAATCATTTAAGAAAAAGAATATCAATGTGGCATCTTACACCATGAACCACAACATCATGCATTTAGAAAGAGACTAAAATTAGAAATCATCAGTCCTGAAGTGTCACATTTAGCAACATTCTTGAGTGAAGTAGCAACTAGATGAAAATGCAATTGGAAAATGTTTAACAAAATAAAAATAATACGACATGGATAATATGGATTTATTTAACTCCATATGTGACCTATAGGTATCTGTATCTATTTGAGTTTGACACCAATGATGCTGTCAAACTCTTTTCTTCACAGATAAAGAAAGAGGTCAAGAGGTTTAAAGCAACTTACCCAAAGATGCACAAGTGCTGAGTTACACAGCCTGGGTTCAAGTATAGATTTTTCTGATCCTAAATATAATATTCTCTGTGAATCTTTCTGCCTCTCCTCAAATCATGCAAAGGCCTAAAAATGCTATAATACATTCTTTAAAAGTTGTACCTTGTCCTTATTCTTTCACATTAAGATATTAAGCCAACTCACCTACCCCAGCTTTCCTATTTTACTCTTGTCATCATGGGAGTAAGCATTCTTAGCTTCAATTTCTGGGACAGAATCACAGGGAAGCCATTTATTTGGATGAAAGATCTATTTTTCAAGTGCCAGACAGGGTCAGTTCAGACTGTTTCCTTCTGCCTAATTCCAAGGAGATGGCTATTTCTTGACACATGAAAGGCCTAGAGATGACCCTAAGCTCTAGACATTTACGAGGGCTGAGCGATTATATCTTTTTTCTTCTTTTTTTTCTTGTCAAGAAAATATAACATTTCGTTTATCCCCAATGTGAAGTTTGTGAACAGAACTCTGCAGCAAAAGTGAGAGGGGTAGAAAGGTCACTTATGCTGGCTTAGTTTTTGTCTAGACAATCAAAATGACTATTGTCATTCTAGTTAAACTATTCACCATCAGGTAAGCAAAGTTTATTTTGTGTTTCCTTTTTGTTTTTGTTTTTTAAACCTGTTTTGTCTGTCTAGATCATCTTTGACTTAAAAACATTTAGCAAGAAGAAATGTAGTTTTCTGGATGTTACTTTCTAAGGATGATGAAAATCTCACGAGTTGTGCATCTACTGCTGGTCATCACTATCTTTGGCAAATCATGTCAGTTCATTTCTGCAATTATTTCATACCTATCATAAACTTAAAGAAAGAGATCACCATTTATTACATGCGAATTGAGTCACATGGAAAGTTGAATCAGAAAATTTTGCCACCTTGATAACATAATTAGTTGAAGATCATTTTGTGTTTAGGAGATGCTTAGACAAATATGTGAAAAATGAAATGGGGGAGGCTAGAAAGATAACTAGAATACTAGAAAGAGAAATGCTGTATGAAGAAATCAAATTTTTCCTAGATTGAACATAGAGGGGGGTAAGGCACAAGCCTAGATATAAAATACTAGTTTATTATTTTGAGTTGGATTTGGATTAAAAGGAATGCATAGAACTCATAAGCTAGATAAGAAATTGGTATGCTGAGAATTGAGAAGCAGGGTTACTTAATTCATAAAATATGAAATTTATAGCAAGAAGACATAATTTCTAATCCTGCCTAAAATATTTACCAGTTGTGTAAACCTGGGCATATATTTGAACCTCTCTTGGCCTCTCTTCTTTAATTATGCTTAGTTACAGTCTATCTCATAATAGATTCCTAATAATTGTTGATTGAATTGTACTGAACTGACAGGTAAAAAAGATACTTGGATGGCTTTTATGGGCCTTTAGGGCCGCTAAGTGACAAAGAGAGGTGAGGTATCTTCCTAGGTTCTATCCTCAGATACATATTAGCAAGGCACTTAATACTATTTGTCTTAGTTTTATCACCGCAGCCTAAGTATGACATCTGTAAAATGAGTTAGAGAAGGAAATGGCAAATCAATCCAGTATTTTTTGTAAAGAAAACCCCAAATTAGGACCATGAGAGTCAGACCTGTTTGAAATGACTAAACAACGGCCTTGTTAGATCAAAATCTATTATCCAATCATTGGACTCCTTTCCTTTTGATATTGTGTAGGGGAAATGGAAGATTACTGACTGTGTATGGAATTAGGATATGGAATATTTACAAGTTGTCATCACATGAGTACAGAAAGACAATAGACACTGATTGGAGAAAGGAATATCGAAGTCACAACAAAATGTTGTGCTAACAAAACTAAGTCTATATAAATTACCCATTGATATAGTTAGTTGCCAACCCATGAAGCAAATAAAAGAACTGAAAAAAGAGATATATTATTATTCTAGTTGGAAGTACATAGAGGCATGTACTATGATTAAAACAGATTTAGAGTATGGGTCTGTAACTGTATCCTCTAAGATGAGTAAACTTCCTCTTCCAAAAAATTAATAATTAAAGTGTATTGCCTCTTACCTAGGCACTGAAAGGTTGCTTACTTGCCCAGGCTCATATAACCAGAACAAAATCAACAAAATAAACATTATTAAAGTACTTACTATTTTATAAATACTGTACTAAGTTGTAGGGATATTAAAAGGCAAAATAAAATCCCCTCTCTTCAAGGGGACAATGTAATAGAGGAGACAAAAATCTAAATAAACATATGCAAATCAGGCTATATTCAGGATAAATAAAAATAATTAAAAAAGGGAAAGAGCTGTAATTAAGACAGATTGGGGAAGGTTTCAAGGATGTCAGTATTTGAAGAGAAAGAGAGAGAACTTTCTAGGCATGGAGGAAAGCTAGAGAAAATATCTGGAAAGTCAAGGAAAGTCTTGCACCCAAATCTTTCTGACTCCAAGGCTGATTTTTCTACTCACCATACAAGACTGCCTTTCAAACTTATAGTTACCAACTTTAAATGAATGAATGCTAAGGAAGTGTACAATGATGCTTATGACGTACTGCCATATATCACATATAGCGAGATTTGAAGATATGTATTGAATTTATTAAACTCTAACCACACTGACCACTAAATAAGACAGAAAATGGAAATTTTCATAGATTTCTACTGAGCATATCTAAATTTCCCTTGTCATCTAATATGTTTCAAAGTTAGTTACTGGAGCTCTTACTCCGTGAAGATGAGCCACCTGGAAGGCTTCACTTTTCCTTCATGTGTCACAGAGATTTGGTGACTGCTTTTACAAAAGTGCATGAAAACATTATTTTGAACATTTGAGTATCTATCCAGAATCAAACCAAATGACACTCTCAAAAGGGTAACTTTTTTTCTTTATCTTTTACCAATTCAAAACAGGCAGTGAAAAAAGACTTTGTTCAAACTTCCCTGAAAGCTTATACTCACAACACATGCTCCACTGCAAGAATGAACCTTTCTGGGGTCCCCAGTGACTGGAAGCAACAGTTCCACAATCGAGGTGTCACTGCAGCCTAACTATAGCATTCACTACTGTGAAAATTGTAATAACAGATGCTCAGAAATGCCTGGTGGGATGAATCAATGAGGTGAGAGGAAGAAAGAAAAGTAATCTGTCTGTGTGGGGAGAAGGGGAAGTGAAAAACACAAGAGCAAACAGATGGCAATGATGAAGGCATTTAGGGACAAATTTTGCTTTGGGCACCCTGTGGATTTCCTTTCTCCATGGAATTCTTATTGCCTTTAAAGCCAGATTGACTTATGGACAAGATAACACAGAAATAAAACACAGGGCAAGAACAAAAAAGGCAGTGCTGTTCTATCTCTCTGCAAAGTGACTGCATCTTATATTTTAGCAAATATAGCAAAAATATGGCAGAGATGAGCTTGGAAATATGCTCAATGGGATCAAATTTCTATGCTATTAGAATCTGGTGAACACTCAGTCCTTTTTTTTTTTAAAACTGGACTTGGTTTTATATATTGACTCCATTTTAGTTCAATAAACATCTATTTAACTATTCTACTAAGTGCAAAATCCTTAAGTTACACATATTCACTTACATTCTACTTCAATCTTGCTTATCCACTTTTGTCTTCAAGATATCCTTGACCATTCTAATTCTGAAAATTGTTTATCCTCTTCTCATCTTATTAATTATCTTACATTTATATAGTACTTTTAGGCTTACAATGCTCTTTCCTCACTTTAAAATCCAATGAAGTAGTTAATGTTAAGGAGTATTAATCTCAAGATAGAGAAGTAATGTGGTGTAGCAGATACAAAGAAGAATAATGAAGATAATGAAGAAACTGAGGCTGAAGGAGGTTAAATGAAACCTCCAGGGCCAAACAAATAAAGTATATGAAGGAAAGTTAGAATTTAGCTCTTTCTGAGCCTAAACTCAGCATCCATTGCCCTATGAAGCAGCTTCATAATCACTATTTATACACTGCCAGAATCTTCAGGTCAGAAGTCAATCTTCAGGTCAGAAGTTGATCTTCCTAATGCACTTTCTGAATCCCCCACTGTTTGTTCCAGTCATGGCAACAGAAAGAACTGATTGAAGTACTTTTTACTGACACAAGTGTTGCAAACCAACAAGTAATTGCAGCTATAATTCAGTTTCAGTTCAGATCTGAGAAGATATGACTATGAGACTCAGATTATGAAAGTTATTAATTTTCATAAGTAAATAAAATTATAAGTTTCAGTAAAGGAAAAGTTTCATCAAAATCACTTCACAATAAAGTCACAATTAGATCAACTTATCACAATCAGTCCTCATCTGCAAGGGATTAACAACATCTGGATTCATATACCTGGGGAATCCCAGGAACAGTCCTCCAGAATTCTGCAGGGAAAATTCCCATGATGCGAATTTGCACCATGGGGGAAACTCCAAAGAATGATCCCTGGGCTTCTCCAGTTTAAATCAGTCTCCAAACAAAGAAAGCTCTGGACCAGGTCCTATGACTTGCTTTGATTGTGTTTTCAGGATCCTAGGAACTGTACCTTCAGAAAATATTTCAAGAGACAGTTTATATTTAGGGAGAATGACCAGTTGTCCCAAAAGTCTAATCGTTTCCCAAACCACTTACATACTCAGGATCAGGTTTATCTTGTTAGGTTGAAGTCAGATAATGGACAACTTTTATTGAGGACAATATGATGGGTTTTTTTTAATATTCCCAATACAACATGCTGGCTTTGTGACTGTCAACAATCTACTCTCAATGCCCTCAGAAAAGTCACTAGGACTATAAATTGCAGAGTATGTACAATCAGTACTGCTAGAAGGAGTTTTCTCACTAGAGATTTGCTTTCACAAATATATATTATTATATATGTATAATAATACAAATGATAGGATCTAGAAGAATAAAAAACTCTGGAATGTCAAAATTAGACTGATGATCTTGTAATATTTCAAAATGCAAAGTAAAAATAGAAATCAGCTCAAATTTCAACCTCTCTCGAATATGTAATTTGTAATTTTTAATCCTTATAAAAATGGTATGATAATGTTAATTATTTACCATTTATTAACTTCTTGTTTGTGGAAAATGAGAAAATAAATGCAATACCAAATGCATTTCATAACAATACTAAAAACTAAAATTATTATAATACATTTAAGTTCATGTAGCACTTTACTTACAGTATCTTTTTGATAATTTTGGCCACCCTATAAAGTAGGTGCTATCATTCAGTTCATTTTACAGATGAAGAAACTGGAACTAAAGGAGGATATGAGAGTTAACTAGTGGCATAAAAGTAATCTATTTTAAATAGGATATAGATTTGAGTTCATTCTGAACCTAAATTCAACATGTTATCCACTATTCCATGTAACAACTTCATGAACATGATTAGTATAATACTAGAATCTTGATTAATTGTAAATTTTCTTGTTTCTTTTTATTGTTTTGATTCTTTCCTAGAAATGGAGTTTGAGTCTATTAAATCAGACTTATTGATGCACTGCCTGAATAGCCGGTTGTTCACTCACATTGTATTCCATTCAACAAATGTTTATTAGACTCCTATACTTTGGACATAGAATTATGTGAGATGCTACTGGACATACAAAGATGAGAGAGGTTATAGATAGTATAACTTAGCAGTGTGATATGGCACATACACAAGGAAATACACACTTTGTGATAAAAATGTCATGTGGCCCATATAGACCAATAGTTCATTTAGATCAGAATACATATTATTGATGGAGATTTTCAGATAATTTTACAAACAATATTCAGATATAAATTTAACCTACTGTTATTTTGTAGGTGGGTAACTTACTTCACCAATAAACCTTAACATAAAGGAGGGGAAAAGTAACTTGAATTTATCAAAGTAATCTGAGAATGGAAAAAAAAGGAATAATGACTAAGCTTAAGACATTTGTGGAAAATTCTTATAAAATACCTACAACTGAAAGGCCTGAAGAAAATGATCTTATGAGTGCGTCTGTCTTGTGTCTCTTTTCTCTCAATGGCATTTAAGTTGTTGGTTTACCTCCCTTATCAAAAAGCTCTATTTATTCTTATAAAGGAAATTATAAAAAATAACAAACCAAGAATCCAAAAATGTTTCCTAATAAATTTCTAATAAATTCTTTGAATACCACTGATGCTCCCAGAGTGCAGGAATAGATTCTACCTTTACTACTTGGAAAGTAATATTGGAAACGACAAATTCAAATATCTTAATGTCAATCATGATACTTTTTTGGTTCAATCAGACAAGGAACTATATGCTGAATTTTATTATATATATATTATATATATATATGTATATGTATACTATAGACTGACTCCTAGCTATTTTTGTAATCTTTGTATGAGTGCTTACATTTATACCTTAGAGGATTATGAAAATATTTATCTTGTAAACACATCAGTTATTTGGAAAAGAAATGGAGTGAAATGAAATACCAGAATAAATATGAATATAAACTCTATATCTATAGTAGTATGCTTGGATTGTTTTGGCAATAATACCTAAATAGGATAGGACCCCCAGCATAACAAAATAGGTTAGAATTCAAGAGTATTCTAGAAATAGAGGTGGAGATCATAATTACTCTAACATGATTTCCCTGGAATGGTCATATTTTAAAAGTTAAATAGGGTAAGTACTGGAACTGCAATTTCAATAGTGGACATATATATATATATATATGTATATATATATATATATATATATATATATATATATAATATATACTTCATATATATATATACTACTCATGTCTTAAATCTTAGACTATGACCCAAGCCTCTCATTACTTAGACTCCTTTACTGCAAGATCTCATCTTCCTTTTCAAACTAGATATCGATACTCCCTTCCCATTTCTCAATCCCATTTAATATTAGAAAGTTTCCCTGAATAGTCATTCATTTCTGGACCTCAGGCCTATTCCTTAACTCAGTCCAAACAAAGATCCAAAGTATGAATCTCTCCATTTCAGCGCACACAAAATGGACATAGCAGCTCACACATCTTCAAGGTACAGGGAGTCATTAACTACATACTTTGGTAAGGTGGACAAAGAAAATCTGAACCTTAACATTTGACCAGTCTCTGCATCCTTAGTACCATCAGAAACCAGTCACTACTGATATGTATTTTAACCTGTTAAAATGCAAACTCATTAGGGATAAGGAAAATCTTAGACATCTATTTATATACCTAAATGAGAACATTGCTTTATGTGTGAAAAATGCTTTTCATTCATTTATTAACTAATTCATCCATCTATACATTAATCCATCCATCCATCCATCCATTCATTTCCCACATGTGTTTTCACTATGAGGCTATGTATCCCCAATATTTACCATAGTGATCCTTATATACTTGTTAAATGCTTATTGAATGAATCAGTGTTTTGTGATATAAACAATTTTCTTTTGACTATTTGTTAGCAGAAAGTGACTAATTCTAGTAGAGAATAGAAATAAATTTGAACTTAACTTTCCAAATCTTTATATTAAATTCATATTCTGATGCAAATTTTCTAATGTATTAAAATGTAGCATTTGTGATAATAGATAAAACCAGAAAATGACATAAAACCTACAAGATTACATACAAGTTCATTTTTTTCCACATAAAACTCCATATTTTGTAAACACACATAAATCTTAGTTCATAAAAATTTCTTATCACATACGTGAAATCTATAAATTATTTTAACTAATATCTAAATATTTGGCCTTTTCTGAATCACGACCAGGTTCACAAGTGTTGAGTGCATGAAAGTAATAAAAAAAAATAGATTAGAGAAACAAATTCAGCATTCACAGTAGAATGTGGTTAAAGGTGAGAATTAAGGGTAGTACCAGAATGGACACTAGAGTGGAAGTATTCTATTTAATTAAATCAGTGATAATATACAAATATATGTGGGACAGAGATGGAGTTCTGATTCATGTTGACTACTAGACCATTTGTAGTCTAAAGATACTTATCATAATCTTATGAAGAAAATAATAAATACATGATGTTCAATTATACTTTTAAATTGTGTTTCAAGAACTAAATATAAGTGTTTTATTACTGTCAAAATTTCTCTAGAAATCATTGCAGTTTGACTGATGTCAGAGTAAAGGAGATGGTAGAGGAGTCAAAAACTATCAATGAATGAAAGGAAATATGATGGTATATAAAAATTGCAAGTCAAGCTGGAAAGATGACTTTGGATGAAATATGTGTTCAGTTTTAGTTCTGATTTACATATGTTGAATTGATGGCAGGAATGGAAGGAGGGCTGTCTAGCAGAAAGCTAGAAATGTGGCACTGAAAAGTTCAGAGAGATCTGAGTTAGAGCTGTCAATCTAGGAGTTATAGAGTATTAGTTGAAGCCATAAAAGCAGAGAGGAGGAAAACAGTACATCAGGGTTCAGAGTCTTAAAAGAGAACTAACATTATAATACTAAAAAAGCTGCAGAGACGAAGGTATGCTCTGATGTATGGATGGATGATGTTTGTTCTGTGTCCTATATCCTGCCTGCTGGGTTTGAGCAGCCCTAGGTCCATAGGTGCTTCTTTTAGACAGAAAGAGATCAATGACCTCAAGCATTTCTTCATGATGTCCATTTTTTTCATATATATCCCAAAGCATCATTTTTAGCCAGACATAAGAGCAGAATGTGAGGAAAAATAAGCCTTTTAGGTAATCAAATTTAAAAAAAGCTATTAAGACTTTTAAAAGATAGTTAAATATGTGGAAAATAGTTATTTCTAAAATCTCACACTGCAAGGATTCAAAATCCAATTCAATAGAATTAAGCATACTAAAATTTTGAAGAGAAAAAAATGTTTATTTTCATTACAACTGTTAAATTAGAATGTAATTAAAATGTGTAAGTTATTTATAACACCATATAATGTGCATCTTTAGCATTTGAACCAACTGCCACAAATAGAATCTTGAACATTTAAAGAAATCATAATTAGCAAATTGGACTTATAACTGTATTAGAATTTAAAGACAAACCTAATCCTCTTTGAAAATAGAGATAACTGTTTTGCTAAGGCATTAAAAGCACATTTTAAAAATAAAAGTCTTGTTCCCAAAAGTTTCTTTAGAAAAATAGAAAAGTAAGTTCCAGTAGTGTTTTGTTATTGTTATCATTTTTAAATTCAACATTGCATTGCTCTTTTATCATTGTGCATAAGAAGAACTGCAGCTAAGGTCTTAAGTAAATTCATTTTATGATGAAATCTTGTTTCTCTGTTCTACATAAACAACAAATATAGTCAATATTAAAGTTGTGGAAACTGAGTTTGCCAAAACTTTTGTCTTCCTGCATAGGCTTTAACAATGTATAACAGAATCAATTCACTATTTGAACCACAATTTAGTACTTTTAATCTTTCCATAAAGACATCTTGGAAACATACTCCATTATGAGTAAGAACACTCCAAAAGTTGATGCAGAGAATAGAAAGGAATAGAAAGGAAAAAGAACCATAATTTTCAAAAGAAGAAAAGAAAAAAGAAAAGGAGTTGAGATAAATTTATATGTATATATTTTTAATTATAGTTTGACATCAATGAAATAATTTCAAACTCTTTTGATACTTTAGCATACTCATTAAGATATACAATCATATATAAATATGTCTCTATATATTATATATATTAGAGAGAGACATATTTTGCACGCATTTACAATATAGGTGAAATATAATTACCTTTGCAAAATATATGATTTATTATTATTCCTCTTATATTCTCAATGCTGTTATCTTATCCATGGTACTTTTCACTTTAACCAGGTATTTAATTATCACTATCTCATTCAACCAATTAGGGTTCATAAATAAGTCTGTTTCCTTTCCAGGACTCTACAGGGTGACTAGACCTGAGTTGTCAAGAGAGGAAGGCCTAACCTACACATGTGGATGAAATCCCCAAATCCATAAAGTTCAAAATAATGACAGCAAGCTGGTAGTGTATATTTTTAATCAATGATCAGTAGTATCTTCGATTATATGAGTGTGGAAAGATTAGGCATTTGCTTGGATTACAGAAAATCTGACAACATTAAATTGCCAAAGTTATATTCTGATATTAAACTTCAAAATGGGTTTGAAAATTTTGTGAGAAATTTACTTTATTTAATAACCAATATTCTCTATTGATTCATTTGATGATATCACTGAGAATTATTGTTAAAAGTTAAAAAATATTTTAATTATAGACATATTAGCAATAAACTTTTACAGCTGCATTGTGATAATCTAATCATTAAAATTTATAACTAATCAAATATATATTAATGTGCATCTTTCACACTGATATATCTATCTAAGGCAGGCTTTGATAAGAAATATTTCACTAATCATATATTCTTTTTGACCAATTTATGGTTAAAAAAAATTCTCAATGAGCATGTTTCAACACCTGTCTCAAGGTGCACTACCACATCAATATCTGTACATGAAATGATTACTTCTCTGGGTGATTCTATTCTCAGGAAAAAAAAAATGCAATCTGTAATGAAGCTGTTCAGCCTTATGTCTGAACGGTAAATGTAGAAACTGACTTCATCAATGCTTAAGAGTTACCGGGGCTGAGAATGTTTTCCACTTGAGCATTGTTCCAGTTCTTTGAACCAACTGCCAAAGATTCCAGGAGCTTGACCACGTTACAATTTTCACACTTAGCAACTGTAAAATTGTTAAAGCGATATCTTTCCACACGGTTGCTCTGTTATTAGTGCTTTAGTTTGGCATACCACCTTAGTTACGGACTTTAAATGCCACTTTCAGCACTTCCCAGGGTAACCTTGGCCATGAAATCGGAAAATCAGATCATTTTCTGGTCTGTTTTCTTCTTTTTCTTTGGATGAGATTAGATTTTGCTACGCTTGACTGACAAACCTCATTTAGGATTCAAAAAAAGGCCAGAGTCTTGACCTCTTTAAGAAATGGGAGGTAAGATGTCTAAGGCTGTGATGAGAAATAAGGGACCAATTTCAACTCATCATATGAAGGGCAATTAGTGATTGATTCAAACTGTGAGACTTTTAAATGTATGAAAAGAATCTTGGTGTCCAGTCAAAATAGTGTTTAAGATTAAAAAAATAGTAATCATGCCACAGGACTTTTCTTTCAATGTTTTGTTTTCTTTTGAAATTATATTTCTAGCTGTATTCAACAGGACAAAACAAACCAAAGGTTCATTTTACATGATTAAGTTCCTCCCACAACTAATGAAAGAAATGTTTTTTTTTCTTTTTTTAAAAGGAAACATTCAGAATATGTACTTTTCTCAGTATACATCAAATTCAGCTCTTGAATATTCATTGTTGAACATTTAAGTGGTCATTATTAAAGCTTCCACAGCCTTCTCCTCCTTCCTGTTTTCTGTTTTTGGGGCATTTCATCTGTTCATTAGTGTTTTCTAAAGGGGTTGGATAGATAAAGGAGAGAAAGTAGAGAAGATAAAATACAAACTAAGTGATTTTACTACTTGTTAATATAGCCAAAAAGGGTAAATTGGTGATGAGAAAAGGACTCAGAAATTTTATTACACATCTATGGATTTGAAATCAAAATGGTTATCTTTTCCAAGTGTAAATGTGCCTTCAGAAAACTGAATCATATTGTCAAACCTTGCCCAAGAAGGACTGATAATAGAATGCCAACTTAATAACTGAGAAATTTAACAATTAAGACTGGTAGGTGGTCAGTGCTTTCTTTTTCCTGTAGGGAGCAGTATTATATAGGAGAAAAAAAAATCAGGAACTTGAATAAACAAGATGCCAAAAGTCTCAACTCCATCTTTACAAAATGTGTGAAATTAACCTGTTTCCCTCGGAAAAGGTAAGGTTGTTCTTAATGAGTTCTAAGTATCTCTCCCATTTGTAAAATTCTGCAATTTCAAACTTGAATGAAATAATCCTTTCCCCAATCCATTTGACTGTCCTTTACATTCTCACTATATCCAACAAAGATCTGTAGGTCCTTCAGAAGTACTGTCTACTGGATACAAATCATCCTACTGGTAATCTAAAAATAATAATTTAAAATAAAAAAGTACATCTCCATCTGGTATGATTATGACAGTAATCACACAGTTATAGACTGTGAAGAATAATTTAAAAATCACTTTTAAAATCTTATAATTGGATACATGTGTGGATCACTGAGTCTCAAATCTAAAAACAATTCAATTCATAGAATTTTAAAGGGTGCAAAGCATTTTATTAATGATGATAATATGGGTGAGATAAAATAAATATTATCAGCCACAATTTACAGGCCATGAAAACTAATGTGGCTATTGAGAATTATCTTTACACCAATCATGTATAAATTAAAATCTCTTAGTTCATGATTTATTTTTTAAACGCCTGATGGATGTAACTCTCCTTAGATATTCTTCCAGAACTCATACATTCACAGGAGATCTCTTTTATCTGATGAACTAGCCTTTTCTCCCAATGTCCCCATTTCTTTTGATAGCATTGCAAACATCCTACTCAGGCATACTATGGGAAAAACAAAACAAAACTGTGAAACATTTTTGATGAGCCCATCTGTCTCATTCCACACATTCTTAAATCAGTTACGTGCCATGCCATTTCTCCCTATAAAGTATTTTCCATCCTTCACTTCTCCACTCTAGCTCTTTATCACCACTTGTTTGGAATAATGTAAAAGCCTCATAATTGGTCTCTTTGCCAGCAGTTTCTCTCTTTTCCAATCTGTCTTTCACACTGCTGTCAAATAGCCTTCCTAAGGCAAAGATTTAACTATATCTCTTTCCTATTTAAGAAAAAAAGTCAGTGGCTTTCTTTTGGATTTGGATAAAAAAAAGAACTACTTAAATACCCTGGTATTTAAGATTTCCAAAATCTGTCTACAAACTTATTCAAATGGATACCTCATTCACTACTCCCTTTGATGCACTCCACAATTCATTAACTGTTCCATAAACAGATCATGCTATCTCTGGTACTCATTATTCATTTCAGGAATTCACTAATTTCTCAGTGTTGCCCTTTAGAATTCTTTTCTTTCTTCAAGGATTTGTTGAAATCAGTCTTTCTCTAAAATAATAAGCTAAAATTATTTCTTCCAACCTCACTAGCAGGATGCACTCAGAAAACCCTGAAAAGACTTAGATGAAATGATGCAAAGTAAAATGATCAGAAAAGAAGAATATTGCAGAGTAACAAGAATAATTTATATGATTATCGTCTATGAATAATTCAGCTATTCTCCACAATACAATGATCCGAGACAATTTTGAAAGCCTCATGAAAGAACTAATGGAGTCTTAGTAATAATTGAAGATACTTTTTCTTTACTTTCTTTACTTTTGTTTTTTTGTCTGTTTTCTTTAACATCCTGAATAGATAGAGATAGAGATATAGATTAGATATAGATATAGATATACATTAGATATACATTAGATATACATTAGATAGAGCTAGAGCTAGAGATAGAAGAAAGAGATAGAGATAGATATAGATACAGATATAGATTAGATAGAGATAGAAATTAGATATAGATATAGATATGTGTGTGTATGTATGTATGTATGTATGTATGTATATGTAACCTATGTAATACCATTTGCTTTTTAATTAGGGGGATGAAGGAGAATGGGAAAGAATTGAATACTCAATATTTATGAAAAAAGAATGCTAAATTGTTTTAAAAGGTATTTGGAGAAAATAAAATATTTTATATTTATGTATAGTATATATATATGTACATATATACATATCTATGTGTATATATTATATATATGTATTAAAGAGTTTCTTCCTTCCTCAAATATTCCTAGAGCATTTTGAGTGCATATGCCCTCCTAGTCCACTTTGAGTTAAGTAGATAGATATGTAAACCACAATTCATTATGAACATGATATCTTTCTATCTACATATCTACATGTCTAAGTAATTTAAAGGCAGATTTTAGAGGACCTAAAATATCACATTTAATAGTTTTATAAAATCCAATACCAATAAATTGTTACCTTATATTTCTAGATATCTATATCTATATATGTATTCTCCCTCTAATAAAATATATTTTCTGAATGCAAGGACAGTGTTTCCTTTTTTCTTGTCCTCAGTCACTCAGCATGATATTTAATCCATGGCAGGAGATTAATGAATATACTTTTAATTAAATATTCTGCATTTGAAATATGAAATGATCTTCAATTCAAACAGGATCACAGTTTTATAACAACATGGTACCTTAGGATTCATGTAGTCCTATACTTTCCTTTCACATGAGGATAGTAGGACCCAGAAATTTTCTAAGGAATTTGCTGAAATTCATATAACAAGTAAATGTCAGAGCTAAGATTTGAACATCCCATCTCCATACTCTAGGTATAGTATTCTGTTCACAACATCATATTGTGTATATGGCTCCTGAGACAGGAAATACTTTCATCCATAAGATTCAAATGAAAGTATTTCTGACTGCTATTTAATTGTATTTCTGACTGCTATTTAATTTGCAAAACTAAATAAACACTATACACATATATGTATGTATGTATGTATAAATATATATACATATATAATTCAAATTATCCTAATGATTCAAAATTATGATAGTTATACAAATATAAATCTATTTTATAAAACCTGAATGTGGCCTCAATTTATGTTCTTAGTAGGCAATTTTAAAAAATGAAAATTGTAATGATGATAAATAAAGCATCTTTTTTTAATTGAAATATCTAAAAGAAGTTTTAAAGTTAATATCTAACTGGTAATTTTGTGTAATTGCTTGCCACATGTACATATTTAAAGTATTCTTTGCAAAAGGATGTCAGTTTAAGTATACCAAATTCTATTCAGAGAAGAACAAATTAATAATTTCATTATAACCCTATGACGATGAGGTTTTTCCTGCTCTAGAAACCTAAAGGCTATTCTTACCCTATATGCATGTGTGATTATTTCCTTGCTACATCCCAAATAACCTCACAGAAATGATGAACATTTTATTAAATCATAAATACAGAAATGAAAGTAGCCTTAAACACCATCGAATTCAAGCATAACATCCTGCAAATAATCATGTATAGATTCAGAAAGTGTGATTAATAATATAAAGAAGAGTTGGGATTTGAACCCAGAGATTTCACTCAATATCCAAAACTCTTTTCAGAAAACAATAGAATCTCATCTGAAAAACTTTGTCACCTTCCCTCTAAAACACAAGTGATTTGTTTCTAAAGTTAAAATTTGATTTTTCACAGAATTTTTTTGGAATGTTCAAAAGTATGTTTAACCTTTGTGAATTAGTTAGAAATGTTCACATTCCTCTTTTGTCCTAGAATCTTACACTGATTTTTTTTTTTTATTTTATATACAGATTCTCAAAGGAACTTAAAAGGTTTTTTCCACAGACTGGACTTTAGATTGCAGACTAGGTTTGAGATACAAAAGACAACATATGATAGGAAACTGGCAACTGCTGTCAATGAAGGACCCCAGGTCATTTTGGAACAAACTTATTGAAATGCGCTGGTTTGAAAATAATGGTGTATGGATCCAGTCATGAATCCAATCCCTAAACTCATCCTGACACATAATGAATTATTCATAAGTTCGAGAGGAAATGTGTCAAAGGAAACTTTATCACCTGTCTTTTAGATAGAAAATCAGACTTGTTTTGTTTTGAATTCTCCATATTTCATTAGTTGGACATGCTGTTCAATTTTGAGATAGCAGTAATTATTCACTAACTTTTTAAGAGGTGATGTAATTGGAGCATACAAACAACTGACAAAAATCGATTACTGAGCATGAATTTTTGTAAGTAGAATCATAATACCCCACTAATAAAATAAATTGGTCAGATGGATTTTAGACTTATCAGACCATATAAAGACACCAAAGTCCTGGGAAAATAAATATTTCCTCCAACATAACCTAGGAAAATAGGTACATCAAACAGTATCATACTTAGCTTACACACAAAGAGAAATTGTTATATTTATTTAGTGTCACAGAGTTATATAGCACTTTTGCTAGAGCATGAAAACTTGATGCAATTCTATACAAACTAAGTAGACTTTGTAGAGATAGGAATTTCATTGTCTATTTTCTTTTTTATTCCTTATAATGATATATAAATTTCCATAAAATCAAAATATCATAGTCCTCTTACCAGAATAACATGCTTATGGATAAGATTCATGTCATACTTGTTAGTACATACATTGAACTCAGTAGGTAAAAAAAGGCTATATAAATTGCTATTTTGCAACTTCAAGAAAAAGATGTCTTGGGAAATAAACCCTGGACTTCTAATATTTTATTAATTCATGGTCGTTGCTCTTTTTTTCCCTGTGCTATCAGCTAAATTTCTAATAGAAAGAAAACAGCAGAAGTATTTTGATGCTCAAGAAGTGCTGCAGGCTTTTCCCAAGTTCTACAAATATTTTATCATGTCACAAAGACCTCAACACTAGATAAGATGTCAGGAGGTATTTCTCATAGAGGAAACATATCTTTCTACTGACATATCATTTTTGAAAAGGCATAAACCCAGGATGACTGAAAGCAAGTATGTTACTTCACAACCAGTCTCATTTAATGGGACAACCTCAAGTAACTCACAGCAGAACAATTACAATGTCGATAAAAAGTTAGTCTGTGAGTGACAGGGCTGAACTGAGGACAAACACAACTGCCTCTGACTTAGCTTCATGCATACATCAGATAGTAGGATACAGAGAAAGACTACCCCTGAATGAAGGATTTGATACTTGCCTGGAAGTCACACTTGATTGATATATCTGACTCTAAAGATCATTATGTGTTCCTATTGATAACATTTCTACCCACAAAGTCCTCAGTTAATGAGTATGGCTTAATAGTATGATATAACAAGACTAATATGTCTACCAATCATAAATATTCATTTTGAGCACTGGAAAAGTAGTTTTATCTACCTATAAAATGAAAATGGTGATCCACATAGTAATGTGAAAATAATTGCAATAAATTTTGGAAGATAGAATCTGTAGTATACTTCGCTTTAATAATATTGCTATCTCACCATACAAGTTTTGAGGTAAGTCTGGGTACTAGATAGGCTTAACCTTTGATTTGGTTAAATTTCAATCATGTATACTTTCTTTACTAAGTAATAATATAGAACTTTCGCAGGGAATAGCCTTCTGTCCCACATCAATACATGTTGTTATATGTGCATATACACATAATTAAATTCATATTTATATAATACTCATATCTATGTATTGAACAATGACAAAATTTAATAAAAATAAAGGAAGATCTATGAAGAATATTATATAGACTGAAATAAAGGTGATAACTTAGCAATAATGAAGTCCAAATTCCAAGGGAAACAGCATGATTAAAAAAAAACTTCATAAACTGTTCTGTTTTGCAAATTCTCTCATTCTCTATATTCCATTTGGAGAGATATTTCAAACTTTCCAGGAATCTGCATCTCATCTAAATAATGAAACAATAGAGTGTACTGGACAAGGAATCAGAGAACCTGCATTTAAATACAGTCTTTAAAATTTGCTGGCTATGTGATGGTGAATAAATCTGAACTTCAGTATCCTTAGCAGTAATAGTTCTTGTCCTACCTTACAGGGCTATGAGTTCAAGGCAGTACATTTCTAATTAGTATGTTACTAGCATTAAAGAACTAAATGAATGTCAGTTATTATTTTTCTGTCTTCTCTTTCCTCTTTGACTTTTATTGTCTTCTCATTTGCCTGTGTCCTTTCTATTCATTCTTTTTCTCCTAATACTTTCATACCTCACCCTACACCTTTTAGAATGAACCAAAAATGTCATTTAATCCAACATTGCATTCAATGGAATATAATATTCCTGGAAAATGGCCTGAAATTCTCGACTAGAGAATGTACTCTTTTTTGACTCTTTTAGTGAAACAAAATGAACTGCTTTACAAAGTTATTCTGTGCATCCTTATATGTTTATCCACTGGTCTTTATTTCATTTTCTGAAACTAATTAATAAGAACAAACCTTTTTAAAAATGAAAACCCATAGAATACAGATATTATGCCCTATTTTTTCCTCCAATTATTCATATTCCAAATTTCTTCAAAAACATTTTATGACATGGGTTCTTCTAGATCCTCATCACTTTTGCCCCCTGCAATATCCGTTCTAGTTTGTTAAAGATGCTTTTAAAATTTTATGTCCAGAGACAAAAACAGAAATAAATTTTGAGTATGATGACAAGCAATAATGATTACTATCTGAATACTACACAAAGATTAACCTGGGCTAGTTTAAGAAAAAAAGATGAAGGGTAAAGGCATGAATAAATTAGTTAGGAATATAGCTCTAACTAGCAACACCTAGCTTTGTTCTTATTCCCATTTCATTAACATGTCAATCAAGGAAGATTTAGGATAGGAAGTAAGATGGGTTTTACTGAATAATTCTCCCTCAGAGATTTAGGGGTATTTTATATGTCAGTCTCCAAAAATAGGTTTGAG
This sequence comes from Macrotis lagotis, assembly GCF_037893015.1. Classification (NCBI taxonomy): domain Eukaryota; kingdom Metazoa; phylum Chordata; class Mammalia; order Peramelemorphia; family Peramelidae; genus Macrotis; species Macrotis lagotis. The sequence continues at coordinate 149,592,898 of NC_133660.1, read as the reverse complement.
AAGCACAGGGACACAATTAGACATAAAGGGAATTAATTACAAGGACTTGTCCAGTAGTCAAAGAGCAATCTGCATCTGCAAGTTAACATTAGGCTAAGGGTAAGAAAGACAAATATGCTTTTGGCCTGGAATCATTCTCTTGACTTTAGTATCCACCAGGTCTAGATTGTCTGGGTCTGTACAGTCTAATAAATGCACTTAATTTAATGGATGCAAAGAGTAATAGATGATCTAGAAGAGTTAAACTCAGAAGATGTTAACAGAAGGCAAATGAGAAATAATGAAAACTTTGGAGATAATCAATAGAACTAGTTCACTAAGATGCAGGGCCCAACATAGATGTAATACTCTTTGATACTAGAGGCGCTATACAAATAACAATGAAGTCTTACAGTAGACAGAATTATAGACCTAGAATTAGGAGATCTGCATGATGTTCTACTATCAGACTCATAACCTGCATCACTCATGGAAAGTTGCTTTAATTTTCATTTGCCTCAGTTTCCTCACCTGTAAAATAAGAATAAAATCAATATCTTCCTCCAGGATTGTTGCAAGAATTTGATGAAATAATAATTATAGCGTTTAGCATAGTGTCTGGTATACAATAGGTGCTTATTATATAAATGCTTATTCCCTTTCTAGTAATGAAAAGAACATAACAGTAGAAAACACAGAAAACAGTGAATACATCATGAAAGACTATCAGTAAGATTGAAGGTATGGTCAACCCCAGCCATTTTTTTATTTCTGGTTACACTTTTTGATACATATATAACCTGGACATATGTGGCCCAACATCGTAGATAACCTGGTATGAATGTTTTACAATATATTCCCTGAACTTAAAGGTTTTGCATATGAGTACTAACAGTGTATTTTCTTTAAATACACAGAAAACTGTTTGTGTATATCCTAATAAGGCTTATAAAATGTATATGTACATATATATATATATATATATATATATATGTCCAGTATGCATATATATATGTATATATACACTAATTACTTCTCTGATAAGTATGTATTCTAGACCTTCATCCAACTCAATAAGAAATATGATAAATAAAAAATAACTAAGAAGAGACTCTTTGGACATTCAACTTTAAACCATTACTATTCTTTTCTGTGTGTCCAAATAAAAATCATAAGCATGATAACTTCATAACTTCCATTTATTCACATTTCCCTATGTTTTATGAGTGTCTTCACAAAGTATTTTCTCTCATTGAATTTTGCAAAGATAATGAATGTCATACTACTTTTCTAGAGAATACAGGGAAAATAACTGTAGAATATATAATTAAAATTCATATGATTTGCAAAGCTTATAATCCTGATTAGCATAAAAGACTTGCATCTTTATTTTTCAAGGCAGGAAATGCAAAAGATTTTCATCTTTTTGAGATTGAACTAAATTAGGGAAAATATTTTATTAAAACGCATAAGCTAAAATTCTTTTATTATACAGGGAATAGAAGTATTAAGAGTAAAATAAAGAAATCTTCATCCTATTCATCCACTGAAAGAAAAAAATAGTACCTACAGAATGTCACAGCTTCCACTTCAGTGCTATGCTTAGTAAACTCAGACTATTTATAGATTGACCACTGCACTTTGAAAGGCAAAAAAAGAAATATTCCCACTCACATTCATTTTTTAAAATTTCTTTATTTATTTTGAATTTTATCATTTCCCCCCCAATCTTGCTTCCTTCTCCCCCACACCCAAAGAAGGCAGTCTGTTAGTCTTTACATTGTTTCCATAGTATACATTGCCCTAAGTTGAATGTGATGAGAGAGAAATCATATCCTTGGGAGAGGGGAAAATAAAGTAGAAAAGATAGCAAATTATAATAAGATAACAGAATGATTTTTCTTTTAAATGAAAGGTAATAGTTTTTGGTCTTGTTCAAACTCCACAATTCTTTTTCTGGATACAGATATTCTCCATCACAGATGACCCAAAGTTATACATGAATGTTGCCCTGATTGAATGAGCAAATCCAGTAAGCTTGATCATCACCCCCATGTTGCTGTTAGGGTATTCAATGTTCTGGTTCTGCTCATCTCCCTCAGCATAAGTTCATTCAAATCCTTCCAGGCTTTCCGTAATTCCCATCCCTCCTGGTTTCTAATAGCACAATAGTGTTCCATTCCATCACATACATATATAATTTATTAAGCCATTCACACATTGAGGGTCATTCACTTAGTTTCCAATTCTTTGCAGTCACAAACAGGGCTGCTGTGAATATTTTTGAACAATTTATGTTTTTATTCTTTTTCATAATCTCTTCAGAATATAGATACAGAAGTGGTATTGCTACAGAGAGTATGCATATGTTTGTTGCCTTTTGGGCATAATTCCAAATTTCTCTCCAGAAAGGTTGACTGAGTTCACACCTCCACCAATAATCTATTAGTGTACCAGATTTCCCATATCCCTTCTAACATTGATCATTGTCCTGTCTGGCCAAATTGGCCAATCTGAGAGGTGTGAGGTAGTACTTCAAAGATGCTTTAATTTGAATTTCTCTAATAAGAAAGATTTAGAACAATTTTTCATATGACTATTGATCACTTTGATTTCCTCACCTATGAATTGCCTTTGCATATTCTTTGACCATTTGTCAATTGGGGAATGACTTGTTTTTATTTTTTAATTTGACTCAGTTTTCTTTATATTTTAGAAATGAATTCTTTTTCAGAAATATTTAAAACATTTCATTTGATCTTGGTTACAGTGGTTTTGTCTATGCAAAAGCTTTTTAATTTAATGTAATCGAAATTATCTAGTTGTTTTTAATGATGTTCACCATCTTTCTTCCTTGGTCATAAACTGCTTCCCTTTCCATAGATCTGACAGGTAAACTATACATTGATCTCCTAGTTTGCATATAATATTGTTTTTTTTTTACATCTAAATCCTCTATCCATTTGGATCTTATCTTATTATAGGGTGTGAGGTGTTGGTCTAATTCAAGTGTCTGCCATACTAATTTTCAATTTTCACAACAGTATTTCATCAAAGAAAGAGTTTTTATCCCAATAGCTGAACTCTTTGGGTTTATCAAACAGGAGATTACTATAATCATTTCCTGCTATCTCTTTTGAACCTTGTCTATTCAATTGCTGCACTCTATTTCTAAGTCAATATCAGACAGTTTTGATGACTGATGCTTTATAATATATTTTTAGACCTAGTAGGGCTAAACTACTTTCTTTTGCACTTTTTTCTGTTAAATCCCTGGAAATTCTCAACATTTTATTCCTCTGTATGAATTTCCTTACAGTTTCTTCTAACTCATTAAAGTATTTTTTTTGAATTTTTATTGGTAGGGCACTAAATAAGTAGTTTAATTTTGGTATTATATTAGCTCAGCCTATTCATGAGCAGTTGATTTTCACCCAGCTATTTAAATCTGATTTTATTTGTGTGGCAAATGTTTTATAATTTTTTTCAGGGGCAGCTAGGTGGAGCAGTGGATAGAGCACTGGCCCTGGAGTCAGGAGTACCTGAGTTCAAATCCCAGTGTCAGACATTTAATAATCACCTAGCTGTGTAGCTTTGGGGCAAGCCATTTAACCCCATTTGCCTTGCAAAAAACTAAAAAAAAATAATTGTTTTCAAAATGTTTCTGAGGCAGACTCCCAAGTATTTTATATTGTCTGAAGTTACTAGGAATGGGATTTCTCTTTCTAGCTCTTTCTGTTGCATCTTGCTAGTCATATATAGAAATGTTGAGGATTTATAAGGATTTATTTTAAAACCTGTGTCTTTGCTAAAGTTTCTAATAGTTTTTTAGATGATTTTTTTGGATTCTCTAGGTATACCTTTCATGTCATCTGCAAAGAGTGAGAGTTTGTCTCTTCCTTCCCATTTCTAATTCATTCAATTTCTTTTTCTTCTCTTATTGCTGAAGCTAACATTTCTAATACAATATTGAATAGTAGTGGTGATAATGTTTCACCTCTGATCTTGTTGGGAATGCCTCTAACCTATCTCCATTGCATATAATGCTTGTTGATGGTTTCAGATAGATACTGATTATCTTTTTTATTTTCTTTTATTATATTTTATGGCATTATGATCTGAGAAAGATGTATACGCTATTTATGCCTTTCTGCAAATGATTATTAGATTTTTAATGCCCTAGTACTTGGTACTTGTGTACCTGCCATGTACTGCAGGAAAAAATTATATTCCTTTCTATCTCCATTCAGTTTCCTCCATAAGTCTATCAAGTACAGGTTTTCTAACACTCTATTTACCTCCTTTACTTCTTTCTTGTTTATTTTATGGTTAGATTTATCTAAATCTGAGAGCAGGAGGTTGAAGTCTCCCACCAGTAGAGTTTTACTATGTCTTTCTGTAATTCTTTCAACTTCTCCTATAAGAATTTGGATGTTATATCATTTAGTGAATACATATTTAGTATAGAAATTACTTTATTGTCTGTGGTACCTTTTAGAATAATATCATTTCCTTCCTTCCTTATCTCTTTCAACAATATCTATTTATGCAGCTGCTTTGTCTGAGATAAGGATTGCTACCCCTGCTCTTCTCACTTTGCTGAAGCAAAATATATTGTTCTCCAACCTTTTACCTTTACTCTATATGTATCTCTCTCTGCTTCAAATGAGTTTTACAAGCAGAATATTGTAGGATTCTGTTTTTAATCCACTCAGCTATTGGCTCATTTTTTAAGGGAGAGTTGATTCCATTCACATTCAAAATTATAATTACTAACTCTTTATGCCCCTCCATGCTATCTTCCCTCTGTTTGTATTTTTCCCTTTTTTCACTTCATCCATATTCCGCAGTATTTTGTTTTTGAATACCACCACCTTCAGTGTGTTTCCCCCTATATACAAGCCCCCTCCCCTTTATTTTCCCTTTTCCTTTGCCCCATCTTCCTTCTGTTAGTTCCCCTTTTCTGCCCCCTTCCATTTTTTCCCCTTTTAATATTTGAAAGGTAAGATAAGTTTCTTAACTGAGTGTATCTATGTTAACTTTAAGCAAAATCTGATGAGAGCAAGATTCAGGTGGTTCTCACTTCCTCCCTTCTTCCCTTCTATTGCAATAGGTCCTTTGTATCACTTAATGTAAGGAGATTTACCATATTCATTCTCCTCCATCCTCCTGTTTCCTAGTTTTTCCCCCTGGGTTTTGTCAATCAAATTTCTGTTAAGAGCTTTGTTTTATATTATATATGAGGGAAGATCAGGAGATCTTAGTACAGTTCCTGTCTTCTCTCCCCCACATTGGCCGGAAATCTCACATTCATTTTTTAAAAGTGTCCTTCTATAAATGAATACTGAGAATAATATTTTAAAGTTTTCTATTTTATTACCTTATACCTTCAGATTTTATTGAATTATTTCTATGCTATAACTATAATGTTAAACGTAATTTGGTCTTGAAATTCATTTCAGAGAGAAATTTCAGTCTATATATTTCTATTTCATTTGACTATTTGAAAACAAAAATTATTATGACTTGGTTTTGTGTCTTAGAAAGATAAAAAAACTGTCAAACAAGTTTTTAGATTCTTCCCTAAAGCAAAATTTTGTTTTAAATAACAGACAGGATAGAGAAGAAAAGTGAACTTAGATTACAACCAAAGTGAAAAAGGAATGTACAACTCATTAAGTAATAATACATTTTGAAACAAATTTGAAATAAAATATAAATCCACTATAATCAATATGGTACATAGAAGAAAATCACATTTCAATAAAACCTAAAGATCTTGGAGTGGGAAGTATTAATATCTTAAAAAACATGACACATTCTTCCTCTTTAAAAATAACAGTACCACAGAATGTTGAGGGTAGAAAATTGACAATTGTATTATCACTGGAATTTTACTGACAGAAACTATCTAAATTAACTAATTGCTTAAAGAACAAAAACAAATAAAATAATTTTAACACCTGTAACATATACTCTGGAACTACTGTTCTATCTCCACTTGTACTGATAGGTTGATCCCACAACTATTGGATTGTATAGCAACAGTATAGAATATGGAGGCACTTTTCAAAGTGTTCTGGTAGATTTTCTAATATTTTAGTTTATAAGTACCTGCCATTTTACTTCAATGATTCTTAGATTTTATTAATTATTCAGATTTAATTTGGTTTTAGATGCTATTGTTTAATATGGTGGTAGACCAATGACACACTCTCCAAAAAAGACAGAGAGTACAAGAGAAAGTAAATTTAATTTTAAAACACATGAGGAAAAGGACTAGAATTATTTTTGTTGGAGAATTCCCAAATCAAAATATTTTCCTTAGATAAGTTGTTATCTTTTCCTTGTAGATCATTGAAGTTATCTTTTCTCATCACTGTTCTCAGCCATTATCTTTCCTTCCAGGGGATCTGCTAGTACACCATTGAAAAAGTCCAAATCTTCCAATCCTCTGAAATCAATGCAAAGGCAAGTTAGGAGGGAATGTCAAAAAATAAGTCTGAAGTAATCTTTCTGCAAGTGATTCTATCTCAGAATATTGGTTGGAGAGTTTTGCGAGATGTAAAAATCACTGGAAGTTTGGACTGGGTTACTATTTCAAAGAAGACCTAGAGGGTTTAATCTTATCTCTAAACCAGTGGGATGAGAACAAAAATATTTCATTACAATTTTTATTTTTTTTAATTAATTGTGATGACTTGAAGTAATTGTCTGTGCAAACCTAGTTCACTTGATAAAATATTCAAGGAAAGCTGTGGGGTATTGTGACCTGACTCCCACTCTTAACATTTTACCCTGATATTTTGATGTGAGAATAAAACTAAGAAGACTTACAAAATATTATATGGACAATCCATGGTGAACTTGGGAGGACATCTTAGATATTCAAACAGATGGTTAGGAATGAATGGCTTGGAATCTTTTTGTTTTGTTTTGTTTTTTTATTAATGGGAATTCACCAAGTGATGAGATCACAGATCTATTTACCTAAGGATCTTCTGAAATTTATTTCTCATTAGAGGAAAACACCAATCTATTCCTAAACATAAAAATGCACTTCTAAATGTCATAAATATTATTAAAAATCTGTTCAATGGCAGAAAGAAGAAAATTGACACCTTCTACTCAAGGTTAAGCGAAAGATCAACAGAATGCAATCTCTAAGAAGAGAGTTAGGACAGCAAAGTTCTGGTAGAGTACACTAATGAGACATTCAGTTGATAAACTATGTTCCCTGCTAGTGGAGAGGTAATGATTGAAGACAACTAGGTTATAATAACACAGATCAGCCCTTTACTACTCAGCAAGTACAAAGTTATCATTTAAAGCACTGAGGAAGAAAACTAAACCTTCCCTGGGGGGAAAACATACTTGTCAATCTCACTTTTTGTCAGTATTAAATTATGTTCCTTGAACTCCTTTTGAAACTTACAAACTCATTGACTGACTATTTAATACCATTTTTTTCTTCTTATGACTTTTTGTAAAATAATGTAGACTTGGTCTAGACTGATTCAATAAGATTGGCTTAATTTTGTCAAATTTACATGCCATATTAACCTCAGGAACCTCTATCCCATCTCAAAAAATATTTCTTTATATGTAGCCATGATTTTGAGAATGCTCCTCAGAGTGTTAATAATAATGCTAATAATGAAGCATTTGTAACTGCTATATAGGTTCCTTTATAAGAGAATAGACCTTATAATAATAAAGACAAGCTGCTTGACCTTGGAGGACAAAACTCAATGATGTGTGACAAGGGTCCAAAGAAGAATATTCAATAGACATTAATGGTGGGGGACAGGGTAGAGGGAACTTCCTGATGTTTGCAGTTATCTAAAACTCAAATGTAATGCTAATCAAGGGCCTTAAAAAGGATCTAGATTACTGTATACTAATAATAATGTGGAAGGGAATTTTTTAGGGTATATGTAGAACTAATATATATTAGGTGGCTCTCTGCCTCAGAAATAATATAAAATCTCAATGGGAATTTTTATATTGGTTTAGGGAATGCAGGGGGAACATGGGATTGGACATGGTGATTACAGGCTAAGATACATTTGTTTGTTTGCTTGCTTGTTTTCAAACAAATAATATATATACCTTAGACACTTCAAATCAATTTCCCAAGGTTGCATAGCTTGACAATTATTAAGTTTGTGAGGCCAGATATAGGAAATTTTGTAACTTAAAAATATGTAAATGAATTAATATGAATGTTGAAAAATTTTCATAACTGCACTTGGAAAAATAAAATATCAATTACTTTTTTTCAAGACTCTAATTCTGTTTCAGAACTGATTGTAAAAAGAATATAATGTTTTCATTACCTAAGGGGGAAAAACAGTTATGATATCATTCTGCTCTGAAAAAAATGAGTTCATCTACATTGCTTTTTATATAAAATGACTCATTATAATTGAGCAAATTAATATTAAATATTCTAAAAATTATTCATAAAAAGAAAAGAAGAAAAGAAATAAATGAGAGTCATTCCCCAATTGATAAATGGTCAAAGGATATGAAGAGATAGTTTTCAAATGAAGATATATGTAATTATATGAAAAAATGCTCCAAATCATTATTGATTAGAGAGATGCAAATTAAACCAACAATGAGGTATTTCACACCTATCAGACTGGCCAAAATGATAAAAAGGGAAAATGATCAATGTTGGAGAAGTTGTGAGAAGATTGGGACATTGATACATTGCTGGTGGAATTGTCAACAAATCCAACCATTCTGGAAAGTAATATGGAATTATGCACAAAGAGCAACAAAACTGTTCATATCTTTTGACTCAACAATTCCAATTCTAGTTTTATACCAGAAGAAATCATGTAAAAATAGGACAAGTCCTACATATCCAAAATATTCATAGCAGCTCTTTTTGTAGTGACAAAGAATTGGAAATTGATAGAGAAAGCAGTGGATTTTTTGAAAATGTTATTTATGTAAGACAATGGGGTTAAGTGACTTTCCCACGGTCCCATAGCTAGACAATTATTAAGTGTGTGAGGTAAACCCATCAACTGGGGAATGGCTAAACAAGTTATGGTACATGAATACCATAGAATATTATTGCTCTATAAGAAATCATAAATGGTCAGACTCTAAAGAAGCATGGAATGATTTACAGGACCTGATGCTGAGCAAAGGGAGCAGAACCGATAGAATAATGTACAACAATATTGTGATATGATTAACCTTGATGGAAGCAGCTCCTCTCAGCAGTTCAGAGAGTTAGGACAACCCCATTAGACTGACTATAGACAATGCTATCCACATCCAGAGGAAGAAAAACAAAACAAAACAAAAACCAACCCTTCTTATTTATGTCTCTTTCCCTTAATTATAATTCCTCATACTGAAAACGACTAATCAAAATTATCAAAAATACATATATACAATACTAATCTCACTGTTTGCCACTCAGGGGAGGGAGGTAGGAAGGGAGGGTGGAAGGAAATTTCATGACTTAGAAATATACACGTGCATATGGATGAAAAAATTTAATAGATATTTAAAAAGAATGAGAGAGAGAGAAAGGAAAGGAAGAAGAAGTAATGGAAGGAAGGAAGGAAGGAAGGAAGAGGGGAAGGAAGGAGAGAAGGAAGGAAAAGAGGAAAATAAAAGTTTGATAATCACATTTAGCATCATCATTTGTTTCAGATAAAATATTTTCAGGAAAATATAGGTGTGAAAGCATTTTATATTGAGGCTGTTAGAGTTATAAAGGATGGATAAGATTCAAATTTTATTAGTTCTCCTCTTTTGATTATTAACATTGATATTGAGGGAATGAAATTGTCTTTCCTTAACATGAAAATACTTTTGGAAAATTTGATATTCAAACTTAAATAGAAACACCACAAAAAATTAAAATTTATTAATACTACTTTATAATTTTTTTTCAAACTTTAAAGTAAACTTTCTTTATTAAAGCACACACACACACACACACACACATATATATATATATATATATATATATAAATAATTGACCTTAAAGTTTTAAAATATTTGACTTCAGTATTAAGTTTTAGAGGTGAAAGAAAAAGGTTTACTTTTCCTAATATAATTAAAAGAACACTCTTGGCATTATGCCATTAGCTCATGAAATAAAAAGAAAAACATAAGTTTTGAAATTAAGTATCTAATTTTGATCACTAATGCAATATAGACAATATGAAGATGTGAGGAAATTGTTTCCCTAATGAAACACATCTCAATTATTCAATTCAGCAAACCATTAATAAGTGTCTACTCTGTAAAATTACCAGAATAAAGTGGTGTTTCACCTCAAGTAAACAGAAAATACCCACAATTCTTTCTTTCAAGATTTTTATGTGGTTCTAGTCAAAAAATTTCATTCAAAATATCTCCTTAATTTTTCCCCAAAATGACATAGTAAGAATAGAAATGAGTTCTAGTGTCTTTTAACTAAAATTCTAATTTAACCTAATGACCTTAATCATTAGAAATTTTATATTTTTCCCCATTTATTTCATCTTTCTTTCATGAAGTTCCATTTGAAATCAAGAATGAAAAGCATTCTCAAAAATGATTGTCATAATCATTAATTTTATCAGGTTTTCTTTTTCAAAACAAACTTCCACTTTAATCCTTTCTAGCTTTCATAAAACTTATGTTTTCTTCTCTGTCCTTGCTTAATCTAAATCTTCATTTGGATTCAAGAAAATAGAATATATTTCTAACATCATGAGACTAGTGACTCATCTTTCAAGCAAATATTTAAGTTCTCTTCAAATGTGATCTTTGATTGTGGAGCTTAGGGACATTAATGAATCATTTTCATGCCATATATATATATATATATATATATATATATATATATATATATATATATATATATATTTGTTGCTAAGTCCTCTTCTGAATTCTCAACATCTCTCCTATGCAAACCCTTCTCTCTACTCACACAGCTTTGAACCTTGCTTGGGTGTTCATCTTATTCTTATTTAAATAATATTCTGGATGGAATCATTGATTTTGTCTCCCCAATTTAGTCAGTCCTCCAAACACATCAGTCTTACTAAAGTACACTATAATCAGTCATGCCATTTCAGTGATTTCTTCTTACCTAAAGAATCAAACATAAAATTCTCTATTTGATTTTTTAAAGTCCTTCACAATCCGGTCCTTCCTACTTTTCAGTTTTCTTGCATTTTGTTCCTTTCTACTTTCTAGCATTACTGTTATTATTGTTATGCCTTAAACATAGCAATCTATGTCTAAAAAGTACATTTTCACTAACTGTCCTATAAGTCAGGAATGCTCTCCTTATTTTTCTTTCCTATTACTAGTGACTTTTTTTGAAGGTTATTTCTAATTTATAATGAATATATTTTAATAGTCATAGTCATTTACATATTATCTCTTCCATTAATGCAAACTGCTTAAAGGCAGGGACTTATTTTTTTGCTGTTGTTTGCAGTGTTTGCAATAGAGTAAGAAATTTATAAAAAGTTCAAAGTGAGCAAGATTTATAACTACATTTAACTATAGCTTATTATTGATAAAAAAATCAATTTTCTCAACTGATGATCTCCAATGGCATTTAAATATTATAAAATGCTTGAATATGAAAACTAACATAAAAGTTTTTTCAAGCATGGCAATAAGTCTGTAAAACATTTTATTTTATCCAGTTACCCAATTTGTATAGCTATATATGTCACAACAAATATTTAGACAAAAAATTATTCATCATTGTTTGAATTTGCTACATATATTTCCAAAGTTATTCTTGCATTTTAAATCACTTTTTCTATGCTCAAATGGATCTGTGATTACATGTATTTTGGCATTCAGTAAAGCTCTGTATAATACATGCTCTCTTTAAAATTTTTTTTACTATATCACCACAGGGTATTTATTTATCTAACATGCTTTAAGTCTTACACATTTCACCTTTCTTACTTTCACAACTATATTTATGTAGCATTCTGGTCATTTATATGTCATCTCATTCTCAGTTCAATATTAAACCAATTTTTTTTTCCTTTGATGACATCCTTACTTTAGTTCTTTAAACTTCTTCATTGTCTTATTGTGTTGAGGTTTTCTCAAACCAATAATTAAATAAGCTTTGTAATAAACACATGAAAATATTTATAATTTTTAATAAATTTAAAAATCAATAGATTTTAAATAAATTTAATAAATTAATCAATAAAATAATTTAATAAATTAATAGATGTAATAAATTTTAAATAAGTTTAATAAATAAAAATAATTTAATACATTTAATACATTTCTTGTAGTAGCATGTGGATATGTAACAAAATTATTTATGAGATTGGAAAAAAATTCCTTCCTTTTTAATATCTGATGATTTTGAGGTGTCTGAGTATGTCTATAACCATAGTTGCAAATTTTTCAGGGGACTCTGATAGTGAAAACATGGAAAAATCTTCTGTTCCTGAGAGTCTGTAAAAAAAGCACAATGTAAGACCCAAATCTACCACTGATTGTTCATGTCTCCTAGGGTAAACTATTGATCTTCTTTTGTATCCACATAACCTAGAAATAACATCACCTGCCAGCTAACTACCACATAGGGATGCTAAGAAGATAAATGAATTAAATAGTCCATGTTCAGTATCTTCAAAAATGTTTCTTTTTTAGACAGTGATTGACCACATCTTATTGTAATGTGTCTATATGTGAAGAGAATGTGAGAAGGCAATAAGGGGGGGGAAAAGCAGGATAAAATTCAATTGCAAATTAGATACATTCTTTATATAGAAAGTATATTTTTCTACCCCACAACTGAATTTAAGGATAAAAAGTCACACATATCCTGTCACTTTCCATTCAGCTTCATTCTGTAGTCAGAATATTATTTTCAATTGTTTGATCATTTTTTCAAGCCTTTTTCTTGGCTTTTAATGTGATGATAAAATGAGGCTTTACTTCTGTGATGGAGGGGGTCACTTTCCTAAATGTCAGGGTTTTTGTATAATTATTTTCTGAGATAATTCTAGAAACCTGTAAGTTTTCAGTTCTTTTAAAGTCATATGACGCAATAAGGGTTGTGTTTATTGAAACACTCTTTTTTTATTCACTCTTCAACTATCACCAGGGTCCCTGCTCCCCTGAAGCTTCAAATACCAATGTACGAGTGCTTCTCCTCATCCTGAAACTGCCGACTGTTAATGGATCTGAGTGCATAATGTTTGTCCTTCATTTTCGAAGAAGACCATGATATCAGGGAGGTGATGCTATGACAATCATGTAAATTGGATTTCACCAGACTTACTTTCTACTCCAAAGCCATCTGGGTCCAGTGGCCAGATATGATTTAGGATGACTGGAGATGACCCTGGATATGGTGCAATCAAGTTTAAGTGAATTATACATAAAGTAAGTGGCAAGTGTCTGAGGCCGAATTTGAACTCCTGTCCTCTTGAATCTAAGGTCAGTGCTCTATCCACTATGTCACTAGTGCTCTATCTGCTTTCTGTGGATCTGGGTATGGGAAATACAACACATGCCAGTGTATGTCCAGTGCCAGCAAAGGAAGCCCTGTAATCTTCTTCTGATCAGTTGTCCAATGGCCTTACATCTGTGGACCAAGAGGTCTGTGAGTCAGTGCTGCTGCCATTGATTCAGTCACTTGCAAGGTCTGCACTTGATTTGCTAGGGTTTGTCTGCACAGGACTGTGCTCTACTCTCAACATAGTATGACAGTCCTTTGTTATTGCTCTTCTAAGTGATCTTGGACCACAAAATTGTTTCATCTCTTCCTTTTGTGGGTTCTGCCTCAGCAGAATTTATTTTATGCCATCATCTAAAGTTATTTGGAAGGGAACTTGGGAAAGCTCAGGAGAATCTCTCTTTTCTCTGATATACTAACTCTATCTTCCTACTTGCCTTCATTGTGATCAAATATCCACTCCAGTAGCTTCTTGCATCTTTAAAAAGGGAAAAAAATATTTGTGGTGAGATAAAAAACCACTGGATTTGAAATCAGGAGATGTCAACTCTACCTCTATTGTTTGCTGGGCATGAGACCTTAAACAAGTTCCTTAAACTTGTTTCTGCTTTTGCTTTCTCATTTAAAATGAGAGATTTGTGCATTATCTTGAAAATTGTTTTAAAAGTTTTGAATTTATGATTTTTAGAGAATTCTAAAACTAAATGGAAATATGAAAGCAATTATGCCTCTAGATAATTCTGTGTCTCTTTTCTATATATGGTCTTTAAATAAATTCAAAAATCCATTAAATGCTTAATAGGAATGAAAAAGTACACACACAGAGGGAAAATGTGTCCTTAATTTAAGTCAAAGTCATTAATAGGTACCATGCATTTATGATATAATATCATTTTCTTTTAACTCTCATCATTCAAAAGATACATGCATCATAATGAAGAATATCAGCAATAACTAAAGTTGCCATTTTAATAATGACAGAGTGCATTCACATTAAAAACATAATTTATCTTTTATTTCTGAAAAGTAAAGATATTTTAAAGATCTAAACTAAGATTAATAGTATGGGAGGCTTGCAGAAGAAATTCAATTTGAACCCTTATTGAGGATCTATTTCAAGAAAGCTACTGCCTTAGAAATTAGAGATATCAAGAAAAAAAAATTGAGTTTTCTTGTTTTCAAGAATGTAACCATCAATTAGCTATAATAGGAAATGTGTCTTAGACAAATCATGTGAAAGTCATTTGAAGGAAGAGAGGATAGTATTAACTGAAATGGTCAGGGAAGGTTTTAGAAATCAAAAAAAGCATTGTCTGAATTACCCTCAAAAATAAAGATTCTGACCTGGACTAGACCAACACCTCACACCCTATAACAAGATAAGATAAAAATGGATATAGGATTTAGACATAAAAAAACAATATTATTCTCAAGCTAGGAGATCAAGGAATAGTTTACCTGTCAGATCTATGGAAAGGGAAGAAGTTTATGACCAAGGAAGAGATGGAGAACATCATTAAAAACCAACTAGATCACTTCGATTATGTTAAATTGAAAGGGTTTTTGCACAGACAAAAATACTGTAAGCAAGATCAAAAGAAATGTAATAAATTGAGAAACAATTTTTATAACTAGTATTTCTGACAAATGACTCATTTCTACAATATACAGAGAACTGAATAAATTTTAAAAAATCTATTCTCCAATTGATAAATGTTCAAAGGATATGCAAAGGTATTTTACAGATGTGGAAATCAAAGTGATCCATAGTCATATGAAAATTGCACTAAATCATTACTTATTAGAGAAATGTAAATGAAAGCATCCCTGAGCTACCACCTCATACCTCTCAGACTGACCAGTAAGACCAGAAAGGACAATGATCAATGTTGAAAGGGATATAGGAAATCGGGTACACCAATACATTGTTGGTGGAGGTGTGAACTCAGCCAACCTTTCTGGAGAGCAGTTTGGAATTTTGCCCAAAGGGCAACACAATTGTGCATATCCTTTGATTCAGCAGTACCATTCCTGGGTCTATACCCCAAAGAGAGTTGATGAAAAAGGGTAAAAATATCACTTGTACCAAAATATTCATAGCAGCCCCATTTGTGGTAGCAAAGAACTGGAAATTGAGTGAATTTCCATCAACTGGGAAATGGCTTAATAAACTGTGGTATATGTCTGTAATGGAATAATATTGTTCTATTAGAAACCAGGAGGGATAGGAATTCAAGAAAACCTGGAAGGATTTGGATGAACTGATGCTGAGGGAGATGGGCAGAACCAGAAAATATTGTACACCCTAACAGCAACATGAGAGTGATGATCAACCTTAATGGACTCGCTCATTCCATCAGTGCAACAATCAGGCAGAATTTTGGAGTATCTGTGATGGAGAATACCATCTGTATCCAGTGAAGGAATTGTGGAGTTTGAACAAAGACCAAAGACTATTACCTTTAATTTTTAAAAAATGTTATCTTCTTATGTAATTTTGCTATCTCTTATACTTTATTTTTCTTCCTCAAGATATGATTTCTCTCTCATCACATTCAACTTAGATCAATATATATACTATGGAAACAATGTAAAGACTAACAGTCTGCCTTCTGTGGGGGTGGGGAGAAGGAAATGAGATTGGGGAGGAAATTGTAAAATTTGAAACAAATAAATAAATAAAGATTCCAAGAAGCAGAGGAAATGTTTTCCAGACATAGAGGTAAGTGTCAAAAAAGTGTGGAGAACAGCGATGAAATTATGAATGTAAAGATACATTAGAATATAAACTATATGTAGAAAATAATGTATGATGTTGGTTGAGTTATATTGGCAGAAAAAATTCAAATATCAGACAGAGAAAATTGTATTTTATTTTATGACAATAGGAAAATACTGAAGATTATTTAGGATACATTTCTTTGAAACACTAATTTTACATGTAGAGAACAGATTGGAGAACAGATAAGACTGGATGAAGGAATGTCAATTAAAATAATCTTGTCATAAATTCAGCAGCAGGTGATGAGGTGACAATAAATAGATCATAGGATGTAGCTTCACATGAGACAAACAGATAGGAATAAACCTATGGTTCACAAGCACTTGAGATTACAAAATATAGTATTCCTGCATTCAACCTATACTTTCCCATGAGCTGGATATATAAGTGCAAAATTCAATTAAGGGGGCAGAGTCAAGATAGTGGCATGAAGGCAGGAATTCCTGGAACCACAACCACATTTCCCAGAACACTCCAAAAGCCTTCAAATTATGACTCTAGCCAAAATTTAGTGGGGGGCAAAACCCACAGAGAGAGACTAAATGATAAAATTCGCCAAACTGTGACAACTTAGAAGTTCTGCAGGAATGATCTGTTTCATTGGGATGGTGGTTGGAAAAATCCACTGCGAGTGCAATCACAGCTGCAGCCTCAGCTGGGCCAACTATCTAGAAGACTGGGAGTGTCTAGGTCTGTGGCAAAATGGGGAGGTTTCCAGACCTCCTGACCCAGAAATCACTGGAAAGGGTGGTGAGAGAACTCTGCTGCACCAGAGTGAGTGTGGAGCAAGCACCAGCCTTAGAGCAGTCATGTAGTGAGAACATGAAGTGAGAATTGGGGAAGTCAGTCTGTACTTCCAGAGTGCAGCCCACAGACAGTAAGAGTTCAGGGAAGACTGCAGAGGTCTCTCTGCTCTTCTTGGTGCAGGACTCAGTTGTTTGCCCACACTCAGATCCAGGTTACAGTCTGGGCCCCCACACCACCAGAGCAGAGCAGAGACCATCCTCACAGCTCCAGGGTAGAGGGGAGATACTGTGGTCATCCACATATCAAAGCAGAGCAAGAGTGAAGTTAAAGCTTCTCATAAGACCTTGGAAGAATTAAGGTCCCTAGGGTTGTCCCAAATCACGCCCCCCACAAAGCCTTGGAAGTGCTGTAAATCAGTCATAGTCTGAGGAAATGAGTACAAAAAAGAAAAAGAAGAATCTGACCAAAGAAAATGACTTTGGTCCCATGGAAAATTCAGAAGATGACAAAATCAAAGCTTCTGTATCCAAAATATCCAAGAGAAATAGAAAATGGGCTCAGGCTATGGATGAGCTCAAAAAGACTATGAAAGCAATTAAGGTGAATGTTCTTCAATTGGAGAATGGCTTAACAAACTGTGGTATATGTACGTCATGGAACACTATTGTTCTATTAGAAACTAGGAGGGATGGGAATTCAGGGAAGCCTGGAAAGATTTGCATGAACTGATGCTGAGCAAGATGAGCAGAACCAGAAAAACATTGTACACCCTATCAGCAACATTGGGGTGATGATCAACCTTGATGGACTTGTTCATTCCATCAGTGCAACAACCAGGGACAATTTTGGACTATCTACAAAGGAGAATACCATCTATATCCAGAGAAAGAGTTGTGGAGTTTGAACAAAGACAAGACTATTACCTTCAATTTAGAAAAAAAAAATTATCTTATAATATAGTTTTGCTATCTCTTATACTTTTTTCCTTCCTTAAGACTGTGATTTCTCTCTCCTCACATTCAACTGAGATCAATGTATACTATGGAAACAATATAAAGACTAACAGAATGCCTTCTGTGTGGGGGGAGGGAAGCAAGAATGGGGAGGAAAGTGTAAAACTCAAAATAAATAAAATCTTTCAAAATAAGAAATTTAAAAAAAATTAAGGGAGGTAGAGGGAAAATTGGAAGGAAAAATGAGAGCAATGCAGATAAATCAAGAAAACCAAAGTAGAAGCTTGGTGAAAGAAATACAAAAAACAAAAAACCTTAAGAAAATAATATGTTAAAAAACAGTTTAGGCCAAATGGAAAAAGCAAAAGTCAAATGAGGAGAAGAATGCCTTACAAAGCAGAACTGGCCAACTAGAAAAGGAGACCAAAAAAATTCTCAGAAGAAAATAACTCCTTTAAATGCAGAATGGAACTAAAGGAAGCTGATGACTTTGTGAGTAATCAGGAAGAAATAAAGCTATTCCAAAAAAAATAGAAGAAAACATGAAATATCTCATGGAAAAACAACCAAACTCGAAAACAGATCCAGAAGAGATAATTTAAAAATGATCGAGCTACTTAAAAGTCATGACCAGGAAAGAGCCAAGACTCCATTTTTCAAGAAATAATGCAGTTAAATTGCCCTGAGATCCTTGAAGCAGAGACTAAAATAGAAATTGAGGAAATTCATTAATCACCTCTTGAAAGAGACCCTAAAAGAAAAACTTCCAGGAATATTATAGCCAAATTGTCAAACTCCTGAGTCAAAGACAAAATACTAAAAGTTGCCAGAAACAAAAAAAAATCAAATACAGTGACTCTAAAGTCAGGATTACACAGGATCTGGAAGCATCTACATTAAGGACGCGTGGGGGTTGGAATATGATATTCCAGAAAGCAAAAAAAGACCTTGGTTTACAACTGAGAATCAACTACCCAGAAAAACTGAACATCCTCTTTCAGGAGAAAAGATGGACTTTTAATGAAACAAGGGACTTTCAAACTTTCCCAATGAAACAACCAGAGCTGAACAGAAAGTTTGATTTCCAAGTGTAGGACTCATTTGAACCATAGAGGGGGTTGGGGCCTTAATGATTTTGAATGGTTTGCATTCTTGCATGGAAAGAAAATACTGATAACTCATATGAATTTTCTCATTTATAGGAGCAGTTAGGAGCACATATAGACAGAGCACAGGAAGGAGGTGAATATAATAGGATAATATAGTTAAAAGATGGAGTCAATGGGTAATAAAGAGAAGGACTAGGAGGAAGGGAAATGAGAGGAAGAAGGGGCTAAGATATTTCACATAAGAGTCAAGAAAAAACTTTTTTAATGTAGTGGAATGATGGAAGGCAAGTGGGAATGAATGAACCTTCATTCTCATCAGAAATGGCTGAGAGAAGGGGCGGCTAGGTGGCATAGTGGATAAAGCATGGGCCTTGGAGTCAGGAGTACCTGGGTTCAAATCTGGTCTCAGACATTTAATAATTACCTAGCTGTGTGGCCTTGGACAAGCCACTTAACCCCATTTGCCATGCAAAAGCCTAAAAAAAAAAAGAAATGGCTGAGAGAAAATAAATTATCTTACTCTAGTGAAAAATGAGAAGGGAGGGATAGGATAAGGGGGGGATGGGAGAAGGAAGGGGGGAGTAGGTGATAAAAGAGATGGCAGATCCTCAGAGAGGGTACTCAGATACAAAAAATATTTGAACTGGGACAGGGTGAAAGGAGAGAGAATAAAATAAATGAAAGAGGGAAGGAATAGACTGGAGGGAAATAAAGCTAGTAACTATGGGAAAAATATTGAAGCAACGTCTTTGGTGGACTTATGATAAAGAAGGCAACTCATCCCAGGGACAGAGCCATTGTAATATGAACACAGACTGAAGTACATTCTTTTCTCTTTCACTATTCTTGAGGTTTCTCATTGTTTTTTTGGGGGAGGGTGGTTTATGTTTACTCTCATAAGATTAGTGCAATAATATAAAATAAATAACCAAAAAAAAAAACCAAAGGAAAATTACCAGGTTTGTTTTAAAATTATCTCAGCAATAGTTCCCTCAACATTCAGTGGTCACTTTTCATTCTCAAGTGTATTTGAGTAATGAAGATGTGAAAAAAGACAATAGAGAAAAAATTGGGACAAAATTCTATTGCAAATAGGATGCATTCTATAGAATTTTATTTTTCCACTCCAGAAATGTAATATAAGGATAAAAATATTTGCAGTACCTCCTGTAGCTCAGCATTCACATTCATTTTGAACTAATTTATTGTCCAGTGCATTTAGAGATAATGGGGTATAGTAGAAAATATTATATTTGGAGTTGGAAAAGGTAGATTCAAATTCCATCTCTCTTTTTTAGTACTCATATGACATTGGAAAAATCACTTAACTCCACTGGGTCTCTGTTTCTTCATTTTAAAAACAAGGTGGTTGGAATTGATGATCTCAGGCTTTTCTTAGGTCTAAATATATGTTCCTGCCACTAATTTAGTTTATATATCCATTGGGATATATGAAAGAAGAAGAAGAAGAAAAAAAAAAAAACATGAAAAATTCACTCTAGTGCTGACTTTCCTGTAATATTTTTCCTGGTATAATTTATTTCATGTATTAAATACATCTCTTCCTCTATTCTTCCCTTGTGTGATAGAATTAATATCCAAAAGCTATTATTCCCAAGATGTGTTAGACCTATGCTTCCTCATCCACTAAAATAAAAAGTGACAAAGCAATCCTTAGGACCTTGTTGGCCCTTACTTTTATTCAAATATTTCTCATTATTATAAATTTCAGTTTCTACTTTCTACATTTTTTGTAATTTTTGTGCATATAAGTTTTCTGGATTCTGTTTATTTCAATATATGTCAGTTCATGCATGTCTTCCAATGCTTTCTTTCATTCTTCTTATTCATAATTTTATAATATATTGCTTTTCTATTACATTCATCTACCATGAATTCCATAATCAATTCTTAATCAATAGACTTCTATTTTGTTTGCAATTCTTCCTTAATATAAAATTGGTGCCAATAATATGTTACCACTTGAAGCTTTTATTTCTGCATTTAATCTGTGTATATACCAAAGAGTGAGACTTACTGATCAATGGGGATGTAGTTTATTCCATATGGTTTGTATGGATATTTTCAGATTGTTTTTAAAGTATTCTTTTTGAGTAGGCCTATTTTATGAGTAAGTTGAAGTTAGATACAATACTAGAATAATTGTATAAATTAATCACCATCTGTGCTATATTTTCCCTCTGCTCTCACTAGCTTTATCATCATGTGGCACTTCTAACTAGAGAATGGGTTGAGGGATGCTAAGGTGACAACTCTCTGATTCTACAAGAGTGAACATTGCCATACAGGTGCTTATTTTATGAGCTTTAGCTTCAGGAATACTTTGATATTCATTCCTATTCAATGAGAAAGAATTGGAAGGCCATTGCTAGGTCTAGTATTCAGAATTACAAAATATTTCATGAAGAGATATTTCCTTCAGAAGTCAGAAAAAGCTTTATCAAACAATTATAAGCAAGACATACCTCAATACCACATTTGCTCTTTTATTTTAAAAAAGGTATTTACCTTAATGAAAAGACAATCTTCAGAAATCTAGGTTTGTCTTATAAACGCAATTCATTTAAAATATAGCCTACATTCATAATGGATGTTTGAAGCTGTTGGCATGTATGGGTACGACATATGGTTCATTATGCAAAGGGTCATAAAGAATCCAAAGACAATCTTGAAACAAGTAAAGGATGAGTTTTTTCCCTAATGTTACTACCCTAAGCAGCCAGTTTTATCATAGATATTTTGCTACACAATGTCATAAATTTGTTACATTTTCACCTTTGTACCTATTAAATGACTGTATAAACCCGCCTTTTCATTAAAAAGCAGGGATATAGAAATAGATTTTTTTTCCTTCAGTATTTCTAGCAAAATTTCTGAATAGAGCTCTTCCTTTCTCCCAAGTCCTCATTTCCTATTTCCTTACAATCCCTCCTGAATGGTCAGTTTTTTTTTTCTTTTCACAACAACCAATCTCCTCTGTGTCCCATTTTTTCAGAAACCTGTTAGTTAAGTGTATTTATATCAGTTCATTGATATTTTCACATGATTTAGTATATTACTTCCTTATCTGACATGTATTGCAACCACTCAAATTTGGTAAACTATCTTTGATACTGCAAATGATAACCCAATGTGATGATCATTCAAGTTTGTTGTTAACCAGTTCTAAATCAATTTCAATTCCAAAGATACTGATAATTAAAGACTTAATATTTTAAAGACTCTCCCCAGATGCAATCAAAACAAATAAATATTGGCTTTTATTATGACAATGAAAATTACTAGGCAGAAGAAATAGAAAGGAAAAATATGTCACAATCCCTAATCTCATAAAGCTTACTTTTACTTTAATATTGCATTCCTCTGGACCAATTTTATTTAATTAGTAAAGCATTAGTTTTAGGCACTATTGGTAAACCAACATATCTGGAAGAGGATATCTTAGAACACATCAAATCATATCACACAGTATAGTTGGATACTTATTTCATTGATGTATTAAGATATACATTGGAATAGATGAGCAGAATTCAAGGCAACTGCTTTCCCAAGGGAAGTAATTGATGTTATGCTTAAGTTTTCTATTTGCATCTTCATCAG
Source organism: Macrotis lagotis (assembly GCF_037893015.1). Classification (NCBI taxonomy): domain Eukaryota; kingdom Metazoa; phylum Chordata; class Mammalia; order Peramelemorphia; family Peramelidae; genus Macrotis; species Macrotis lagotis. Next base: position 149,570,236 of record NC_133660.1, on the reverse strand, counting down.
ACCAATACCAAATCTTGCTCTAATGTGGATCTAATGGTTTCTCAAAAGCATAAAACTCTAGTGAACCACCCAACTAAAAAAGTTTTGTACCCATGTCCAATGATTACCAAAATATCTATTGTCTAAGAATTAGCCTAAGTTTGGAGAAACTCACAGCCAGGTGACAATTCATCCATAGCATTCCAACTCTCAAAGATTTTCTATCTTCTAAGTAATAGAGGACCTGGGATTTGCATTGATAAGAGGAGGGAGATTAAGTCAAATTATATTTATTTATACAAATTAATTTACTGCTTCCCCAAACTGTAGAGTATTGACAGTCACATAGATATATGTGTGATTCTCTACAATAGGCCAAAATTACTAAAGGCATATTCTATGATCTGAAGCAGTAAACTGTTAAGAAGCAGCTGTGTAAGGTTCTGACTAATTTTGCTTTTAATTTCTATTTTTGAAAATATATGATTGAAGTCAAAACATATTTTTTGTTTGGGGCCATTGAAATTAGCATTCTCTGCATTAAATTTTCATTTCATATATGAATATATACATATAACATATCTCTATAGTGAGAAAAAAGTTAAATAATGAAAGCCAATATTTATGTATTACTTTAAGGTTTACAAAGTACTATACATATGTTATCCCATTTGATCAACATGATAGGATTATCTGGGATAATATTATTATTATTACTATTATTATTATTATTATTATATTCCATATTTCAGCAGAGTAAACTAAGGTAGAGACAGGTTAAGCCAAGGGTACAGGGTACTGATTATGAGAATTGATTCAGTCTCAAATCATCCTGACTTTAAGTTCTATATTAGATTCACTGTACTACCTAAATGATAGGAGTTTGAGAAAATGATGAATTTGAATTAAAATTCATGTTCTTATTTTTCAAAAATTTCAGCTCCTATAAACTGAAACCAAATGCTTAGAAATTTTATACTCCTATAAATATGATTTAAAGGCTTAGAAATTTTCTATTCCTATGAATATGCTTTAAATAGAATGCTCTCATCCCCTTGTTCGTTTGTCAGTGCTAAATTCTAAACCAAGTTTTTTATTATATTCATACATAATGTTTGATAAAAATCCTTGCTTTTGATTCAATTTTTCTTACTGTTCACTGTTACAGTCAATAAAATTAGAAAACAAAATAATTCTATATTCTTTCCAAATCTTGCCATCAAGTGCATTTTTCTAGATCTTGTGATTTCTTCATCATAGTCAATGTAAAACTATTTAAAAATGTTTAATTTTAGTACTGTTATTACAAATTCACTGAAGCTACACTAAAGAACAACAGCTTTCTCTAATATTAGTCATAACACATCCAAAAATCTCTTTTATTTTCATTCATGTCAAGTCGGAGGATGTTAAGCAAGCATCACAAACACAAGCCTAGTGTGTGTCTCACAATGATCCCTTACTGAAGTGACTGACTCACAGAGTATGTCAAAGACAGAGCTGAAGTCAGTTCTTTCTAATTGCAAGGACTTTGTGATGTTTCTCATAAATACATAGATGGTCAGAGAATAGACAAATTATGTATACTAAGAGACACACATAACAACTAGGCAAAATAATATGCAGGTCCTACATTACTAAACTATCGACACTGAGAGCAAAGGTGGAAGATGAATGTTAATTCATGATTATTACAACATTTAGGATACTTATGCATTTTCGATAATTAGTTACTACAAGGGTCTAAAAAAAGACTTTTTACATTAATTTTTTTTAAATTTTATTTATTTTCATACATATGCATATGCATATTTTTTAAGTTACAAAATTTCCTTCCACCCTCCCTTCCCTCCCCACTACCCTCAGCAGCAGTCAGGTTAGTATTGTACATACATATTTTATAAACGTGTTTGCAGATTAGTTATTATTAGTATGAGGAACTGGGATTAAGGGAAAGATATATAAAAGATAATTTTTATGAAGTGTCCATCAGATTCTGAAGGGATGTTGTCTTGTTTTTTGTTTTGTTTTGTTTTGTTTTTCTTCCTCTGGATGCGGCTAGCATTGTCCATAATTGGTGTATTACAGTTGTCCTAGCTCTCTGAACTTCTGAGAGGAGTTGTTCTTGCATTCTTTTAAAGCTAGCACATAGACACACACACATGTACACACACATGTCATTATATATATATATATATATATATATATATATATATATATATATATATATATATATATATCTTTCCTCTTTTCTCCTTTGGGAAGCAGCACTTGCATCTTTTATCTCATATCAGAGTTCACTTTTGGAGAAATAAGTAACTACTGTTCCATGCCCTGTTAACTCTTGCTCCTTTTTTCTAAAACCCTTATTCTTCCTGGAAATGTTTCCCCAGAATTATGTGTTACATTTCAATCAGCAATATTCTTTTTTTAATTTACATTTTATTTATTTTTTCCCATTACCTGTTATTAAAGCTTTTCAACATTCATTCATATGCATATATACATACATATACAAATATTTAAATATTATATTCCACCATCCCTTTGCACCTCTCTAATCTCAGTGGCCAACAATGTGGTGGATATTGAACATGCATATTTGTGTTTAACTTACTTACAAGTTAATTATTTTCTGAATGGGGAATTAGGACTAAGGGGAAAAAAGAAAACCATGAGACAGCAAAGGAAAACACAAGATAAATGTTTAAAATTGAATGTAGTGTTCATTCAGATTCTGTAGGTTTTTGTTTTTTTTTTCTTCCTATGAATGTCAATATCATTGCCCATAGCAGGGCTCCTAGGGTTGTCCAAGCTTTCTGATCTGCTGAGAGGAGTTGCATCTATCAAGGATGATCAATTCACAATTTCGTTGTTAATTTTTAAAGTACTCTATTGGTTCTGCTCACTTAACTCAGCATCATTTCCTGTTATTCTTTCCATGCCTCTATAGATTCAGTCATTGATGGATTCTTTTAGAATAATATCACATAACATTCATATACTATTTAGATCATTCCCCAGCTGATGGGCATCCCCTCAATTTCAAATTCTTTGTCACTACAAAAATAACTGCTATGAATATTTTGTAATATATGGAACTTTCCCTACTTTTTTATAATTTCTTCTGGATTGAGAATTAGTATTGTAATTGCTGGATCAAAGTATATGAACAGTTTTTTGCTCTTTGGACATAATTCCATATGGTTCTCCAAAATGGTTGAATCAGTTCACAGTTCCACCAAGAATGCATTAATGTCCTAATCCTTCTACACCCTTTCCGGTATTGATCGTTTTCCCTTTTTGTCATCTTAGTCAATCTGAAAGGTGTGAGATGGAACTTTATACTTGTTTTAATTTGCATTTCTCTAATCAGTAATGATTTGGAACATTTTTTCCCATAAGATTATAAATAGCTTTAATGTCTTCATTTGAAAATTGATTACTCATATCCTTTGACTATTTGTCAATTGGGGAATTACTTGTAACCTTATAAATTTAATGCAGTTCTCTCTATATGTATTTTATTTTTCATTATTATTATTTTATTTTTTTTTTAGTTTTTGCAAGGCAATGGAGTTAATTGGCTTGCCAAAGGCCACACAGCTAGGGAATTATTAAATATCTAAGGCCAGATTTGAACTTAGGTACTCCTGACTCCAGGGCTGGCACTCTATCTACCATGCCCCCTAGATGCTCTTCTGCAATTACTTTGCATGGATGTTTCTTTCTATCTCTTGCTCTTGGGCTTTGTTGCTCATATATAGAAATGCTTACAGATAATATAAGTTCATTTTATATCCTGCTACTTAGTTGAATTTGTTAATATTTCAAGTAGCTTTATAGATGATTTTTATTGACTCCTCTAAGTATACCAACATTTCATCTGCAAAAAGGGAAAGCTGTGCTTCCCCACTGCCAATGCTCATAACTTTATTTTTTTTCTTTTCTTATTACAAAAACTAACATTTCTAATATTATATTGAAGAGTAATGGTGATAATGAGCATCGTTTTTTCACCCCAATCTTATTGGAAATGCTCTTAGTTTATCCAACTTATATATTATATTCGTTGATTTTTTTAGATAGATACTGCTTAGTATTTTAAGGAAAACTCCATTTATTCCTGTACTCTCTAGTGTTTTTAATAGGAACGGGTGTTGTCTCTTGTCAAAGACTTTTTTGCAGCATCTATTGTGATAATCATATGATTTCTGTTGGTTTTGCTATTGATATGTTCAATTATGTTGAGTGTTTTCCTAATATTGCATCATCTATGACTTTCTGGTGTAAATCCTACCTGATCATGGTGCATTATCCTAATAATAACTTGCTGTAATCTTTTTGATAAAATTTTATTTAATATATTTGTGCAGCAATGTTCATAAGGGAAATTGACTTACAATTTTCTTTTTCTGCTTTGGTTCTTCCTAGTTTGGGTATCAGCACCATATTGGTGTCATAAAAGGAATTTAGCAAATCTTCTCCTAATTTTTAAATTGTTTTTTTTTTGTAGAATTGGAACTAAGTATTCCTTAAATGTTTGGTAGAATTCACTTGTACATCTATTTGGATCTGGAAACTCTTTCTTAGTGAGCATATTTTGATGATTTCTTCAATTTATTTTTCTGAAGTGTGGTGATTTAAGTATTTTGTTCCCTCTTTTCTTCATCTGGGTAGTTTGTATTTTTGTAAATATTTATGCATTTTATCCAGGTTATAACATTTTTTGGCATACAGTTCAGCAAAATGACTCTAAATTATCTTTTTAATTTCTTCCTCATTGATTAGTTTACACTTTGCAGTTTTGATATTGGTAATTTGGTTTTCTTCTTCCTTGTTTAAATCAGATTAAATAAATCTTCATTTTATTGTTTTTTTTTTCATAGATGCAATTCAGTTTTATGTATTAGGCCAATAGTTTTCTTGAGATTTCTATAAGATTTAAAAATAACTTGGGGAAGTCTTGGAATAATTTCTACTCCAAAGGAAAGAAGGTATTGAAAAGCTGATAGAATTGTAGGCTAGTGCATATATGCACACAAACACATAAATAAATACATACGAAGATATATACCAGAGGTGTATGAAAATAGCAATTCTCACTGCTTGTCCATATTTCCCATTGTTTGAATATCAAAATCTAATTTTCTACTTATTTCTAATGCTCATGTAACTTGTGGACTATTACTAGATTTTATTGTCTTCAGCTCATGTGCAATTAAAAAAAACAGATGTGAGTGTTTAATATAAATTTTACGTATTTGTTCAGTGGATAAAATCTATCATGCAATGCAATGTGCCTGCTCAATTCCACTAGACAAAAGTCAAGGATCAGAATGATGGAACTGTTGCAGGTCAGAGTGTGTATGTATTGGCAGACATTTGCGAAGAAGAATGCATAACACCTATTTTCAGATTGAGCAAATTCATTCCTCAAATATACATGACAATTTCAGCTTCAGTGCACCATGTCTTTCACAAGCAATTAAATTCTACTTACATTATCTTAGAGTTCCACAGATGCAAAGTATGGATGAGTTTTAAAAAGTAGATCAGGTTACGATAAAAACTTTTATTGAAGAACTGACTGCCTTATCAATGTCAAAACAAACCCAGTATAATCAATGGGGGAAATCAATTAAACCAGTTGTTTTTTGTTATTAATGTGAAGTTATGCTTGATATTTAAATTATTTTCTTTGGAGTTATTTCAGTGAAGAATTTGACAGTCTTTTATCTACAAGAACTTTGAACTCTTTGGGAGGAAAATAAAGGTGGTGATAATGATTTGAAAATGGTATAAAAATAAACATTTATAATTAAGATGTTTCACAGAATGTCAATATGATATAATTATGTAATGTATTTCCATGTACTCTAATATACATTGTGACCATTTGATAATTATCCAGTGACATATTTGTGCATTCATATATAATTAAATTTTAGGATTTAAGTGAGTTTCTTATTCTGTTCAAATAAACAGTTTTTTTCATTTTTATCATTTCTGAACTATATTTAAAATAAATTTTCCATATGCAATGTTCTGTTTTAATTAGTATTATAATGATGATCATACTGCAGGAATTCTATAGAAAAAGTCTCTAAGTATTAGAAAAGAATCACAGTTATTTTTCAAAAACTGAAAAATTACAGTTGCCAACCTGTAGGAAAATATGTAAGTTGCATATTTTACCTTTTGACAAATCACATACAAAAAAGTGGGCTTTGTTAATTATATTTGTTAATTATATTATTTTCAACATTCAAGCATTTACACATTCTGCAGGAGTCATAAAAGAGATAAATTGAAAACATTCATAAAGTTTATACATTAAAACCACATCTGTACAAATGTCAATTACATTTCATAGAGTCTATCACATTGATTTTTCACTGTTCCTTAAGACTGCTGTGTTGTAAAATAAAAACCTTTGATGCCTTTTACTTCAATATGTTCCTTTTAAAGTTTTTTTTCCTCTAAAAATGGAGTTTTCTAATAAGGAACCTATTTAATGGGTTTTGTGATGATGTTTTTTCTTTCCAAAACTTTCAACAGAGCCTTTAAAAATGTCATTGTCCTTTGCAATACAAAGAGACCTCTGTAATTTCCCAAATTTGCAACATGGAAATATGGTAATTGAGAGCATCCCATCTACATTTTCTCATGGGCTCATAACATGGAAAACAATGGTTCCTCTCCTGTCTGTTTAGCAATTCAATTCATGTAACAGAGATGTTCAGTGTATATGTCACAATATAATAACAGTCTAAATGGATTAAATTGCAGTGAATATTAAACATATAATTCTCCCTGGCAGATTTATTTAGACATCTTGTAGGGGTCCACTTAGCATTTGGCATAGCCAGTCCTAAGGCACCAAGTGACACCCAAGAGCATGCCGGCAAAAATTCATTATTCCTATTATCTTAGATTGTTCCCACAGCATCTCTCCAGAACAAACTTTAGCAGTCTGCAACTGTGATGGCAATGATAAAAACAGAGACAGGAAATATCTTGAAGTTTGCCAAATCATTTTCACATTATGTCTTCCACCCAACTAACCCTTCTTTCCAATTCTGTCTCTCTTTCCCCTCATCATCTTCTTCTATACATTCTCCTTCTTATGTCTCCTTCCCCCCACCTTCATATGGAAATCCTGAGAGACAGAAAGTGCTACTCCAATTTAATTCACAGCAGTAGAGCTAGGGGAATGTAACCCTACTGCACTAAAGTGGCTAGAAACATCTGCTGGTTAGCAGATGCCTGGTCTTGTCAGTTGTATAAGCATTGTCTGCAATACACAGCTGATATCATTAACAGGAGAGAAATGCAATTGACAGAACACTAATTACTGTGAATCATCTTCCTTCTCTAACTGTAATATCTCTAAAACATGCTTAGAAAAAATGCACATTGCTTAAAGTGATGACCAAGTTTTGATAATCCTTCACCTTAGGGTGCAGGTTATTTTCTTTCTCTAAAGAAGGTTATACAACTATTTTGCTTCCTTTTCTTGATAAGAAGATTAAAAATAAATCTTTCCCTAATCTCATGGCCATAGACATGTTCTATCTACATATACTGTTATACACCCACACCTACAAATTAGATATGATCATGGTGCTCATTATTCATAAATAATGCATATAAGTCTGAACAGAATTTACTTTTAGTGGTATATTTTAAACATTCTTATTGTTTGCACTTTATTCCAAGGCATTTGACAATGATTGTTTTCAACAAAACAGGCATTATTAGTTAAATATTGTAGTTATTATTAAATATTGTTAGCTCAATTAGTTATTTTATTATTATCTAAATATTGAAGTTATATATATACATATATATATATACATATATATATATATATATATATATATATATATATATATCGTCTTGCCTTTAAGCTAAAAAGTCCCTAGATCCCCAAATTTATTTGTCTTCTTTGTGGTATTACCTCCTTTATGAAGTTTTTCCAAATAAAATTAATCTCTTTGTCAAATTTCTCATAGCAATTAATCTTTCCTAGACATTTATTATTTTCTTATTTGTCTTTAGTTATTCACATATACATATTATTTATCCTACCAGAATATAAGGGGTGGAGAAAGAGCAAAAGTTTTTTTCAATCATATACAAGAGTAAAGAGAGGATGGCTCAATTTTCCCATTATTTAATCCTAGAAAATTTTCAAAAAGTGATAAGTAAAAAAGGGGGGTATAAATAAAAATAATGATTTACAAAAATAAGGGTTAGAAAAATAAAAAAAAATCTAGAAAATTCAAGAAAACAACAAAAATGAGTCAAAAGGAGAGGATATCATTTTAGTTGAAAACAATATTACAAAGAAATAATATTCACAATTGTTCAGTAGTTTTAAAGAAAGAATAAAGATCAGTGGATTATATAAAACAAGGAAGTTTTTTTTAATGAACTCTATAATCCAATGTACATTAAGATCCAAAAGATACATCATGTAAGAAATAATTGACATATTTTTTAAATTAATGGCAAAACTAGAAAAATTAGGATTTTGAATTTTGGACATCTTTTATCATGTACCACAATAAAATCAAAATAAATATGCTACTTGCCATCTTGCCATTAATTACAATGACAACAATAACCAACACAACATTAATAACAATTATCAGGAAAAAATGAAAAGAGAACCAGGTAAGACACCTTATACAGATATTTGTTAATACTTACCAAATGAGATAAAGGATTTTACAAAATATAAAACAGAAAAAATCAGATACAAGAAATCTTAAAATTTTGCATGCAATTAAGACATCTAAAAAAGTCCACATTATAGCAATAATATAAATTTGAATCAAATATATCTGACAAGTGACTGAAAAATACATGAGATGTATATGTAAGTGTTCATTTTCATATGTAAATGTGTTTGAGTATACAGAAATATAATGCATAGAAATATATGTGAGCAAATATCATTTTCCATAAATCAGTTATCTAGGGATAATTACTAAGAACTCTCAAATGAAGAAGAGTAAATTATTCAAAATTAGATGAAAGCATTTTCACAGTGTAGGATAAATAAAAAAACATAAAGATTAAACACAAACCCAACAAATTGAAAAAGGTGTCCAAAGGCATGTTATCCATTTTAGGAGGAGTTGTACAATCATAGGCCCTTTAATGTGCTGTTCAATAAGCCAGTTTATTTTCAAAGTAAAATTTGGAATTATGCAAAGAAATCTATTCACTTTGACTCCGACTTAACTTAGTAAGGAACTAAAGTTAAACTCTAAGGAAATAAATGATTTTAAATTTCCCATGTGGAACTAAGTATTTGTAACAATACTCTTATCATCAGAAAAGAATTACAAACAAATTGATTTTTAATTTTTTTAGGTTTTTTTTTTTATTTTTGCAAGGCAATTGGATTAAGTGGCTTGCCCAAGGCCACACAGCTAGGTAATTATTAAGTGTCTGAGGCCAGATTTGAACTCAGGTACTCCTGACTCCATGGCCGGTGCTCTATCCACTACACCACCTAGCCACCCCAATTACAAACAATTTAGATGTGTTTTATTTTGGGAATGGGCAATTAACCAGTGGCATATATAAGTGAAAAGTACCAAATATCAAATGAAATTAATACAAAAAGTCAGTAAGGGCATATGAAATAATTTGAAATGAAGTAAGTGGAACCAAGGAAACAATATTCACAGTGAAAAAAATAATGTAAATGGAGAAATCAAATACTAAAATAATTGAAAACTAGTTGCTATAAAGTTATAGTGAAAAAGATTCCCTCTCTTTTTTATTAATGAGAAAGAATATAGGTGTTTTAGTTTGCAGAGATTTTTGAAAAGTATCTCAGTAGTTCTATAAAAATAAAATAAATGCTTAAATAGTGACTAGAATTTTTCACAATATGAATTATACTAATAATTACTCATAAAAATCATCAGATAAAATTCTCTTATAATGTGCTTGGTTTACTTCAAGATATTTACTATATGATGACATATAAATACAATGATTCTTTTTTGAAATGTAACCAAGCAAACATAACAAATCTTTATAAAGTATTGATAACCATATAAACATATTTCATAACCACCAATATTATAAAGAGAAATTATAAATTAAAGCAACTTGGATTTTACCTCACACTCATCAAACTGATAAATGGACAAAACTATTGCAAATAAGGTCACTAAGAAGACTGTTAGATTAACATTCTGTTATTGAAAGCCTGAACTTGTCCTACCATTTTAGAAAATAATTTGTAATTAGGCTTGAAAAGTCACTTAAATATTCACATCCTCTGACTCAGAAAATCGATGAAAAAATGGTGTTACATTTAACAAAATACACAAAGCAGTATTTTTTTTTTGTGGTAGAAAATAACTTGAAGTAAATTTCACTCTCATTGAACTGGAAATAGCTGAACCAACTGTAACATATAGATATAATATGAATGTTTTGTGCAGTTAGAAATAATGAATATGAGTGAGCTTGGAAAACATTAGAAATCAAAAGAGAAAAGAGTGAGAGAGAGAAGAGTATGTTTGTGTGTGTGTGTGTGTGTGTGTGTGTGTGTGTGTGTGTGTGTGTATGAGAGAGAGAAGTGGATGTAGATGCAGAGTGAATTAGACCTGAAATGTTAATATGCTTAATAATATAATAATGTAAATGAAAAATATAATAAAGACTGCTTTAGGTTCTCATTAATTAAAATTAGTCTCAGTCCTGGGGAAAAATATATTTACATCTTGTTTACCAAAAAGAAGTTACTACATAATCATAAATTATGTGAACCTTTGCTACAATTATTTACATTTATATTTCTTCATAAAAGAAGTGACTTTAATGCTAATGTATGGTTTCTTGAAATTACTGTGATATAAAAGTAAAAAGAATAAATAAAATATATCCTTATAAAAAATTTATAGAGTTATAAAAATTCAAATCTAAATATCTTTCTTATTTCCTTAATATTTATGGTTTGATTGTAATTCTTCCAAATGGAATCTTGTTTCACCTACAGCTGAAAGTTCAAATATGATGATTATTAAAAGCAATGTCTTGAATGACATTTCAAATTACACAGAACACCAGGTTCTTTCTTTTAGGTTTTAACATTTTGGCAGGCAAGAAGTCTTAAGAGGTAGAATAATAGACTAAATGAATTTTATGTAATCATATTAAAGAAGTAATCATCATTTTGTTCCCAATAAATGGGGGGAAATAAAAGAAAATTGCTACTAATATACTTTTTAGTCACTTTATTGCCATTAGGAAAGATGTTTTGTCTAGCAATTTTAGTTATCAATCTGTTTTTATTTATTATTGGGCCAAAAAATACACTTCCTGAATACCAGGTTTTAATCAATACTTAAGACAGGTCCTTATTCAAGAGCTGAATTTTCTTAAGTAAATACCATGTACAAATAGAGCCATTTTCCAAAGAATTTTGTGCTTCATTCTGTTGTCTCTTATAGAATATAATTTGTGAAATAATATTGGCTTCTCATACTTTCTTAAAATAAGTATGTACTAATAATTGAATATTTTTAATATTTGTAGAAATAACAAAGTAAGGCTATTTATTTGTAAATATTATAAGTCACCCTTTTCTTCTCAATGATAAGGTACTTTTTATTTGATAAAGCATTTAGTATGCTTTCCTTTCCTCCATAAAATATATTGAGCATCAATCTAATATCCTCCCAAAGTGTTTCACCACTTTAATATAATCATTCACAGTCCTGCATATACTTGGTAGTAGTAGATGCTGCTCCATTTTATTTTTTCCCTCCAGTACCATTTTTAACTCTATATGTAGTTCACTGGGAACTTTGAAAATCAAATATGGTGTCCTCACTAACAATGATAGGGAAAAGAATTTGTTAAGGAAAAAAATGCCTCTTCTTTTAATTATTTTCCTTCCAGTATAATCCTGAAATTCCTTCACAATTATATGACTTTCTCAGCAAACTTTATAATTTGTCTTGCTTCCACTTTTTTTCTAGCACTTTATGAGATAGTAATATTTATTATTTCACACCATCTGTATTTATAAGAATTTTGTAACCCTTGGTTGACCTGTCCATTTATTTGTTGTTAACCAAGTGTTTACCAGATGAGATTGTTCCCAGGCTCTTCTTTTGATTTCATTGTGATGATCGTTAAATGGGCTAAATTTAGAAATGCTGGTACTCCAAGTTCATATGTGTTTTCAATTCATTTTCTACTTTTATTAGCAGCTTCTTTTTTTCAATATACCAGATATGAGTTGTGCTAATTATATACTCTATCTGCCCATTTTTTTTAAAAATTCTCTTCTAGTTTGATTGATTTTGTTGTTTGCTCTAATAAATTTGAGATCTGGGAGTAGGAAAAAAGTTGGCTCAAATTACTCCCACCAGGATGCAGTTGTTTCACGTTCAGTCAGCTTCACTTTTGTAATGCTATTTGCTGTTCTCTCTATCTAAAATTTCTTATCTACCCATCATTTCAAGAAAAATAAAACATTATTCATAGGTATGTGGCTTGTATGGTATTTGCTACTTCTCTTATGTTTTTTTTCAGTTTTAGAACCATGTTTTTAACATTTTTTTCCATCTCTTCCATTGCCTCTTCAAATGTAAGTCATTGACTAATAAAGAATATGTGAATTTATATTGGAGGGTTTTATTGAACTCTGTTGTATTTTCCTACCTCAGTTTTTTTTTACAGTGCTATTGGTCATATATATATATGCATATATATCTTGTAGTTATTTTCATAATGATGTTTTTACAAATACATTTCAAAAATAAGGCATATACAAGCAAAATAAAAGGAAATGAAATATTGCTTCTTGTTGCCTTTGGATACCTGATTCTAGTGTCTTCATGAAATTTTCTGTTTTATTTTCCAAGAAGAATATTAAGAATGTTTAAATCTAATTATATCTAATTATAAATTCTATTGTGGTCTTCTTTTAATAATCAGTATGACATTAGTTAGAATTCACTGTCACACACTTGACACTTACTAGCTTTGTGACCTTGGGCAAGTCACTTAACCTCAATTTGCCTCACATGCAGGGCCATCTCTAGTCATCCTGAATATTATCTGGCCACTGGATTCAAATGACTCTGGAGAAGAAAGTGAGATTGTGAGTTAGCAAAGCCCCCTCACTCAAATCCAAATCATGTGCTTGTCATGGCATTAGCTCCTTGATATCATGGTCTTCGAGAATGAAGGATAAATATCATTACTTTTTAACATGTCGATACAATTGACATGATTCTATCCATCAAATAGTATATACAAATTTTGTTACAATGAAAGCTTCATTTTAGAAATAAGATTATCACAAGTGAATGTTAAGTGAAAGTTTACAAAATCATCTGCTGAGAAAAATAAAAAAATTATAAAATAGTCCACAATACAATTTCCCTCAAATTAAATAGTGGCTATATGTATATAATAAAAATTAATTTTTAATAAATTTTAGTCAGAAATATATTTGGCATCAGAGATTTATAGGTATATCTGAAAATCCACCCCAAATATGGTCATATATATTTAAAATGAAAAAGAAATAACTTCTATCAATTTTGCCCTTATTATCACAATCAGTGTGAAAACAAATATGAATGTAAAAGTATACTATAGTGTCATGCCACTTCACAGTGAAAGATTGTAAGTGAAAAAGTTAATGCTTAAACTCCATTAATGTTTAGTTTATTAGTTATATAGATGTTGGTCTTCAGTGGAATTAAATTTAAAAAGAAACAGGGCCAGTAACCCATAATCAGGATCCCTAAAAATAGGTACCTATAAAGTTAGTTCTTGGGCAGCTTCCAGTATTTTATTTCATTCTTTTGGCATATGTGATACCCTTTATGCTACCACTTGAAGTTATCCATGGTATTTATTATAATATACTGACCTTCAGTCCTCTTTGAAAATTCCTATATCCATTTTATTTGTTTTCCCCTCATAAACTCATGAAGTTTAGAGGCAAAAGAAATTAAGGTATGACATAGTCTATTTCTTATAGACTTTTTACAAATGATGGAACCAAGGCTCAGAGAGTGGAAGTATTTAGTCCAAGGTATTTCAATAGGTTTGTTTACTAGAATTTCATAAAAAAAGAAACAAATAACAAAATCTCTAGCCAACAATTCCATTCCAACAAATATTCAGATTGTAAAAACACTTAAACTAATTACATAACTCTGAATTTTAGGTTTTTAACATCTTATCTTTTAACTACTTACCTTCAACCACCTAGGCATTTTTTTTTTGTGCAAAGGGTTAAGTGATTTGTCCAAGGTCACACAGGTAGATAATTATTAAGTGTCTGAGGCCACATTTGAACTCAGGTCCACCTGACTCCAGGGCCAGTGCTCTATTCACTGTGCCACCTAGCTGCCCTAATATCTGAGACTGGATGAGATTAGTACTCTAATGGACATTTGTATTCCTTTGAGATGACATCTTGATTCCTAAAGGGTAGTTTAAACATACTGCAAAGAGTGAACTACCTTGTGATTCTGCATTTTGGGGAAAAAACCATGATATCAGAACTAGGCAATACCTCTACATTAAATCAGTTCATCCAATCAAATACAAGTACCTTGCATGTCTAATGAACTGAAGCTACAAATAAATGAGCTAATCTGTACTATAAAGAAACCAAAATAATGTGAAAGACCAAAACTACATAGATAACATTATACAGAATAAATATTAAGATAATAGAAATAAATATACAGTTATTTAAATACAAAATAGGTTAGGAGAGTGAATGTTAGCAATGGGGAATCAAGAAAGTTGATGGAAAAATTACATTACAAAGGAAAAGGATTCTAGGCTGTTTTGAATATAATGTATACCAGGCAATAGGCTCAGTCTAAAGATTCAAATATAGTAGATGAAATATCATACATGAGGAACAAAATGAAGGCCATTTTGTCTGGAAGACAAGGCACAGTGAGTAAAATATTTTGCAGTGAAATGGGAAAGGAAGGTTGAATGAAGCATTTGAAAGTCTTTAAATGCTACACAAAGGGTTTGATTTTTTTTTCTGAAAGACAATAGGAAGTCAGTGGATCTTATTGAGTAGGGGAGTGAGATGTTCCTTACTTCAAGAAAATCATTTTGACAACAGTGTGCAGGAAGAACTTTAGTGGGCAGAAATTTAAGACTTGTGGGGCAATTAAGAAGCCACTGCAAAAGTTAGGCAAGGAGGTGATAAGTTCCTGAACTAAGGTAGTAACTCTGTCAATAGAGAGAAAAGGTTAAAAAGCAAGAGATATTGCAGAGTAAAAAGGGAAAAACTGTTGAGGAAGTTATGATTTGAAGGAAATGATAAGGTAAAACCAAGAGACTAATAAAAATATGATGCCTAAAGAATAAATAAAGAAAATGGGAGGAGGGTGACTATGAACTTGGTAATAAAAAAATACACCAAAAAACTCCTGAGTTCTGTTTTGATCATATTATGACCTCTACTTTCACTATATGCCTATCATTGTGTAGTTCTGATTGTGTTCAAAATTATCACAGTACTTAAGCATATTTATTTGTCCTCTATGTTTATAATCTTGTAATGAAAGACAACTAAGTATGGCTTAAATCAAAAATAAATGGCAGCCTTCATTTTTTTAAATTTAAATTTTATTTTTTGCAGTTGGGGTTAAGTGACTTCAACCATGGGGTTAAGTGACTTGCCCAAGGTCACACAGTTAGGTAATTATTAAGTGTCTGAGGCCACATTTGAAATCAGGTCCTCCTGACTCCAGGGCTGGTGATCTATCCACTGTACCACCTAGCTTCCCCCAGCTGTCATTTTTTAAAGAAATTCAGCATTATTTAGTAAATAGACAGACAGTAATGAATTCAGGAAAATTTCATTCCAAGGCTTGCTTCTAATATTGCTTCTGATACTGGCTATGTAACTGTAGCTAAGCCATTTAACTTCCCTGTAATCTGAATTACTCTAAAAAATTATAAATTGCAGAGGTGTCAACTTTCATTGGTAAAAGGAGTTTTTTTTAAATCTTGATTTTTTAATCCTGTTCACTGAAAGTTTTCAAAGACTTCTACATATTTCTGTTTTACCTAATGTTGAAATTTACTTCATAAAGCTACTACTGTAATCAAAAGACCATTTTTCTATCCCATCCTACCTTATTTAAAACATAAGTTCCCCTGACAAATTCTGATATTACCTTGAGAGGCAAATATTAGGAATTTTACTAATACTATCTCAGTTTTTTATATATTTAAATTCTTGAAGATAGGAGGTACATAGAAATGCAAACATATACTATCTTCTTAAATATTGTATTTACCACTTAAATGTCCACTACAATATAGAAGACCTAGGATAAAAACTTAACTCTGACATCAAACAAAAAAAAATCAATTTTATGTTTCAAAAGTAAATTTTCCTAACAATATCCCTAGTTGATCTATTCTTGTTTATCCAGGTTTGTAGAAAGAGTTCCCACATTTAAAAAAAAAATCACAGAAATGATTCAAGGTAATAAGAATATCAAACAATCACCAATTGTAGAGAAGAAACATTGTTGTATTAAGTTTTAGTGAACCTAGGTTCAGATTTTATACCTGCTACTTTCCAACCACATTTTAAATAGATAGGTAATATAATCTCTCATATTTCCCTGTTTATAGTGTGAAGGGATTGGACTAGCTAACTACTTAGGTCCCTTACATATTTAAACCTCTGATTCCATTCTAAGTATATATTACATATTGCATTTTAAGATAAATGACTAATTGTCAAAAAAATAAATAACAACATTGCAATTTCCAAAAAGTCCAGGACCCCTAAAACTGTGAGATTAAATAAAAATGACTATAATTAAACATGACTTCAGTGAGGTTAGTCAATTTTAACTCAATCAACTTGAGTCTTTGGGGAAAAAATGTCTCCATACAAAAAGAATCATGAAAGAAGATCACAGTACAGCACAATGAAGAAACAGAAACAATGATTTTAGGCTGACAAAACATAATGGCATAATACCTGGTTAGGATAAATTCAGAAAAAAAAGTCCTATTATTTAATAATAAGTTTCTACATGCCTCTACTGGACCAAAAATAAGTAATGTCAATGTAATAATTCCCACAAATTAATAGTATTTAGAGTATGTAATTCAAACTTGATTTCAAAATAAATTTTACTAGAGCATTTTAATTATTTAAAATTTTAGAAGCAAATCATGAAATTATATGAAAACATTTAATATCCTAGAAAGAAAAAATAATTCTTAAAATATCAATTATCTTCCATTTTCTTCTTCAAAAGATTAAAGAATAGTGAGGACTTATGAGACCGTTGTAATAGAAAAAGAGTCAGACTCAAATCCCAGAAGATATATATTTAAATCCCAATTCTGATATACACAAGCTTTGTGACCCTGGAAAATTCACTTAACTTTAGTACTCTAGGCAAATCTATAAGACTGTGGGTTTTGAGAAGGAAGGTAATCTTTGTCTCAAGAGATTTCTCTAGGGACAGCTAGGATTCTAATTCATAACTTCATATCCCTAAGAAATGGTTAAAGTTATAGGTGTTTGCACACATAAAAGAAGGATGGCTCAGATTTTTTTAGTCAGTATACTTTGTATTCTTATATATAGTGTTTGTAAGCTCTTATTTGTGTAAGCTTCAAGTGTTTTCTTGCTCACTGCATGTTTTCAAAGACTTCTACACATTTCTGTTTTAGCTAATGATGAAATTTACTTTGTAAAGCTACTTTTGTGCTACTAAGAATCACCAAATTAAATATTTTGTATTTTGGTTGTTATATAAAATATATGAAATAGCTTTACAAACTTTGTGTGACAAAACTTAACTCTTATTCCAAGAATAAGTCTTAAAATAAATCAACAACTAAAGAAAACCAAACTACATGCTAAAGGAAGAATATTTACACAATCTGTCACCCAATTGTTTCATAAAACAATAAATGTAACATGCATCCCTTATGCAAATTTTATCTTTTTCTAAAAAGCAGTGTTTTTTCATATGAGACTATATTCTCTTCTTTAGAATTTCTAAAGAGCAAAATAAAATCCACCTTTCAAAATCTGAATATACTATAGTAACAGAAATCAAATATGATTTTTTTCAACTTGACTTAGAATTGAAAAATTCAATGGTTGTGTGAATCCATGAGAAGGGAAAGAGTGAAGTATATTATTTCATAGTATAAATATATTCTTAAGTGAATTTATTAGTAATAATAATAATGGAAATAATACATGCATTTAAAGAGCTTTATGTTTTTCAAAGCAATTTACATGTTATTAATTTGAACTTCACAAAACTTTGTTGGGTAGATGCTGTTATGATCCCCATTTTAATGATGAGAAAATTGTGGCTGAGAGAAGATAAGCAATTTAACAGTTACACTTATTTCATATAAACTTCATTTTTGTTTATTTGTGGTGTAGGGTGTGTTCAAGGAAGACTTGTGTGTGAGGGCTGTCAAACCCTTTTCAAGTTTGCTTTCCACCTTTGATGTGCACCTGAGCCACCTAACTTTCATTTGTGGCTCCAAGAAGTTAAGGCATGCACACCAGCCACACCCTGGTAAACCATTTCACCAGGTGGACTAAACTAGGTTGAGGGTAACTGAGGGAGTTTCAAACTCATCAGTGAGTAGTGGGGGGGTGTCTACCACAAGAAAGTGAAGTCTTCCACTGGTGGAATGGTCAGAGGAGAACATTTTTCCAATGTCCACAAAGCCAGCTGAAGCTGGTGCTGTGGAGTGCTTGGAACTTGGTTAAGACTACAAGGTCATACACTGTATCTAAAGCCATCACAAGTTGTCTTGACTCTATCTTGTTTTGTTGGATCATGATAACTTTGGGAAAGAGAGAGGGCCATTTAATTTCATGCAGCTCTATCTCACTTAAATCCAATTTATACACACACCAAAAGATATCACTCATAACTGTTCCTCAAGATCCTGTGATGACAGGTATGTGATAAAACAGCAGGGGTGGATACACTGGGAGCTGTAGTCACAAACCTGCATAAAGGCAGCCCAGGCCATAGGGTCATTTCTCCACAGAATGCAGCAGTAGGATTCAGCAGTCCCCTAGGTGACTGAGTATCCTTTTAAGTATCACACTGTTCACTTTCTGATGTGATAAAGGGGCTAGAAAAAGTGCCCTAAAAATTGTCTGCTTACCCAATCCTGGTCTGATTACTTTGGCAGGCATGATCCCACAGTGTAGTGCAGACACAAAAAATCTACATAATTTTTTTCAAAGAAGATTCCACTCACCAACAGAAAATGGAATATATGCACCCTCTTTAGTATCCAATAGCCTGAAAGGCAGTTTTTGTTGCATGAGAACTCAGCTGGTATGGTATCCAAATAGCAGCCCTGGGCAAAACAAGGCTGGTAAATGAAGGCCAGCTTATTGAAGTCAGATATGGATACATATTTTTCTGGGCTGGTTGCAGTGAAAGGAAACACAATGAAGCTGGAATAGGTTTTGCAATCAAAACTAGTCAACATTCTTTAATGCCTACCCAAAGGAGTGAATGACATGCTCATGGAAATGAGATTGCCACTTCTAGGAAAAAAGCATGCTACCATCATCAGTACCTATGCTCCCACCATTTCAAACACTAAGGAAGGTAAAGAAAAAATTCATGCAGACCTGGGGACTCTTATCATCATTGTACCAAAAGAGCACAAGCTAATAATTCTGGGTGACTTTAATGCTACAGTAAGCTCAGATTACCAGACATGACACAGAGTCAGGAATGGAGTTGGAAATAGCAACAGCAATGGTCACCTATGGAAGACTTGTACATCTCATGAGCTTCTCATCATAAATATTGTCTTCCATGCACCTAAATACAATAAAACATCCTGGATGCACTCTCATAACAAACACTGACATCTTTTAGACTATGTGATCATAAAGAGAAGAGGAAGACAGGAAGTGATTAGTGACAAAGGCAGTGTGTGGTGTAGAGTGCTGGACTGATCACAGATTCAACCAAAGTGGAAGGCCACAGCAAAATGAATACTAGAAGAATTAATGTCAAGAGATTAGAGAGTCTCTCTGGGTGGGAACAGTTTGTTGCTAACTTGGAGGGAAAACTGAGCCAACCCACAGCTGATTATAATGGAGCAGAAAAGGAGTGGACAACTTTCAAAGATCTAGTGTACAGCACTGGATTTGATCATCTGGGCTGGAATTCTCTCAAACATCAAGACTGGTTTGATGAAAATGAAGGGGAAATACAGAAGCTGTTAAATGAAAAAAAGAACTCCACAGGATTTACCAGCAGGATAGTTCATCCATTTAAGGAGGCAGCATTTAATTCCAACAAAAGTAAAATCCAAGCAAAGCTCAGAGAGATTCAAGAGTCTTGGATCAGTAAGAAGGCAGATGAAATTCAATTTTATGCAGACAGTAACAAACCAAAAGGCTTTAATGATACCCTGAAGGCTATTTATGGGCCAAAGACACATGGTGCATCTCAACTACTCAGTGATGATGGATCCACATTGGATTAACAATAGGGACAAGATCCTAGAGAGATGGATTGCACACTTCCATAGTGGTGTTAACAGACCAACATCAAGTTGAAGTCACTTAGTCCCTAGATGAAATTCCAACTGAAGATGAGGTTTTGAATGCCATTAAGTTTCTTTTAATTGGCAATGTACTTGGTGTTTATTCTATTCCAGATGAGATCTCCAAGGTGCGTGTGTGTGTGTGTGTGTGTGGTCCATTGCTCATCCAAAAACTGACTGAAATTTTTCATCTGTATACATTTGTACATCTGACCAAGTCCTTTGATACCATCAGTCACAAGAGTTTATGGAAAATTATGTCAAAATTTGGTTGCCTGCAGAATTTCATCAGTATTTAGAGTCAATTCCATGATGGTATGCATGCCCAAGTTCTGGATAGTAGATGATACTCTTGAGATTTCGCAGTCACCAATGGAGTATAACAAGGATGTGTCCATGCTCTCATACTTTTTAGCATGTTTTCAGCTATGTTATCAAAAGTCTTCAATGAGGATGAACATGCCCTCAAGGTCAACTACCACACTGATGGCAAGTTTTTTTAACTTGAAAAGGTTACAAGCCAAGACCAAAGTGGAAGGAATGTTTGTGTATGGTCTGTTTACAGATGATTGTGCACTCAATACAGCATCTGAAGTTGAGATACAACAAAGTATGGATCAATTATCTGCTGCTAGTGCTAAATTTTGATCTAACAATTAACAGCAAGAAAACACAGGTGCTCCATCAGTCAGCACCACCATCCATATGTGGGACCACTGATTACTGCAAATGGAGAAGTTTTGAATACTGTGGACAATGTCATTTACCTTGGCAGTGTCCTATCCATACATATATATATATATATATATATATATATATATATATATATATATATATATATATATATATATATATATATATATATATGCTTGTCACTTGCATTGCCAGAACTAGCTAAAAATCAGGCAACTCCAAAAGAAATTAGGGGAGAGAAGCATTAGATTGATTATCCAACTGAAGGTCTACAGTGCAATTGTCCTGACCTATAGCAATGGACAGTCTGCCAGTGCCATGTCAGGAAACTGAATTGCCTTCTTTTAAATTGTCTTAGGAAGATTCTGGAGATCACCTGGAAGGAGAAGATACCAGTCACTGAGATTCTTCCTCATGCTAAACTGCTTAGCATTCCAACATTGCTAAAAATAGTGCATCTTCAATGGGCTGGATAGTTTGTTAGAATGCCAGACCCATGTTTGCCACCTCCCCAAAAAAACCAAACAAACATTTTATGGAGAACTCATACAGGGCAAGCACTCACAAGGGAGTTGCAAGAAGCAATATTGAAACACCCTGAAAATCTCATTGAAGAACTTTAGAATTGATTGTACATCACGAGAAACACTGGCACAGGACTACCCAGTATGACATGTCTTCATCAGTGAGAGTGCTGCACTCTATGAGGAAGGCAGAATTGAAGTAGCTCAAAGGAAATGTGACATACATAAGTTCAGGGTACTACCCCAAGTGTTCATATGGACTATTTGTACCAAACCTGGGGTAGAGCATTCCCAGCTCATATTAGTCTGATCAGCCACAGTAGAATGCATGTAATTTGTCTCAAACATAGTGATGCCATTTTGGTCTTCTTCGATAATGAAGAACAAGAACCAGCTAACCAATTTTTGTTCATTTATATATTTTATGTAGATTTTTATTTACTTAATCATTATCAATGGTTATATTTACCTATAATTATAATTGTGTATTATTTGTTTGGAGGTCTATTTTTAAAATGGATTGTTATCTGTTCATATTCTGTGGTGAGTCCAACATCTGAATGAATACACTTATTTCTCAGGTTCAACAATCCCATTTATTATGCCTAGCTAGTCGTCATGAAGTATGCTTTATTACAACTTCTATAATAAATGGTAGCTAATTAGTATTGACTAACTGATACCAATGAAATATTAGATATGAATGAACAGATATTATCAACATTACATAAGCAGGGGTAAATCTAGCAGACTATGGATAGTTTAAGAACAAAAAGGTATTAAAAATGAAATGTGAGCACAAAATAAATATGAAATATCCAAGGTCACATTTGTATTGATATTGCATGGGAGAAGAAGGAAAAATATAAGGAGAAAGAAATATTCTTCTGGATACCTGTGACCTCCAGTAATATATCTGTTGTCACATGGGGACTGAAGAGGCAGGTCATGAGGAGAGGGATTCAAACCCAGGTCTCTATTAGAGAATTCCCTTGAATCCATCTATGTATATCATAACATTCAGAGAATGCGAAATAATTTCTCTAAGACAGGTATAACAGTTTTGTTTGTGTTTTTTAGCTAATAGATAATGAAAAGTTATGAATACAAAATAATAGAAGATCTGCAATGGATGACCTCAAATTTTATGAGTAGCTGAACTATGAAATTTATTATTACAAGTCTTATTCTGTCCCCTCCTCAAATCCTGGCAAAAATAAGGCAAACCTTTCTAATGCACTAGAAATTTAGATGCTGGATTCCTTTTATTAAATTGCATGATGAAATCAGGTAAGTTATTTAACTATAACTCTTTAGTTTTTCACTGCTATAATAGTGCATTAATGAAAGATATCAGAAACAAACAGATCCCTAGATCTATGGTTCTGAAACTGCTTGATTGTTACTGAAAAAAAAATGTAATCCATAGCATTATTTTTAAAAGGATTTTGTTCTTTCCATTGAGTAATAATACACTTTTATACTATGGAAGAAACCAGAAGAAATATGAGACTTCATTCAACACCATACTTTCCATTATAAAGGTTAACATCATGTATTTTCCAGATCATAAATTGTCACTTTTTTAAAGGCTAATTCCCCAGGGAGTTTAATCAGTCTAGGCATATATACTTTAGGTTCTTGAGCTCCAGGACAGGCAGGCATATAGACTCACAGCTGGGAATCTGGACCTTGCATTCATACTTGATGCAAATATGCCATCCCTTGCTACTTCCCCACATGTCCATCAGTTTGAATGGCATTACATATGCTCACAAAATTAGATGGGTTTTATACTCCCTAGAAACAGAGCCACAGAAGACCCACTTTTCTACCACATTAAAATGTTATTTCTGTTACCTTTGAAGATAGATTTTCCCCCCTCTACATTCAACTTATATTCTACATTATTGTAATGGGTATTTATTGAAGTATCCACTACTGAAATCATGTCAATAGTTAAACTTTTCTAAATCTGTAAACAAATATGAATTTTGTCTGTCACTTCTATGAATTTTGATTCAGGAGCTATTTAATTTTATCTACCACTATATTATATTAAGATTCTATACTATATTATACATGTTACAGTCAAGTAAATGTACGATAAACATGTTGATAAATGATAATAAACAAAATGATGATTTATAAAATAATAAAGATATCAAGAACCAAAAATAGTGTTTTTATACTTAAAAATATAAGTGAATTTAAGCTTTTCAATTTTTTTTTCAAATATGCTACTAAAATATTCTTTAGCTTCCCTGGACCTTAGCTTTTGGAGGCTATTTCCCTTGATTAAAACTTTCAGTCCCATTCATTCAAATGGTAACTAGACATTATATTTCCAAGTCATTTACAAAGCACTGATGGTTATTTCATTTTTTTAGGAAAGGGAAACACATTCTTTTATTTTTTATGTGATAATATACTATAACAAAGTAGCATATGAAACAAGTTACAGCACATTTATTGAGACTCATAAGTAATTGATGAGATGCTTAGAGACAAAGGCAGGAAAAGTCATTCCACTTCAGATAATTTACATAATTACAGTTTAGAGTCAATTTAGTTATTATTATGCTGTCTATAATCAACTTTTAAGCAAATTCTGCATGTACACGATTATATGTACTATAATGTGCAATCGACTAGATTACTTACAACTGCAGTTTAATTTTAGTCTCAAACATTGGTCCATACTAAAAATATGTTTTAAATGGACAACATAATAACAGAAGAAATTCTACTACCAATTTTCTAGGAATCAATCTATGGAAGGTAAAATTGTCTTTCATTTAGTAATATAATTAAAGTAGGTGTTGTAAATCTCTCTGCTATTGTACTCTCATCTCTGGTAAAATGTGCATTTAAAACTTTTTTACCACATATTTGCTTTGTGCAAAAGAATGAAAATTATCTAGAAGACAAGATTGAAAATAAAAGTTGGAAATTTCAATATGATGAATGAGAGCCTGATTTTATAAAAAGGCAAAATAATATATTACCAAAATGTATTGCACACTTGTAGACATTGCTAATACATTTTTCCCATTCCACTCCCCATAAGTCTTTTATTTATTTATTTTTTTTCAAGGCAAATGGGGTTAAGTGGCTTGCCCAAGGCCACACAGCTAGGTAATTATTAAGTGTCTGAGACCAGATTTGAGCCCAGGTACTCCTGACTCCAGGGCTGGTGCTTTATCCACTGCTCCATCTAGCCACCCCAGCCCATAAATCTTTTAACTGATATATTAGCAAATAATCAATTCACTCAAAATGTCCTTTATCACCTCAAAAAGGGAAAAAAACAAAAGAAAAAGAAAATTCTCCTCTAGATCCATTCTTTTCTGACTTACAGGAATGCACACATATACATACACAGAGACATCTATAGATACATACATAATTTTCTCAAAAGATAAACCACATGGTTATTAAAATGAGATTACTAACAACATCAATAATAATTGCTAATATTTATGTACTATGTTAAGGTACATATATTATGCATTTAGATGTATTATCTCAATTGCTTATCACAATAATCTTGTGGGTTAACTGTTATTATAATCAACAAATTCCAAATTAAGATATTGAGGAAACCATAGGGTCACATAGTTAGTAGCTCGCTAAGATAGTGTTCTAACACATTTTAAACAACAGGTTTCCTTGATCTCAAGTCTTAATATTCTATCCACCACTGTGAACAAAGGTCATATTAACACAATTCAAAAATTACTAAATTTCAGTGAATTACAATCAGAAATAATATTTAACATTAGCATTTTCATAACTTTTTGTCACTATAAAACTGAAGAAATGAGAATGGAAGGACATACCAAGTTAATGTTTTTATTATATAACACAGTATAAGAGTTTCCCAAAGTCCTGAAGTATATTTTCCTTATACTGACAATATATCTACATAGGGGAAAAATGCTTTACCTCTTCCTCAGTGTTATGGTCCTTTTTCTAGAGGTAGCCATGTGTTGTACTTTGATCCATAATTAAAATCAAACTATAATGCAGCATAATATAAAATACATTCTTTCTATTTGGCTTCCAAAGAATGTTAATAAATTAAAAACTGTTACATAAGGCTAAACTATTTGGTCACTTTCCTTTTCAGTTTTATTCTTATTCTCTAAATGTCTAGGTGTTTAGAGGTACAATGATAGCTGTTCCTTTACATAAACTCTAAAATAAATAAGCCATTTAAAGAAAGAAAGTGAATATTCTAACATATAATTTCAATATAATTAATAATGTTACTCTATTGTGAAAGGCTACCATATTTATTCAGAGAAAGAAAATGTATGTCCTGAGGTAGAAACAGAAAAAAGAAACAAAGAAAAAGAGAGGGAGAGGGAGAGGGAGAGGGAGAGGGAGAGGGAGAGGGAGAGGGAGAGGGGAGAGGGAGAGGGAGAGGGAGAGGGGAGAGGGAGAGGGAGAGGGGGAGGGAGAGGGAGAGGGGGAGGGATGGAGGAAGGAAGGAAGGAAAGAGAGAAAAGATTTATTTGCATGAGTATGGGGGGGGGTGATGGAAGTCTTTTACTTGTAGTTAATTATAGAACTAACATCTTTGAGGCTCCAGAAGCAATATAGTCACTGAAATCATTATGAATTGAAAACATCTTTAGGATTTTTTAAATCACTATTTTAATAAAATTTTAAAATATTTCCTATTGTCCCATTAGAAAAGGGGGCATTCATTTATTTTATCTCATGTATAGATAAAGTCTCACTCTTGAAAAAAATAGAGTATAATAGACATTCTTGTCATTTTAATTCATTATACTTCAAGTAAGCCCTTTTTTTTCAAAGTTGGAAAGATTTGAAACAATCTTGAGGCAATCCAAAGGTATTATCATGACCACTGAAATGATTAGTCTTCCCTGGTTGTTTTATTCTAATGTACAAATGTGATATAATAAATATGATTAGTCTAAGCTATATAATACATCCATTCAAAATATACATATACACACACACATACAGACACATTCATGATGCTTGGAAAAAAATACTCACCTTTCTGTTACTAAAATCAGAGGCATGACTGCTGAACTGTTGGGGTAGAAAGATAGCAGTTGCCAATAATCTAGTTATTCCTCTAAATAGTTAAAAAAGAGGAAAATCCATTGAATCCAAGAAAATCATGGGTTTCCGTTCTCAAAGTTTTCCTTACATTCTGGCTGTAAAGCAGGTTTTCTTGAGAAGAGAAAGCACAATTATGTCATAGTCTGTATTTTTGATATGTCATAGTCTGTTGTATTCAATTTTAGTCTTGTTCCCTGAGCTATGCATGCTACATTTCCTGAACTCTTTGAAACAAAAAGCAACAAAAGTTCAGAAAATAATAGTTTTATGCCACAGAGCTTAAAAAAAGTTACATTCTTGGTATAATTCTGAAGTACTTTCTTGGCTATGCCTCAGAAAGTTCTGAGGATCCATACATCTAAAGATAAGAGAGATGTAGTCAATGTCAATATTAGAGATGCCATTGAAGATAAAATGGACAAATGCCTGTTGTATTCATAAAAATATTCAAAAGAATTTTTCATCACTTTCTAGATATAAGAAATTTAATTTAATTCAACCCTGTTATTTCAAATTATTTTGTTTTATTCCTATATTATGACATGTCTAAGATGGATACAGAAATCACTATAATCAGATAAGCCATGTACTATAACATCCTACTATGTACTATGAGCTTAGGTTTTAATTTTATATGATATACATATATATGTATATATATATATATATATATATATATATATATATATATATATATATATATAGCTATCTCACTTCCATTCCAAATCTGATATTTTGAAACCTAGACAAAGTATTCTATGTACCAAATTAACAGACCTCACTTAATTTAAATTGTAAAGTAATAATTTACAAAGAGTTTAGGTGTTAAAACATCTGCAAGACCATTTATTCAACTTATTTAATGCTAAAATAGTCTAAATTCAATTAATTATAATCTTTCAGATTAGATATTTCTTCCACAACAACAAATTCTATCTCTTTCAACAACAATAGCAACAAAAAAGTAGAAGGCTCTAAAATTTACTAGTATGACTATTTAATCAACATAAAATAGTATTCAGACTACTGGGCTTGAATTTAGGAGATGAGGGTTGAAATTCTGTTGCACTCATCTCTTCTATAATGAGTAAGTCATTTCTTCAATCTAACTCAAGAGGACAAGAATGTATTAAGTACCCACTATTTGCAAGTATCTATATTAAGCATCAGCAGCATAAAAATTAAAGATTAAGTTCCTTACCCTTATTAAAGTATAAATTCCCTGAGAAGTTTATATTATATTGGGGAATATATTATGAAAAGAGAAACATCTTTACTACAAAATAATAATGATTTATTTATACACACACACACACACACACACACACACACACACACACACACACACACACACACACATATATATATATATATATATGTAATCTTTCTGTTTTTTAAAGCCTTGAATTACTTCAAATAGTATTAAGACATAGTATGATCATCATATTGCCCCAGAATATAATCCTTTTACGTTATACACTGAGATGTACTGTTCAAATCCTTACATAACTTGGAAAAATAAGATAAACCTCCTTCTATTTGGGGAGAAGAGAAAAGGAGATGTAGTAGATTATAATGAATCTTCCAATTCTCTGAGTCTTTAAATTTTTCCTCAACCTAAAGTATGATGCATGGTTTCCACAAGCCCTTCAACCTACCTTCCTAAGTACAACAAAACTATAATCTAGTGCACAAGTTACGGATATAAGTTTAACTAAAACATGATTTTTTCTATTTTAAAATAAAATTTCCAAGTATCCAAGGGAAATCAAATTATGTAAAACTTGCACAAAATTATTATTATCTTCATTAAGAACCATTGCAACATTTTCTCTAAAAAGAAAGAAAAAAATATAAAACATCACTGTTAAATATCATAAATGACAGGTAAATATGAAAAGTCTCCTATTCTTATCATTTGCTATGAGGGGAAACAAAATAAGATTTCTATTTAGGGTTAGGTGGGCCATCAAACAACACTGTACATTTTACAACATCAAAGAGTGTGCTATCTAGGATATAGCAGTGTTATTCTAAAATCTAGGAGGGGATTATTAGCCCCCCTCCCAAAGCAAGAAGGGCTAAAAATTACATTTCAACTTTCCCATCTACTGGTTGAGACTCCAAGGCCTTTTTTTTTTTATAAAATAATTTGAATCACTTGGTCTCATAAAACAGGAAAGAGGTTAAGCTGAATGTAGACTTTGGCATAGGATAGTAGAGAGAAGAGAAAATAAAATTTTGTTCTTCTTAGGAGGAATTTAACCTCATTGTATTTTTTGTGGGCTCAAAATCATTTGAAGAAACATACTGGTTTATCTTCATTTTGCTTCTTTAGTTTCCCACATATTTTTTTTTACTACCTTCACTGTTTCTGTCTTGCAGTGACTTACATACTGCCAAAATATGGATCAGTAGGCAGGCAATTATTTAAGTTACACATACATAAGAGATATTAGGAGAAAAAAATAATTTAAAGAATTTAGGGATGAAAAAATATAAATCATTCAAATATGAGCATGAAGTCAACAATATAATTAATATTTAATACAGAGCTTAATAGAGGTTAAGTTGTATTTAATACATATTCATGTTATAGTTGAATATAATATATAGAAATTTTACAGTTATTATTTATATTATATCCAGAAAATGAATTTAATTTGAAAACTCCCAATAGGTCAAACAATGAAAATAGGGGTCTCAACATATATATTCTAACACACACATTCATAGAAAATAATTCTTTGCACTCTATAGTCCCTTTTTTCTAAATAGAAGTGACATGTTCAGAATATTTAAAGTTTACTAAGCAATTTATATATCACCAATATAGTTCAGTAAAATTAAAAATGACAATAGTATATCAAGGTTTTGTTAGTAGAAGTAAAACAATTTGCAGTCTATAAAGACCCAGCAGAATAAAAGCTTGATTGCTGTGATGAATAATGTATATAGCCTATGGTACTAATTAACCTTGTACTCCAGTAAGATATTACTGAACAATAAGGCTAATTTGAATGTGGCCAAGCACTTTTCCCTATGGCTTCTGGAAATCACACTTTTGAACATGTTGAATTTGGTTTTGTTAAATGAGAAGAGATTTCTAAGTATTAATTATTTTTCACATGAAATAATGAAGAAAAAGCTATAGTTTCCACATTAATGTATTTTACCACAAATCTAAAAAATCTAATATAATGTGTTTGTTAATATACATATTTATGATCTATTAAATAATAAAATAGAAACATAGAAATAGAGAAGTCTGACTGGAGTCACCAAATCACAATTTGAAAACATATTTCTTGTTGTCTGTTTAGCATCAATTCTGCTAATAATACAATTTTCCAGAGAAAAATTATTTTGGAATAATACTTCTGTTTGGATTACTTTCTTTCAGCATACATTTTTTTGTAATGTATTAGTGTTTGAAAAAAGCAAACAACAATATTCTTTAGCTTAGAATTTTTCCCCGAAACTTAAATTACTGTCAGGTAAAGTTGACTAAAAAAATTGAATGCAGAACATTAGGACAACTGTGTTAAATGTTTTCAGTGACTTCATACTCAAAAAAAGTTCAGCTTTCTGATGTTGATATTGAATTTGAAATTAGATTGCATATCATTTATTTCAATTCTCCTGTATTGTTCAGGTCATGAACACCTAGTTTAATAGAATTTCATGAAGGCTGTATTGTAACACTGAACAACAAAAGAAATATGTTTATGTATGCAATGAATTCTGTATGTAAAATACAACATCTTTAAATACAAACTATGACTTTTAGTAAAGGCACAGATAGGGTTGTCTGATTCTGAATGATTATTTAAACAGAACCATACAAGTTCAATAAGTTCTCCTAAGCTCTCCAAAGCCACAAAGTTTTTAATTAAAGGTCAACAACAGACTATATAAGCATGGAGAAACATTACTAGAAGGAAAACTAAAGAATGATGAAATTTAAGCCATAGCAACTCACAAAGGTAGCCCATTAAATCATGAAGCTTACAGTTGGAAAAGGTGGGAAACCTAGGCCCATAAAATTAACGCTCCTTGCAGAATTGAAGTACTAAGAACTACATACATAATGAAGCATAATGAAATTCTTCTCATGTAGTTGGAAGAGATCTCACTCTTCCAAGATGAAATCTATGTATTGACCATGCTTTCAATCTTAACATCTATTCATCTCAAAGTGCTATATAAAGGTAAGCTTTTCTCACACATTTAAAACACTAAGAGAAACTGCCAGGCATTGGAACATAATGTACTTGAAGTCAGAACACTTGCCATTTAAGCATTTTATTATCTACAACTATTTCTATTTCTAGACTATGTGACCGTGGGCAAGTGATTTAACTTCTCTGTATCCCCCAGGCAACTCCCTAAAAGTATTCATGGCAAAGCAGAGTGCCCAGTATTCATTAAAAACAGGATTTCACTCTGAAATTCTAAAACTAGTTAAAGTGACACATCTGGAAAGAAAATAACATTGCTACAGATGGCAAGTTAGGGTTAGGGTTAGACACCTAATAATTACCTAGCTGTGTGACCTTGGACAATTCACTTAATCTCATTGCCTTGCAAAAAAAAAAATCAGTGCAGTTTAACATGGTTTGTACATTGTGCATATTAAGAGACAGGGAGAGAGACAGATATAAACAAATACAAATTAAGTTTTCACCCCCAGTTATGCTACCACCAAGCTATTTCCAGTCTTAATGCTTTAATCACTTCTCTTAAAATCTGGTATAATAATAGATAGCAATGTCTATATTTCCTTCTATCTCAGATCCATCTTTTACACAGCTATCTAAGCAATATTCCAAATATGCAAATCTGGACTTCTCCCTCTTCTTCTAAACCTTCTCTATATACTAGTATTTAATGCCTACCACAGTTTGACTCCAATCTTTGTTTACTAACATAATTCACTATTTCCATGTAAATACTCTATAAGGTTGTCTAACTGAACTACCACTCATTTTCTGATCTCTTAATTTCTACTTTTTCATTCCATGTATAAAAATGTCTCTATTTCTAGGGAGACAGTATTATATATGAAAATATCATCTTCCCTCAAAGACTATCAAAGATATGACCTATTCCATGGTCTGCTTGGCTCAAAATATTCTCTTCTCAAAGTCTATTTATTGGACCAGTTACTTGCTCCCATCAAGTACATAGAGAGAGGTACTTAAAATAAATCTTCATTGGATAGCTATAGAATAGCAATAATGAAGAACGTTGGTTACTCATAACTAACCCTAATCCTTACAGTTTCATCTCCCTTTGTTATTTCAATGGTTGGGTGAAATCATTATCACCTTAAAGTAAAAACAAACAAAAAACTTTAAAATAAATTGACCTCAAAGGGAAACTTCCAGTCATGCTATCTACTCTTTAATAAGCCACTATGTGATGCTTCAAATTTCACAGAGTTTTGAATGCTTATATGTTTTCTCTTCTATCCAAGTGTCTGTGGGCTCTTTGAGGTCCAGGACTACCTTTAATCTTTTGTGGGATCACAAACATTTGGCAAATTGCTGGACACTCAGTAGGCACTTAATAAATAATTATTGACTGAATAAGATGTGAAGTCAAATAAAATGGTATGAAATTATAAATTCTACTTTAATATCTGTCAGCATCAAACCATAAAGGCTTTATTTTTAATCCTATTAGATTTGGTTTGAGTTTGATAGTATCAGAACTGAAAAGGGAAGTAAAAGTAGTGAAATTAAATTCAGTCATTTCTCTATTTTTTATTATGAGAGAAAGAAGATAACAGTAAATGCCTAAAGGGTAGATGAACCAAAGGTAGATTATATTTATCTGTGATTTTGGGGAGAAAAAAATCTGTTATATATTACTTTACCTCTCAATGCCCTAAGAAACTAATAATATTAGTTGCAAAGGAGGTTTCAATCTGTATTAGAAGGGAAGAGGAAAGAAAATAAATATTTAATGAACATACTTTGTGCTAGTGTTCTTAAAACTTTACAAATTTCTCATTTGACCCAAGTAATTATTGTTATTTTTTCCATTTTACATATGAGGAAACTCAACAAACAGAGGTTAAGTTCGCATATCTAGCATGTGTCTGAATCTGGAATTGAACTCAGGTTTTCCTAGTCCCAGACCCAGCACTGGATGTATGCACTGCAGGCACCCTCAGCTGCCTAGAAAAAGGGAATTCCATCATCTATTACTCTCTTATACCAAGGAAATTCCAGACTCTATTTGATCTCCTTAACTTTAAAGAAAAGCAATGTTATTATTGGATGAATTTCATCCTTGAGAAAAGAGAAATAGTGTCATCTGTAGAAAAGATAATTTATTAATTGTAAGAAGTTAAAGGAAAAAATGAGAACAGGAAGTAAGTGTGGAAATAAGCAATCAAAACAAAATAAGAAGAGAAAAGAAAGAAAGCTTATCAGTTAGCAAAGAATAATTAAGAAATGTGAAAGGATTAGTCTCTGGTTTTAAATCTTGTCTCGACTTAGATTTTTCAGGGTCAAATCCCACTTCAATGAGAAAATGCTTGTGCCAAGAGTGTTCTAATTAATAGATTAAGAGGTAAAAAAAAGACAGTTGCTTTCCCTAGTTTTCACAAAAGAGAGTGTTCACTCCAGCAGTGGGAGAATTGAAATGTCAGAAAACAATGAAAAGATACTAATCTTTTCTGCACCACTGCTGCATGGAATCCAGCTTCTGTGGAAGTACCAGAGGGAATCTATGCTTAATAAAAATATATCTGAATTTAAATGGGTGTCTTTCCCTTCTAGACACAAAACAGAACATATTTATTGCAATCATTTCTTATAAATCCATAAACTCTTTGGCAAAAGCTCTATACTTGTCAAAGCAATTCTGAGCAATATTTAAAAGTTGCATTTTGAACTAAAAACAGATTGGATAAAATGAGAAAAACAACATGCAATTCATTTAAACTGCTAGGTGTAACTTATAGTCTTCCTTGGACAAACTATATCAAACTAGAAACATTACTAATTTTCAAACTGAAAAATATCCTTTTTTTGAAAAATCCTCATAGAGAAACTGAAAGAACCTGGGGACAAACTAAAACATGTTCATTCTTCAATATTATAAAACTTTAAAAAAGTGTTTGGGCTGAGATTCACAAAAAAGAAAAAAATCTTATGAAAATATATTTGACGCAAGAAAATAACAAGGATGATGCCAACAAAGGAGATTTAAATGATATTTTAAGTGGGCAAAGTGTCTCACATCCATCAACATGTTTAAATCTCAAAACAATCCTCTGTCATACGTACCATTTATGATTTTATATTTTACAGACAACAAAAATTTTTCAGAGGGATTGAGTTGTCTCTGATCACAAATAAGATAAGTATATGAAATGGGATTTGAATCTATTTTTTATATTCCTAGTGAAATTTCCAATCTGCTACACTGAGTGATTTACCCCAATTTCCATTTCAGTCATTCACTTTCCCGTTATTTTATAATTCCATGTTAAATTCAGTAATGATATTTCTTGTCAATATTTTTAAAAATAAGTTTTATCATAATCAGAGTGACTTCACAAATAATCCTTTAGATATATTATATAATATGTATTTCTAAATTCTCTCTATATAAATAAAAGTTACTATTTATGAATATAAGATTGTATTTGTATATATACATATAAATAAATCATTACATTTAGAACAATATCTGAATTGCACATAAGTAGGAAAAAAATCTCATTTCAAAATTCAAACATCATGTTTTATAGCTTATAAACAATACTTAAGGAATTGGGTTAATTAAATTTTATAATACTGTTTAACAATCCTAAATTTTAAGTATGTGAGATAGAATGTTGCAAAAAATTGCAAGTTAGTAACAGAGTCAAGAAGGTTTGGATTCAACTTTCGCCTATGATATATACTAATTGTGTAAAATGTGGACAAATTGTTTAACCTCTCAATGACTCAGGCAGCTCTCTAAGGACACCAGTTTTATTATATATATATATATATATATATATATATATATATATATATATATATTTGAGTGGATCACATTCTTTATGATAAGTCCATCACAAAAGTTACTTCCATATTTTTCCAACGTTGCCATTGCTGATCGCAACTCCCTCCTTTCTTATTTCTCCACTACCATGTATTATATTTTCTCTCTCCTTTCACTCTGACTTTGCTGTAGGGTTGCTGAGTGGTGCAGCAGACAGATCCCTGGTCCTGGGGCCAAGAAGCCCTGAGCCCCCATACCACCCCTTAGGCCCAGAATCCACCTGGCCCTATGGTCCTGGGCAGGCCATCCAATCCCAGCCCCTTTCAAGAAATAAAAAAAGAAAATGTGTTATATCTGACCACTGTCCCCCCATGGTCCATCCTCTCCTCCTTTATTCACATCCCCACCCCTTCCCCCTGCTCCCCCCTCCTTCTTACTCCAGATGTCTATACCCCTTTAAGTATATTTGCTGTTTCCTCTCCTAGCCATCGCTGATGAGAGCAAAGGTTCCCTCATTCCCCCTTGCCTCCCCGCTTCCATATCATTGCAATAGCTCATTGTAATAAAAAAAAAAAATCTTATTATGTGAAATAGCCTGGACTATTCCCCCTCTCCTTTTTCTTTCTGCCATTCCATTTCCCTGTATTTTCTTATTGACTCCATTGTTCCACCATATTTTATCTTCAAATTCTGTTTTCTCCTGTGCTTCAACTATAAAAGCTCCCTCTACCTGCTCTATTAACTGAGATAGTTCATATGAATATTATCAGTATCATTTTTCTATACATGCAGTTCATCCTCATTAAGTCCCTCATATTTTCCCCTTCTCCTCCAATCTCCATGCTTCACCTGAGTCCTGTATCTGAAGATCAAACCTTCTGTTCAGCTCTGGCCATTCCAAAAGGAACATTTGAAATTCCCCTGGTTCATTGAAAGTCCATCTTTTTCCCTGGAAAAGGACATTCAGCCTTGCTGGGTAGTTCATTCTTGGCTGCATTCTAAGCTCTTTTGCCTTCTGGTATATTGTATTCCAAGCCCTACGAGCTTCCAATGTAGCTGCTGCTAAGTCCTGTGTGATCCTGACTGCAGCTCCATGATATTTGAACTGTGTCCTTCTGGCTGCTTGTAATATTTTCTCTTTGACTTGGGAGTTCTGGAACTTGGCTATAATATTCCTGAGGGTTGGTTTTTGGGGATCTCTTTCTCGGGGGGATCAGTGGATTCTCTCCATTTCTATTTTGCCCTCTGCTTCTAGAATATCAGGGCAATTTTCCTGTAGTAATTCTTTGAAAATAATGTCAAGACTCTTTTCCTGATCATGACTTTCAGGTATTCCAATAATTTTTAAATTATCTTTCCTAAGTCTGTTTTCCATATCAGTTGTTTTTTCAATGAGATATTTCACATTTTCTTCTAATTTTTCATTTTTTTCATTTTGAAGTATTGATTCCTGATTTCTGGTAAATTCATCAATCTCCCTGGATTCTATTCTTTGTCTGAAGGATTTATTCTCCTCAGAGAGTTTTCTTATCTCTTTTTCCATCTGGCCAATTTTGCTTTTTAAAGCATTCTTCTTCTCAATAACTTTTTGAACTGTTTTATCCATTTGACCTAAGCTGGTTTTTAGCAGGCTATTTTCTTGAGTATTTTTTTGGATTTCCTTGACTAAGCTGCTGACTTCATTTTCATGTTTTTCCTGCATCTCTCTCCTTTCTTTTCCCAGTTTTTCATCCAACTCCCTCATTTTATTTTCAAAGGCTTTTTTGAGCTCTGTCATAGCCTGAGCCCAATTTCTGTTTTTTCTTGGAGTCTTTAGATGCAGGAGCTTGTGCTTCCTCATCTTCAGACTGAGTATTTTGATCCTTCTTGGGCTTATTTGCAAAATATTTCTCAATGGTCTTCCTCTTGTTTCTTTGTTTGTTCATTTTCCCAGCCTAAGCCTGTTTTTTGGGGGTGCTTCCTGAGCTTTTGGGATACTCTCATAAGGGTCTCAGTGTGTGAGGTTCTGTCCTCCCTCCTGGTCTGTGAATGACCATAAGCGCCCACCTCTGCCATGGGGCTGAGGGGGGGGGGGGCTGCTGTTCTATGGTGGGGCTAGACTGAGATCAGGATCTGAATGTGGTCAGAGCTCCAGAGTCCTGTTCCAGGGGCAGAGGACAGAGCTCTGCAGTCTCTCTTCACTCCTCTCCCTAAGCTGAATGGGCTCATGCCCTGGGGGCTCCTGCTTACTGTCTCCACCTGCTTCTGTTTCTGGGTCTAGGCTGCAGAAAGACCAGGCTGCTGGCTGTGTGCCCTGAGGGCTGGGCTCCAATTGCTGGCTCTGGCAGAGGTCCCCCGCTGTTCCCCCACTTTGTGCCTGGTGCCTCCCCGGGGTGCAGCTCAGGAGACTCCCCCGCTGCTGTGAGCTCGGTCTCCCAGCACCCTGGGGATGCCTCAGGGAGGCTGAAGTTCTTTGACTCTGGCGGGCCACGCCTCTGGCAGGCCGCCCCTCCAGCACCAGGAGCAGAGCCTTTCTGCTCTTTTCCAGGTTACCTTCAGTAGGAGAACTGCCTCACTGGGTCCCTTTGTGGGTTCTGTCTCTCGAAAGTTTAGTTAGAGTCCTTAGTTTATGAGTTTTTATCAGAGAGCTCCTAAGATTCGATCCCTTCATGTCACCATCTTGGCTCCGCCCCAACAATAGGACACCAGTTTTAGATTGAGGACTTCCTTTGATTTGGGCACCTTCCTTACTGGAGTTTCCCCACAACTAAAATTTAGACACTACTTTAAATTTGCAAAGCACTTTACTTATGCTATCTTATATGAATCTCATAACAATCCTGTGAGATTTAAATGACTTACCCTGGTTATGCAAATAATCAGTGTCTTCTTTAGGATTTGAATTCAGGTCTCCTCTGCCCCAAAATCTAACACTCTATGAACTAGGTAAATTGCTTACTCTTCTCTCTCTATTTTCATAATAAACAGTTCATTAAAACATAAAATCTAAAGTTCATTTAAAATTTTTATTTTGTTTAAACTAGATAAAGAATCATAGAATAGGGGCAGCTAGGTGGTGTAGTGGATAAAGCACCAGCCCTGGAGTCAGGAGTACCTGGGTTCAAATCCAGTCTCAGACACTTAATAATTACCTAGCTGTGTGGCCTTGGGGCAGGCCACTTAACCCCGTGTGCCTTGCAAAAACCTAAAAAAAAAGAATCATAGAAAAGTAGTGAAAGTAGCCATCTTAGAGGTCAATTAGTCCACACTTTCATTTTAAGTATCCCATAAATAATAATTGACCTTTACATTTTGCTTTAAATTTAAGCTTGTCAAGTTTAAAACAAAGTCTAGGAGGTTATCCCAGTTTTGAAGCTATGGGGAATTAAATGATTTACTCACAGCGACATAACTTAAAAATATCTAAAGCAGGTTTCAAATCCATGACTTGAAATAAAAAAACAAGCCAATTCATGTACACTGAATGTATTGTTCTGTAGATGAGAGATAAGATCTTGCATGCTTCACAAAGTTTCACAAAGTCACTTACCTAAGGAAAAAAAGAAGTACTAGGCTTCAGTTGTTTTGAAATGCATATGATTCTGTTTACAACTATTTCCTTTTAAATCTTGGGCAGTTATCAGTTGACTTTGGATTACTAAAACCTGGGAGAATTCTTCCTCTAAAAACCAAATGTTTTAGTTTATTTTCTTATTTATTTTCCATTGACATATTTTATCACACTGTAA
Organism: Macrotis lagotis; assembly: GCF_037893015.1. Classification (NCBI taxonomy): domain Eukaryota; kingdom Metazoa; phylum Chordata; class Mammalia; order Peramelemorphia; family Peramelidae; genus Macrotis; species Macrotis lagotis. The sequence continues at coordinate 149,531,583 of NC_133660.1, read as the reverse complement.
CCACATAAAAAGTTAAAGGGCATATATACATATATATATATATATATATATATATATATATATATATATATATATATATATACATTACTGCATGTAATACCAGGATATTTGGGGGAAACAGAGTATGCAATTGAAACAATTAATAGTTTCACATTATTCAGTTAAAGGGGTACCATGACACATTGAAGTTGCCCTCAAACTAATCTTTGTCAATACTCCCCATGATGTCCTCTTGGTTTCATTATTCATGTACTATTCTTGCTAAATCTATTCACTTTTAACTCCCTTCAAACTATGAATTCTGAACCTCACACTTCTTCAGTAATCTGAGAAACTAGGGACCTCTCTTCCCTTGGATTGAAAAGATTGAAGACTGGATGTCAAAGCTTCTTCCTGATCCTTCATTTAAGGAGGGTGCACAAAATAATCATCTCATAATTCTTCATCCTACTGCAAGACTTCTAGATGTCCAATCAAAACATGTCTTCTCTCCATGTTCTCCCATAATTCCTTTTTATGTGTGGTTTTCAACAATTAACTTCTAGAGAACTGAGACTATCTTGTATCTTTCTCTGTATCATCAATGTTTAGCAGGTGCTTAATAAATAAGCACATCAATGCCCGATTCAAAGCCATTTTACAACTGCAAAAAATCAATGTTTTGTTCTATTTAAACCCATAAAATTTTCCTTTGGATTCTGGCTCAAAATGCTCCGAAACCTAGTTAATTTGTCTCTCTCATCTGTACAGTAGGAACACAGTTTTGTAGGTGGAAAGGAATTTAAGGATTATCTAGACCTATCTCTTCATGTTACAGATGAGAAAACAGGGACACAGACAAGCTGTGGCTTGCCCAAAGTCACATAGGTTGTAAGTACAGGATTCAGTATTCAAGCACAAGATCTCCTACAAATTCAGCATTCAAAATTATAAATAAACCCTTTTCCTGTTTATAGGCATTCAGTCCCATAGTTTTCCTATACTCACTTATGGCCCTGTGATTTTCATCTTCCCATTTCTACTGTTTCTGTGTTCTTTTTATCTCCTACTCTTATTCTAAGGCAAGGATTCTTAACCTGAGATTCTGGGTTTCATGTATAGATATCATGAGAGTTTGTGAATTTTTATGGGAAGAAATATATCTTAAGTTTCACTAAACTTTAATTTAAATTTAACATGTCCTTCAATTATATTAAAAAACCCATAATTACAAGAAAGGTCCATAGGTTTCCCCAGAGTACATAGAAGTCTATGATACAATAACGGTTAAAAAGTTCTTCTCTAGAAGGTCTTTCCCTAAACTACAGTATTTACAGATTATAACTTACTTAATAGATTATGCCTTACAGAAATTCAATTTAAACATTCCATTTCTAGTCTCCCCCAAGCATAATCATGGCTATGAACAATGCAGGTCTAGGAAAGCCAAGGACACCTTAATTTTGGGAAGCCAATTATTAAACTGAAAACATCAAAAACTTATGATTTTATATTTACATTGTATTATATCAATCTCCAGGGTCACACACACACACAGGGTCACACACACACACACACACACACACACACACACACACACACAAACAGACACAAACACAAATATTCTCTCTTTCTCTCAGGAGAGGGATTTTGAAATACATAATTCTGCTAGCAGAAATGAAGGAATGGTTTAAGAAGAACCATGGGAAAAATGCATTGGGTGAAAGACATAGACTCAACCAACTTCACATATAAATGAAGAAAATAAAAAAGATGAGGTGAGAATGTTTGAAAAGGTTATTTAAGAAATCTGATAATGTAAGTTGTGTTTGGTGAAACTTTCAGAGGATTCAATAATGAAATTGCATCCAAAATTTTGCATATGCAGATAAAATATATATATATATATATATACACATATATATGTATGTATCTGTGTGTATATATACATATATATATACATATATGTATACCTATTAATATCATGGAGAAAAGCAATAAAATCAAATATGAATTTTCAGTTTTCTTTTTTCTGTGATTTGTACTGAAAACAGTAATAACTCATGAGTTAACTATGATAATACCAGTAAGAAATCAGACTATGAATTAAAAGTGTTATGTTTATGCTATTTTTGTTAAACTTTTTTCCTTCATTTTCTTGATGTTAAATAAAGTCCTATTTTAAGCTTAACTTCCTTTTCCAGAAAAATAGTTTTCTGAGTTTAAGATGTTTATATTGAGTTCTGTGTTCCTGCACACATGTGTGTTGTCTGTGTGGGTGGACCCACAATGACCTAGCTAAATTTCAGACTGTTGGTTTGACTGCTACCCAAATTCCCTATTGTTAGCATTTTAAAAGGAAATTACTGTTGTCACAACAGTGGAATCTAGTCTAACTTCTGTGACATTTCATTTGTCTGGGCAGCAGTATGCCAAAGAAGAAACTTCACTGTTTCAGGGGAAGTATGTAAGACAATCAAGCCCTGTTAAGCAAACCAGTTTTGACATATTAAATCATGCTTGAACTGAAAGAGTAAAAAAATGATGCAAAAACCCTTCTAAAAACACTCCAAAATAAATAAATCATATGGGTCAATCTAGGACTAAAAAAAGAAGCTTTTATCATAGGAAAAATACTGCAAGTCTCATTTCCAAGGTGTTATGGAAGTCATTTTAGGAATGGAATCATTTCTACATTTGTGGTTATGCTGGTCAACTCTGATAGAAACACTATATCTTATTGGTTCTTCATGCTTTCATCTTTAAAATGGATAAAAGGATTGCCTGTTTCTATTCCTCCTTTGAGGAATTTCATGAGATGATTTTTTATTAAGTACTTTAATCTCCCTAGAGATAAATGTATCCATATCTATATATCTATGTCTCTCTCTCTCATATATATATATATATATATATATATATATATTTGTATAATTAATATTCTCCTTTACAGCTACACAGCAGGAACTTCTAGTTATTTATTCTGGGTATCTGATTCCTGATAAAAATCTCCATCAAGGAAATGGAGTTATCCATCAGTCAAATTATTATTTGCTCTAATTGATACTTCATACCAACAATAGATCCTTTTCTCTTTTTTTCTAGTTCTGTTTTTAACTTGCACCATAGCAGTGCTTAAATTGAACAACAAATCATCTACTATCTCTGACAGGATCAAAGGATATAAAAGAAATCACTTGAGTTTTTACAGATGACTCCCTACTGCTCCACATAAGCTGATCAGCACCATAGGGAAGAGGTTTTTGAAAAATACAGTGTGGTCCACATATACATAAAGGAGTGAACAGCAAAAATAAAACCAATCAAAACAAACAAAAATATTTTAATGTAATAAAAAAATTCCATTTCAGCAGATTAGATTTATTTACCATTTTTAAATGCACCTAACTATAGTCTAGATATTATGGATACAAATATAGGAGGCTCAGATTCTACTCTCAAGCAGCTCAAAATGGAATGAAGAAAAAAAACAAATAAACAAATAGATGATATGAGGAATTGTGAGATAAGTGTCATGAAAATCTTTAGACAAGTGGGAAAGATATGGGAAGGGAGAAATCACTTTCATGTAAGTTAGACCTTGGGGAAAGTTCACAGGAGCAGCTTAGTGTTCAATGCTTTAAATTTCAAGTAGGTCCTTTCATCTAGTCTTAACATGAAAAAAATGCTCCTTTTCTTTTAGAATCAAAGAGTTATGTGGTTTGGGGACATCTCCAACCATCCTGGTCTATATGTTGTCCCTGAACCAGATGAGTGTAAAGGAAGAGAGAAATAACAACAACAAACGTTTTAGGACCTTAATTATTTCTCATAATAATAGAGTATTAAGATAATTCATTTAAATTATGAAATTTATTTCCATACTCAGGAAATAAACATTATTGATTGTAGATAACAATCTATATACATGGCTTAGTTGCTTAAAGTTCAGAGACATACAGAGAAAATCTATTTTTGTTCCATTTTACCTTTTTTTGAGAGAAAATCACTAAGAATGACTGAATGGGTTAGATGCATTGCAAGTCTTGTAGTATAACATTGCTAACTACTGAATAAATCCAAATCCAACATAGGGTGCATACTGAAAAGCAATTCTTTTTGGAAGTCAAGGTCTTTCAAATGTTCATGCCTGTAAATGTAATTCTGCTGGTGGCATAGGGTCCTGAATAATTAAATAGCTACCAAGAGGAAATCCATACAAAGTCAAAAGACTTTGACCTGGATATCCACAAAGGGAACATCATGTGATTGAATAATTGCCCGGATTTTGACATTCTATTAGATAGATAATCTATGATGCTTGTTCATTTGTATGCATATCTGGGATAGACAGTACTAATAGAGAACTTGGGAAAATAATTAAATAGGAACAACAAATTTGAATGTATGATTCTCAGAAAACTGCTACGTTCCCAGACTTCTAGAAATGAAGATCCATTTTTACTACCAAAATTCTGACATTGTATGGTTAGCAGAAATAGAATAAAAAATGTTTTGGAGAATTAAAAATAAAATAAATATCATATGAAGACCAATGGAGGAGGGCATATCCTTAAGCCTGGAAGATATATTCTACTTTAAATGATATTTACAAAATATTTCTTCCTTTAAGATCTTCTTCTTTTGAATGAAGCCTTTCTTGGTTTTTATCCCCCCTCTCCAATATTGGTGCTTCGCCACCAAACTATCATATCTAACAGCTATCTAGTGTTCTCTCTCCCTCTCTCTCTCTCTCTCTCTCTCTCCCTCACATGTGTATACTTGTATTTAATAATGTTATATTTATGCTGTATATGTGTATTTTGTATGGTACATATGTAGATATGCATATGTAGATATATAAATATATATATTTGTTTCTATATATTTATGTAAATTATTTGTCTGTACAATTAGAATGTAAGCTCACTGCCAGTAGGGATTATTCTTTCATTCTTTGGGTTCTCATCACAGAATAGTACCTGGCACATGGGAGCCACTTTATAAGTACATGTTGACTAATTGCTCAATTGATTGTATAGTAAATATGAACAAGCTAAACATATAATCAATGAAGACATTCAAAGAATAGAACTAAAAGATGCCATTAAGAAATGAATTCCAGGAAAAGAAGGTAGGGTGATTATTAAGGTAGGGAATAAGTAGACAAACTGAAGAATCGACTGGTATCTTTGAAATGTCAAGAGGAAGAGAAGATTTCCAGTACATTGATTAGACTCCATAATATTTTTGTAAGAATACAAGGACAAAAGTAAAGCAGAATAAGAAGATACATTTAGATGAATTTCAATATGCATAATTGGAAGGAACATTCAGATTTATGAAATCACAACTCTATTAGGATATTGAGAACTATTAAAAGCTTATCATTACCAAGTGACACTTGAATAATTAAAGGGATAAAAACCTAAACTATACCTGCTCTTCACAATATCAAATTTTTGAAATTTACTTTATTTTCACATTTGTTTATTATGGAGGAAAGATTGTAATTATGAGGTAGCAAATATTAAAAGGTAAATACCAAATAACAAGACCAAAAAAGGAACCAGTGTTCTTTCTCAGAACTCCCCACTCATGAAGACTGGATTGATCACTGACTGGTAAATGAAAATTTGGCATATTGTTTATTAATAACATATTAAATAAATAAAAAGTACAAACCAGATAAAATTATTCTTACTACTATTCTTTTCAATATTCTTCTTATTTCTTTTCAGTTTGTAAGTCTCTCTTTCTTTGAGACAAAATATATATTTATTGAGTAATGTTACTCTAAGAATGTTAAAATTATTGCTATATGTGTATTATACTCAAAAGAAGTTGAAAATGGAAATACATAAGGAAAATGAATAAATATATTCATAAAAATTATATAAATAATATGACATCCGATTTCTTTTGTATTTTTTTTGCTTATTGAGGAGGATGGGATACAAATTAAAAATAAGAACTAAATGAAACAGTCATCAAAAAACTTTATTTTGTGGAAGAAGAAAATAAAGTAACTTAAAATGATGGAGAAGTAGAGATATTTTCCAAGTTATATTTCTTCTCTCATTAATAGGTAGTCGTTACCAACTGCTCTCAAATAAAGAAAAAAAGTGATGTTATTTTTCTCTCATCAATAGAATTTATTAATAACAATACAAGTTAAAAAGTACCACTAACAATTTGCCAATTAGACAATATAAACAGTATCTTTTATCAGACACTCTTCCCCATCCATGTTAAAATAACATTGAAAAATCCATTAAAATGAAGGGCACATCTTGTAGTTGAATAGAGGCAATCACCGATCTTTGATATGCCAATGAACTTACTGCTTTTTACTTTCATTTTTCAAAAGAGAAAATCAACACTTTAGGCTAATTTTAGTACTATAGTTAGACCAAATATGTTACTCCAGAAATTTGAGTGGCAATTATGAATATATATGTATATATACACACATATGTATATATGCATATATATATATATATATATATATATATATATGTATGTATATAATGATATCCTGAAGTAAAAATTTTCTGACTACAAACAGTTACTTTAGGCAAAGAGAACTGATAGTCATTACTAGTTCTGAGATAATAATTTCAAAAATTTCAAAAATTTCAACCAAAAAAAGTGAGATCAACAAAATTAATATGATTAAAACTGGGATCCATTCACCTCTAAAATTCTATGAGTGTAATTTTACTTTTGGTTAAACTCTAATTAGTCATCTAATTTGGCAAATTTTTATTTCTTAGGGTTTTGAAGAATTTAAGTATTTTGCTAAACAAATTTGTCCAAGAGAGTCTTCTTCATTAATGAAATATACAAAAAATTTGAAAGCCCTTTCTGTATTATCTGAAAAACAAAAGCATAAAATAATGTATATTGAATTTTTCTGTTAAAAGAATATTTAAATTCCTTCACATGGGGGCAGCTAGGTGGCATAGTGGATCAAGCACCAGCCCTGGAGTCAGGAGTATCTGAATTCGAATCTGGCCTCTGACACTTAATAATTACCTAGCTGTGTGGCCTTGGGCAAGCCACTTAACCCCATTGCCTTGCTAAAACCTAAAAACAAACAAATTCCTTCACAGAAATATCCTAATATGTATCTTTTCTAATCATAAAATTTCACAATGAAATTTTTTAGCAATCTAAGAAACCCATCCTATACATGTCTACTTCCATGAAAGTTAACAGGTTTATTCACAAAGTATTGCCAACTCAGCTCCGATCAGCATGCCAATGAATACATAATATATAATAATAAAAGAGAATTTGCATTCTCCTTATATGATATGCATTTTCTTAATGTATTTCATAATATATATTTTCATAACAGATATTCATTGATATGCATTAATATCATTTATAATACAAGAATACCTTATCTGAAAAACATGCTGGAAGGCATTTGCTTATTGTGTCCCATGATAAGACTCTAACTATATTTAGTTATTGCACCACTTAGTTTAAGAAAAATAATACACACACTAATATATGTTTGTTTTTATGTGTCTGTACATGGGATTTTTATTAGCATTTACATTCCATTTATTAATTTAAATTCACATAATTTTTCACTTGTCCAAATTCAGTGTAAATATTTTTAATGAGCTTTTATGTATATTTACTTTTCCTAAACTTGGCCATCTGATTCAGTTCCTTAGTAGCAAGTATGTTCATAATATCTACTTTCAAGGTTTATTTCAATACAAAATGATCACTCCTCTTGAGACCCACTCTACCATGACTGGTGCCTTTACTAGTCACACTGAGATTTCTCTCATCTCGTCAAATTTCCATTTTTGGAACTCAGACCAGAAAAAGTTAAGTGACTTGTGCAAACCTTAAATGGAAGGGTCAGGATTAGTCCCCTAGCCATCTAATTACAAATGAAATGTTTCAATTGTCTGGGACTGGAAAATGTCTTATACTGACCCTTTATTGACTCTTCCAGAGAAATTGATTCCAGGTATTATTTTAAAGCTTTTTAAAAGTGTGTGTGTTGGGAGACTGATAAGAGAGCTTTCTCTTTAAGATTTTTATTTATTTTGAGTTTTAAAATTTTCTTCCTCAATCTTCCTCCCTCCCCACACAGAAGGCAATCTCTTAGCCTTTACATTGTTTCCATGTTATACATTGATCTAAGTTGAATGTGATGAAAGAAATCATATACTTAAGGAAGATGAATAAAGTATAAGGGATAGCAGAATGACATAATAAGATAACAGTTTATTTTTTCTAATTTAAAGGTAATAGGTCTTTGTTCAAACTCCACAATTCTTTCTCTGGATGGAGATGGTATTCTCCACTGCAGATACCCTAAAATTATCCCTAATTGTTACACTGATGGAAGTATCAAATCCATCAAGGTTAGTCTTCACCCCCATGTTGCTGTTAGGGTGTAAAGTGTTCTTTCTGGTTCTGCTCATCTCACTCAGATCAGTTCATGTAAATCCTTCCAGGTTTCCCTAAATTCCTATCCCTCCTAGTTTCTAATAGAACAATAGTGTACCAACTATGAATATTTTTGTACAAGTGATGTTTTTGCCTTTTTTTTTTCATTACCTCTTCAGGGTATAGACCCAGTAGTGTTATTGCTGGATCAAAGGGTATGCACATTTTTGTTGCTCTTTAAGTGTAATTCCAAATTGATCTCCAGAAATACTGAATGAGTTCACAGCTCCACCAACAATGTATTAGTGTCCCAGATTTCCCACATCCCTTCCAACATTGATCATTGTCCTTTCTGGTCATAATGTCCAGCCCAAGAGGTATGAGGTGGTACCTCATAGATGCTTTAATTTGTATTTCTTTAATAAAGTAGTGATTTAGAGTATTTTTCATGACTATGGATTGCTTTGATTTCCTCATCTGTAAATTGCCTTTGAATATCCTTTGACCATTTGTCAATTGGGGGATGCCTTGCTTTTTTTGAAAATTTGACTCAGTTCTCTGTATATTTTAGTAATGAGTCCTCTGTCAGAAATACTGGTGTAAAAATTGTTTCCCAATTTACTACATTTCTTTTGATCTTGTTTACAGTGGTTTTATCTTTGCAAAAGCTTTTTAATTTAATGTAATCAAAATTATCTACTTTGTTTTTTAATGATGTTCTCCATCTCTTCCTTGGTCATAAACTTCTTACCTTTCCATAGATCTGACAGGTAAACTCCTCTTTGATCTTCAAGTTTGCTTATAATATTGTTTTTTTTTATGTCTAAACCCTGTATCCATTTTGATCATATCTTAATATATGGTGTGAGGTGTTGCTCTAATCCAAGTTTCTTCTATGCTAACTTCCAATTTTCTCAAGAGTTGTCATTGAAGAAAGAGTTTTTATGCCAATAGCTGGACTCTTTGGGTTTATCAAACAGGAAATTACTATAATCATTTCCTGCTATTGTACATAATCCATTCCACTGATCCACCACTCTATTTCTTAGCTAATACCAGACAATTTTGATTACTGATGCTTTATAATATAATTGTAAATTTTATAAGGCTAAGCCACTTTCTATTGTATTTTTTGCACTGAATCCCTGAAAATTTTTGACTTTTTATTTCTATGATTCAGTTCTGTCATCTTTGCTTCACTTCCAGAAGTCCTCTGCAGTTTGATGCTATCCATTTCCAACTTTTTTCTCAGATGGTTCTCTGCCTTATTTTCTATGTTCCAGACCACTTGGATAACCCTCTTTCTTACACATACCAAGAATCACTTCATTTCATTTGCCCCACCAGTTTAATGGCTACCTTTAACTGATGACTTCCTATTCATATTTTTAAAGTCAATTCAAATGAAACATCTTCCTTGAAATCCTTCCAAATCTACCAATCTGTTTTTCATTTCTGAAACTCACATAAATATATATATATATATATATATATATATATATAATTATGTTTATCTATATAGTCATATAGTCCCCCCCATAACACTAGAAAGTCACAAGGGAAGAGAATAGTTTAATTTTTTTTTCTCTCTTTCACAGTACACTAAGTAAAAAATATATTTTGAAATCCATTTCATTGTTTTTATTTTATCCAAATAGTAGCAAATGTTTTGCTGTTTGAAGATATTTCAATAATATTTTTTCATTTCTAAAAACTAACACATTTAAAAATATATCTGGACATAGTCAAAGTAAATCAACTAGGCAAAAAACATATTGAGATAAAGTGCACTGTACCTTGATTGACACAGATTTTTCTTTTCTCCCTGGAAATTCTTGTGACATTCTCAGTCCTCATGCTGTTAAAATCTATAAGTGAACTTCATGAGCTATTAATAAGAAGTCCTAATTCACATTTGATTAAAGGTCACAAATAACCTGAAAGAAACCCATGTGAAAAGATTTCTCAAGAATGGGGGAAAAAGAAAAAAAAAGCACAGTAGTAATATCCTTCTTTGAATTATACTAGAATCCCCCTCTCCACCACCATTTCATATGGAATTTAGCATTCCTCACATTCTTTTTAAAAATGCAACTAAATTAAAATGACAAAATATATGTAAAATGCTTTGGAATAATTAAAAATGCTAGACAAATAAAAGTTATTATTGTATAGATGATTATACACTTAAAAAAATCTTGTATACCAACAACCATTCCAACCTTCTTTAAATCAGCATTGTGTTTATATTTATACTATTTTTGTTCTTGGTAACTTAATATTTTTATTTTTTTGTGAATTAGAGTAAAATAGATGTCTATCTGATTCAATATTAAGTCAGTATATTTAAAATATGATTTCTAAACAAACATATAAAATTATAATATTCATATATAAATTACATACATACATATACAAATATACATACACACATACATACATGTGTGTAATGTTCACGTGTGTGTAATCCTGATTCAAATGCCCTCATTCTTCAGTGGATCTCATTACAAGACTTGACTCTACCGCCTCTATCCTGCTTAGGCCAAATACATAATAACTTGCTGCAACCTCATCCCACTAATATTATTCCCAGCTAGGAACTAGGGATTATCTTATTGTCACATACTGTATCCCATTGGTCCATTCAAATGTCTCAGAATTTTACTGATTGTTTGTCTACTTTTAGTAGACCTCTAAAATCAATTAAAGTGAAATTTTTCTGAAGACTGAAATTGCTACCAGTAAGCAGTCATCTGATTGCTTACAGATTCATTTCATTTTGGTTACTCACTTTTATTCATTCTTGGCATTTTTGAACAATTATTGGGATGAGAGTCTTTCTTAGTTCTCAAGGACCCCTAAGCTGAGTTCCCCCATCATTCTTATTTTTTTTTTTGTTATATTCCACTGACCAGTTTATTTTGATGTTGATGGTTTTTGTGCCTTTTTTAAAAAGTTTTTGCAAGACAATGGGGTTAAGTGGCTTGTCCAAGGCCACACAGCTAGGTAATTATTAAGTATCTGAAGCCGGATTTGAACTCAGGTACTCCTGACTCCAGAGCCGGTGTTCTATCCACTGCACCACCTAACTGCCCCTTGTCCTTTCTTCTTGAAGAAGACCATAACATCAGGGAGTTGATGCCATCACAAGCATTTGAATTGGATTTCAATGAGGCCTTGCTGTACTAAGTCACCAGACTTATTATCTCCTCTGAAACCATCTGGGTTCAGTATATGTAGAACATATGTGTTTTTGACCTGTCATTCAATTATTCAGTTAACTGTGATTTTTGCCTTCTCAGGTTAGAAATAGAATAATTTTTGTGCTAATGTAGAACTAATACCATAATAGGCATTGTAGTCTAAAGGAGAGAGAATTGTCCTTGAAATCAGGTTCAAGTCCCACTTCTACTATTTTTTGATTGAATGAAGTTGTGCAGATCACTTCATCTTAATACTCTGGGCAAAACTGTTACGATTATAAATTATAGAGAAGTTGCCAATGTATACTTGTAGAGTGAGTTTTCATTTCTCTATACTATCCAAGTATATCATACCCTTTGTCCATCCCATTTCGAATTTACCATTCATCAAAAAAGGAAAATGTTCAAGGGAAAAGTATAACAATAAAAGAAGTGGGAAAATGTTTCATTTAACAGGTTCAAATATAGGAACTATTGATCAGTAAGAGAAATTAATATAAATAAACAATAAATCATAGAATGCTTTGATATACAATTTAAAGATAATGCTAGCTTATATAATAATCATTCTTTATTGAAATTTAAAACTTATTCTTCCTACTCTTAATGAAAGGGAAAAAAAATTTGATAGCTAAACAGTACAACTGCTTTGATGCTGATTGAGAATATGAAATAAACTAGACTCTACAGCACATTATTATAGTACATCAATTTTCCTGGCAATTCTCTCTTAATTCTAAAAATGTACCAAAGCATAAAGATAAACATGCAGTTCCTTGTTGCGCTGATATATTTTCTGAATTGAAGCCTTTTTAAGAAGTCTCCATTTTATTTCCATCAACTTTATACTAGCTGTGCAATCGGTTCCCAGTTGGAGAATTAATAAATGCTTTTTTTTATCCTCTAGGCACTCAGCTTCTTATTCCTTCTTACCCTGTATTTCAGAATGTACTATATACCTTCTTCATTGTGAATGACTTTGGCAGTGACCCACAATCTAAATCTCTTTCCACCATTTGGTAGAAATGAAACTATAATTATCTAGGGGTAATTTCAAATTACTACTTCATCCCACCAGCAACTGATGAAGATTAGTGGTCTTGCCTTGCATCTGAGTAAGTCAGAAACCAAATCACAAGAAAACTCAGCAGGCAATATTTGATTTATGTGAACTAAATTGCTTTCAGTGAAACATTTTCACTTAAATAAAAAGCAGAAATTTACAAAATGGATTTTGCTAACAATTCTAGTCTCAAAGAAATCCAAATCACTCCACAAAAACATGTTAATTTCATTAGAAATAATATGAGTAAGTAGAGAAAGGACTTACAAAAAATGGAATTGATATAAAATAATTTATCTCTGAAAATAAATAAGCTTACAATTTACAAAAATAAAGTTCTTTACATCTAGTATTCCACAATGAAATATTAGAGTGCATATATGGTCTATATTTTTAGATGTTTTCTTCCTCTGTCCCAATAAAAAGAAAATGTCTTTTAGAATTAAATGATTATTTTTTGCATAGTATATTTTGATTCCCTCAATACCCATCTAGAAATAATTGGTTATTATATGAATTATAATAAAACTGACTAGTAGAGAAGCAAAAATAGGGTCAAAGTGATTACAGATAATGAATTAATAATGGACCAGGAAATGAGCAGCCAAAACAATGGTTTTATTGTAAAACACATTGCTGTAGTAACATTATATCATCTATTTCAGTGAGTCTTAAACTTTATGTATTATCATGGTGTCCTATGCCATTGAAATCTACAAATTCCTTCTCTATATAATGTTTGTAAATGTATAAAATAAATTTAGTACATGCATGCATATGAACATATGAACACATGGATGTTGGTATACACACAATCTCCATACACACACATATGCTAGCTAATTCAGGAAAAACCCCACCATTTTATAGCATTAAGTAGCCATGAATAGTACATTAATTTTGGTTATTTAATTAAATCATAAGAAATAAATGATGTTCATATATGTTATGGCACATACACATATGCTCATATATTTAACTCTAAGTAAACAATGTTTTTTATTTTCTACTCTAAAGGGAGTCTGAGTTTCATACTGTACTCCTCACAAGAAAACTTTTAATGTTGCATTAGAAAAAATTGATAAGAAAATAGTATATTTATGAAGAACATATATATATGCTCATATTTATTTGTGGACTGAAAGTCCAGTCTCTGAGTTAAAATCCTCACAATTTTTTAAGATTTCATTTTCTTTTATGTGGTATTCATTCATTCATTTATTTTTTTATTCATTCATTCATTCATTTATTTATGTATTTATTTTGTTTTTGCAAGGAAATGAGGCTAAGTGACTTGCCCAAGGTCATATAGCTAGGTAATTAGAAAGTGTCTGAGGCCACATTTGAACTCTTTACTCTAGGGCCTGTGCTCTATCCAGTGTGCCACCTAGCTGTCCCTATCTATTTGATTTTAAACAAATCACTTTTATCTCTCAGATCATAAGATTTGTTATCTATTAAATGGGAATAATAATATTGATACTATTGTAATGTAGGACTGCTGTGAGAATCTTAGGATATGCTCATTAAATTGTTTTATCATCATGAAACACTATCTGAAGGGCAAACTATCAATACTTTTGAAAGGATAAAATGAATTCATTGTTAATTTCTCACCATAGATTTTGAAAAGTACAAGAATTATTCCTATTTTAAGCATAGCAAAAATTAAACTCTGTACAGTTAAGTGACTTGCATTGTCTCAGAAGTAGGTAGTAAGCATTTTGATAATACCTGAACACTCTTCTTGAATCCAGTTCCAGCAACTGAGATAAGTCAAAGAATGAATAATTACATGCAAAGAATAAAAAGTACAGCCAATTAAAAAGCATGATTTTGATCAAAAAATTAATTTCTACAAGAAAGAAAAATTAAAATAAAATATAAGATTAGAATTTCCAGAGTTAGAACTATGCCAGAAATTAATTAACAAGCAGAAATTTTAGTTTCATAAGGCAGTTCATTACTTATTTGAATGAAGTATGTAGAGTACAAAAGTACATTAATTTTATTTTTCCTAAATATCCTAGTGACATTTAAGAAATGTTTGCTGATCACCTATTTAAATCATAAAAAATTAGAATTTTTTAGAAATCAAAATTCAAAAATTTAGAATACCTTAGTGGTAATGGACTATAAGCCACAACCAAAAGAAGTCCCCACCAGACATACAAGTAGTCATTACTCTTTTTGTATGGAGAGTTAAGGATTCACTAACTCCTGGAAACTGGACAGGACTTCAGATACCTTTTAGTTTAGGCTAAATACTATTTGCTCAACTTATCTCCATTTTGGGAAATCAAAAGGTTCATTCTGTACCTTTTGAGGTCTAAGTCATATTTTGTAATCATAAAATTTCTGATCTGGTTGATCTACTCTACCTGCCTCTGACCTTCCCAACTTATTTTACAATATATATATATATATATATATATATATTTTAAACAAATGAGATCCCAAACTGTACATGTTCATTTCCTAATCTAAGTTCCATTGCATCAACCTTCAAGGAAACATATATCACTTGATCATTATGCACCTTTTATCCTCAGATAGAAAGGACAAGATGATAAACTCAAAATATGACTGCCAATTAGTGTGGTTTAAGTAGAAGGTTATTTCCATGGTTATCATCTATTTCTGTGGGTTTCTTAGAATCCTCTTTAATGAAACTCTAATATACTGCTGAACACACAAGACTTGCTGATTCAGTGATAATTTTTTTTTTTCATTTTTAACTCAAATTCAAATAAATATCAAACGATTTCCCACTACTTGGAGTAATCCTGACAAGATGTCCTTTCTTCAGTTCCCAACTCATATTTAAATTACAGACTCTGAGAATATTGCCAGGAACACATACATCTTTTCTAAGACCCTGGCAAAGGTGTGCCTGGGAAATTCCTGAAAAGGGGGAAGTCAAGTACAGATATACAAGCCAAATACTGTATTGATATAGTTCTATAAATAAGGACTCAAGTTGTTAATGGGGTTGGGCAGAGAAAATAAGAAACATTGGGTTATGAAAAGTCTCTAAGTTTGGATCTGTTTTGAAACTCTGGTGGGTGGGTGGAGAGAAGAGGACCAGAAATGAATTTTCCCAATCTCACAGATGAACATGACAAGAAAATATACTAATTAAAGTAGCATTTTTAAGGCAGTATTAAACATTTCAAAGAAAATTTGAATGACTGTTTGTTTTCTCACCCTCCATCCCAAAACCTCTGCCTGCCAAATCCAAAGTGGTTGAAGGAAGGAAATTTCTTTTCATTTTATTTCCCTTCCTCCCCCCCCCCCCCAGAGAGAGAGAGAGAGAGAGAGAGAGAGAGAGAGAGAGAGAGAGAGAGAGAGAGAGACTTTGAAATCACAGTGTTATGCCCTTTGGCAAAAAATTGAAGGCAGAAATAATTGCAAACTCTGGGCTTACATGTCTATTCTGATGTGTTGTTGAAAGGAATCATTCTCCAACATAGCCATCAAGTATTCTAATGCACAAAGAATTCATTTCTCCAAATTATCATTTCCACTGTCCATAGTTCTTAATTTCCCTGAAATAAATTTACATTTTCCCTTTTTGAATTGACTAGCACTCTTATAGAATAGGGTTTAATGAAGAGAAATATTCCAAAAATTCTTTTATTTCTGACTTGACCAACAGGTCCACTAATTCTGGCAAAGCCCAGAACTTTCTCCATGAATTATACACTCAGTCTTAAACCACATAAATATGTAAGTATTCAATTACTGACATTATTACAGGAGTTCTTATCCATTTCCAGATTCATAATTTGTGGTTTCCAATATTCCTTGTGTGCTTTGCCAACCTACAATCTAAATCCCAGAAATTATTTTTTTTAAAAGAAAAGCAGTATGAAAAAAATCACTGCTCTTGAAATCAAAAGACCTAGTTTGGAATACTTTTTCTCCCAGTTAGCTTTTCTTTGATCTTTGGAAATTCACTTAACATTTCACTGTTTCTTACCCTGAAATATATGAAATAACTAATTAACAGAGTTGTGATAAGACTAAAATGAGATGATATATGTGAAATCTTTGTCAACTATCAATCTCAGTCAATTGTAAAGTAAAAACTTTTCTTTAATTTGTTGATTTCTGACCTTCATAATTGAAGAAGGCCATGACATCAATGAATGATGACAGGACATGTACAACTGCAAGCTCTACCACATTAAGCTTTGTCAGTAGGTGCATCTAGTGTTTCCAGATAAATCTTTATCAGTAGATACATTTAATGTATGCAACTATAGTACCATACATATCAGTCAATATATCATCAATATGGTAAAAAATTGACTTATGTCTAAGAAGTTGGAGAGAAGACAAGCACTATGTTAAGTGTTTCTGGTACCCCTCAAAAATAACATGAAAGAAACCTCTTAACAGAAATTTGATCTACAAAACCCAGAAAGAGAAGCTAGGAGAAGAACACCCACCAATATGGTCTGTCTCAGGGGACTGTGAACTGGGAGCAGAGACCAGAGGGCCAGCATAGGTATAGCAGCTGGGAGAAGCCAGAGGACCAGCCTCAGCAGCAGATGCTTTGGTGAAAGGCAGGTCTGAGAACCAAATTTAGCTGCAGAAACTATGGACAGGGGGAGAGAAGTGAAGAGTGGATGAGTTCCAGCATAGAATGTTTCACAGCATGCCCACATAATGACCAGCTGGACAAGGGACCTGGCCTCCATATTTTCAGCTGAACCTTCTTCCCAGAATGAATGGTAAACACCCCCCATCCCACAGGTTCAGGTGTGGGCAACAGAGTTCAGTCAGCTGAAAGGGAGATTAACTCCTCCCCTAGGGCCCAGGCCATTGTTCAAGGCCAACTAGGACCCTGTTGCTGAGACCCCAAAACACTCCAGAGAAAGCAACCAACACCCTCTATTGGCTAGACCTTAGAATTACTAAGCCAAGTGAACAAAGCATTTAGGGATTTCAAAAGCAAACCCCTGAGAACCAGTCCCCCCTCCCCTCCCCGACCCCACGACAAGATTCTAGGAAGATGAAGAAAGGTCAGCAATAAGTGGGACCCATGGAGAAATACTTAGAAGAAATAGATTCAAACGCAGAGAGATCTAGCACTTCCAAGGAGAAGATGAATTGGCCTCCAGCCAAGAAAGACTTCCTTGAAGAAATCAGGAAGGAGTTCAAAAACCAATGGGGAAAATTGGCAAACAGAAACTCAAGAGAAAATTAACACATTGCAAGAGAAAATTAACATCTTCAACAAGAAAAAAACATTCTTGGAAAATACAATTGGACAAATAAAAAATGAGAATAATTCTCTCAGATCCTCAATTGGGCAAATGCAAAAAGAAAATAATTCTCTCAAAACTACACTGGGGCAAATGGAAAATTCCTTCTAAAATAGAATTGACAAACTGGAAAATGAGTTGCAAAAGCTAAAATAACAATAGAATCAATGGAAACTTAATGACTTCATGAGACAACAAGATTCCGTTGAACAAAACCAAAAGATAAAAAAATAGAACAAAATGTAAAATACCTCATCTGCAAAACCAAAGACCTCAAGAATAGTTCAAGAAGGTACAACCTGAGAATTATACACCTTGCTGAAAACGTTGGAGAGGAAAAAAGAGAAAAATATTGAAATATTACAGGATTTAGTGATGGAAAATTACCCTGATATCATGGAAATCCGGAGGGGAAAATCGCTATTAAAAGAATACATCGATCCCTTCATGAAAGTCATCCTAAAATGAAAACACCAAGGAATGTTGTGGCCAAATTCCAGAACTATCAGATAAAAGAGAAAATCCTGCAAGCAGCCAGAAAGAAACAAAATAGATACAAAGGAGTTACGGTAAGGATTACACAAGACCTGGCTGCATGAACATTAAAGGACCAAAGGGCCTGGAATGAGATATTCTGAAGAGCAAGGGAGCTTGGAATTCATCTAAGAATCCACTATCCTGCAAAGCTAAACATTCTCTTCCAGGGGAAATGATGTATATTCAATGAAATGGAAGTATTCCAACATTTCCTGGTGAAAAGACTAGAGCTAAATAGAAAATTTGGGTATCAAATAGGAGGCTCAAGAGTCAAATGAAAAGGTTTAAAAAAAGGTAAAGGAAAAAAAAAACACTATCCAATAAGATGAAACTGTCTATATCCCCACCTAGGAGAAAGATTCTCATAACCCTTGAGAATTGTAAACCTATTAGAGAGAATATGCTAAGCCAGAAGTGATGGTCACGCATGACTTATCCATGAGACTGTTATCCAGTAAGATGTAACTGGCTATATCCCTACCTAGGAGAAAGACTAATAACAATTGAGAATTGCAACTCTATTAAGAGAGAATATATTTAGCCTGAAGTGATGAACACTCAAGATTTTTCTGTGACTCAGATAGAATGGTTTAAAAGAAATACCTCCTTAAAAAGGGTGACAGTACAGAGACAGGAGGATGAAGGAGAGTGAATAGGGTAAAGTTCATTAAATTAAGAAGTATAAAAGACCTATTGCAATAGAGGGAGAAGAAAGGAGGAGGTGAGAACCACCTGAACCTTCATCTTATCAGACATGGCTTAAACTTAATTTATATTCAGTTAAGTTAAGAAACTTATCTTACCTTTCAAGTATTAAAAGGGGAAAAGGGGAGAAGGGGCTGGGGGGAGAAAAAAGGGGAACCAATAGAAGGAAGGGAAGGAATAAGGGTTAAAGACAAAGGGGAGAGGGGCTGTTATAGGAGGGAAAACACAGAAACAAAATAATGAACAACATAGATAAAGGGGAAAAGGGGAAAATACAAATAGAGGGAATACAGCATGGAGGGCAATAAAGAGTTAGTAATTATTATTTTGAATATGACTGGGATGAACTCTCCCTTAAAATGTAAACAAATAGAAGAGTGGACTAAAAAGCAGAATCCTAAAATGTGCTGTTTACAAGAAACTAATTTGAAGCAGAGATACATATAGAGTAAAAGTAAAAATGTTAGAGCAAAATATATTTTGCTTCAGCTGAAGTGGAAAAAAGCAGGAGTATCAATCCTTATCTCAAACAAGCAGCTGCAAAAATAGATAGCATTAAAAGAGATAAGGAAGCAAACTATAACTTCCTAAAAGGTACCATAGACAATAAAGTAATTTCAATAATAAATATGTATGTACCCAATGGTATAGCATCCAAATTCTTAGAAGAGAAGTTGAAAGAGCTACAGGAAGGCATAGACAGCAAAACTCTACTAGTGGGAGACCTCAACCTCCAAATCTCAGATTTAGATAAATCTAACCATTAAATATTGAAGAAGGAAGTTAGGAGGTAAATAGATTGTGAGAAAACCTCACTGTGATAGATTTATGGAGGAAATTGAATGAGGATAGAAAGGATTATACTATTATTTTCTGCAGTACATGGAGCTTACACAAAAATTGACCATGTCCTAGGGCATAAAATCCTAATGATTAATTGTCGAAAGACAGAAATGGTGAATACATCTTTCTTTTTCTCTTCAATGACTCTTCAAGTCCTATAATTTTCAGCTTGCCCCTCCTTGATCTATGCTCAAGGTCAGTGGTTTTGTTGATGAGGTATTTTACATTTTCTTCTATTTTTTTTCTATTTATTGATTTTGTTTAACTAACTTTTGCTGTCTCGTGGGAGTCATTAGTTTCTGTAGACTCCATTCTTTTTTGTGGGGAGAAGTTTCTTCATTAACCTTTTGCAACTCCTTTTCCAATTGGTCAATTCTACTTTTGAAAGAGCTTTCCATTTGATCAATTGAAGTTTCAAGAGAATTATTTTCTTTTTTGCATTTACCCAATTGAGGATCTGAGAGAATTATTCTCATTTTGTAATTGTCCCATTGATGATCTGAGAGATTTATTCTCCTTTTGTATTTGTCCAATTGTACTTTCTAAGGTTCTGTTTTCTTGTTGCAAGGTATAAATTGTCTCTCCCAAATTTTCCAGTTGATTTTTAAGCTCCTTTCTTATTTCTTCAAGGAAGTCTTTCTGTGCTGAAGACCAGATCGTATTCTCCTCAGAGGTTTCAGATCTTTCTGAGTTAGAGTCTTTCCCTTCCAAGAATTTTTCTATGGATCCACCTTCCACTGACCCTTCTTCATTTTGCTAAGAACTTGAGTTGGGGAGGGGCTGGTTCACAGGGACTTGGGATAGCTAAAGGCTTTACTCACTGAGTGCAATTTCTCTGGCTGGCCAATAGGAAGTGTTGGTTGCTTTCTCTGGAGTATCTGTGACCTTGATTGAGGCCTTCTCTCTTTGCTTGAAGGGAGGAGTTGGAGCTATTGAAATCTTTTGCCTTCAATCAATGGTGCTCTTTACCCTGACCTGAGGTCATTCTTCAGCTGGGCTGGTTCTTCTGCTCACACACCTGGGCCTGTGGCAGAAGTAGTTTGCATTTGTTTGCTTTGGGAAGAGGTCTGAGCTGTAATGGGACTCTGCAGTTTCTCAGACTAGAGGAGCCCAGGGATGGTGTCCCCAGCTCTCCTTCACCAGAACTCCCCCCACCAAGTCCTATGCACAAGCTCCCGGGGGACATCCCCAACACCAGTGCCTCTGCTCCCTAGTTGACTCAAGCCCCTGCCATCCAGCATCACTGCAGGTCCGGCTCTTGGGCCTTCAGACTCCTAGCTCCAATTCTGCTGTTAACCTGGTTGATTCGAGGCTGATCCTCCCTCTGAACCCAGACTCACCCGCCTGAATTCGGCCAATGCTGTTGCCGGAGACAAATCCTGAGGTAGATGTTCTTTCTCCTGGTTTTTCTTTCTGGGTTTTGTGGGTTGGATTTTTAAAAGGTTTGTT
Source organism: Macrotis lagotis (assembly GCF_037893015.1). Lineage (NCBI taxonomy): Eukaryota > Metazoa > Chordata > Mammalia > Peramelemorphia > Peramelidae > Macrotis > Macrotis lagotis. The sequence continues at coordinate 149,510,110 of NC_133660.1, read as the reverse complement.
TCATGTGATAGATGGGAAAAAATCAGGAGACTTTAGAACTGTGCCTGTCTTCTCTCTGCCATCTTTACCGGAAGTCGAATACATCTTTCTCAGATCATAATGCAATAAAAATCAGTATTGGGCCAAGGAGAAATAGACCCAGAAGTAATTGGAAACTACATAACTTCATTTTAAATAATGAGTGGATCAAGCAAAAAATTATAGAAAGAATTAATTGTTTAATCCTAGATAATGACAATCCTAGATAATGACAATTAAACAAAATAGCAAAACCTAGGGATAAAGTAAAGGCAGATGTCAAGGGATATATTATATCTTTACATGCATATAGGAATAAATTAGAGAAAGAAAAAATCAATGAACCAAATATGCAACAAGAAAATTAGAGAAAGAACAAATTATGTATCAAATTAAAGATTCTAAAAATTAAGGGAGAAATTTAAAAAATTGAAAGCAAGAAAAACTATTGAACTAATAAATAGAACCAAGATTTGCTTTTATGAAAAAACCAATAAAATTGATAAACAAATGGTCAATTTGACTAAAAAAAAGAATGAAGAAAACGAAATTGCTAGTATCATGAATGCAAAAAGCACCACCAAGGAAAAAATTAAAATAATTTAAAATTAATTTGCCCAACTCTATGCCAATAAATTTGACAATCTAAGTGAAATGGATGCAAATTTACAAAAATATGTTGCCCAGATTAAATGAATAGGAAATTGAAAACCTAAATGACCCTTTCTCAGAAGAAGTAGTTCCATAAACCCTTATTGAACTCCCTAAGAAAAAATTTCCATGTCCATATGAATTCACAATTGAATTCTATCAAACATTTAAGGAAGAGTTGGTTCCAATTCTATATAAACTCTTTGGGAAAATAAGTGAAGATGGAACTCTGACTAACTCTTTCTATGACATCAATGTGGTGCTGATACCTAAATCAGGAAGAGTTAAAACAGAGAAAGAAAATTGTAGACCTATCTCCCTGGTGAATATAGATTCAAAAATATTAAATAAAATCTTAGCAAAACAATTACAAGAAGGTATCACCAGGATAATACGTTATGATTAAGTAGGATTTATCCTAGGAAAACTGTTAGTAGAAATTAATTATATCAATAACAAACCTATCAGAAATCATATAATTATATCAATAGATGATGAAAATGTTTTTGACAAAATACAGCACCCATTCCTACTAAAAACTCTAGAAACTGTAGGAATAAATGGGTTGTTCTTTAGAATAATAAGCAGTATCTATCTGAAACCATCAACAAGAATTATATGCAACAGGGCTAGGCTAGAGCCATTCCCAATAAGATCAGGGGTAAAACAAGGATGCCCGTTATCACCACTATTATTCAATATTGTAGTAAAAATGTTAGCTTCAGCAATAAGACAAGAACCCAAATTGAAGGAATTAGAATTAGGAAGGAAGAGACAAAACTCTCACTCTTTTCAGATGACATGATGGTATGCCTAGAGAAGCCCAAAAAAATCATCAAAAAACTACTAGAAACAATTTACAACCTTAGCAAAGTTGCATGATATAAAATAAACCCTCATTAATTCTCAACATTTACATATATATATATATATATATATATATATATATATATATATATGACTAGCAAGTTACAGCAGAAGGAGTTAGCAAAGGAAATCCCATTCAAAGTAACCTCAGACAATATAAAAGACCTGGGGGTCTACTTGCCAAGGCAGACTCAAAAACTTTTCCAATCAATTACAAAACACTTCTCACACAAATGATATGAGATTTAAATAACTGGGTAAACATGAATTGCTCATGGATAGGTTTAGCTAATATTATAAAAATGGCAATTCTATCAAAATTAAACTACTTGTTTAGTGCCCTACCAATCAAAATTCCAAAAAATTCCTTTAATGAATTAGAAAAAATGTAAGTAAATAATTATGGAGAAATAAAAAGTCAAGAATTTCCTAGTATTCAATGAAAAAAGTGCAAATGAAGGAGGTTTAGCCTTACTAGATCTAAAATTGTATTATAAAGCATCAGTCATCAAAACTGTTTAGTAATGACTAAGAAACAGAATGATGGACCATTGAATAGACTAGGTGCAATAGCAGGAAATTCTGTTTTATAAACCTAAAGAGTCCAGCTATTGGGATAAAAATCTCTCTCTTCCATAAAAACTGTTGGGAGAATTGTAAGTTAGTAGGGAAGAAACTTGGATTAGATCAACAACTAACACACTTTGCCAAGATAAGATCAAACTGGATACAAGATTTAGACATAAAAAATCATTAGTATAAACATACTAGAATATCAAGGAGCAGTATTCCTGTAAGATCTGTGGAAAGGGAATCAGTTTATGACCAAGGAAGAGATGGAGAACATCATTAAAAAGAAACTAGATAATTTTGATTGCATTGAATTAAAAAGCTTTTACTCAGACAAAACCATGGTAACCAAGATCAAAAGAAATGTAGTAAATTGAGAAAAAATTTTTTACAACTAATATTTCTGCCAAAGGACTCACTTATAAAATATACAGAGAACTAAGTCAAATTTTCAAAAAAGCAAGCCATTTCCCAATTGACAAATGGTCAAAGGATATGCAAAGATAATTTACATATGAGAAATCAAAATGATCCATAGTCATAGAATTGCTTTTCTCAGTCTTCTATCTGTCAACCTCAGTACCAAGATGTGACTCTGCTGGGTGAGCTCCTGGCTATGTTTGAGAATTTCCACCCCCACAGGTGGTTTTTCTCCCCTATTGTAACTTCATGGTCTTATGCCCTTCCTTTCTAAGATTTTGGAACTTTAGGAGTAGGTCCTGCTCACTAAGGGGAGGAGGGTAGTGATTGTTGTTGTACTTTCTCTGAGGTGGGTCTCTCTGCTTCTCCCTTCCCACTTGTTTTCTACTTTCTTCTGACTATCTCCTTTCTACATGGCTGAACCTTTCAATAACATATGCTTGATAAAAGATTAAGCCTTGCATGTCTAGCCTTGCATGGCTGCCACAAGAAAACTAGGAAATACTCATTAAATCATTGAAGTTGGATTGGAAGCATGGAGAATATAAAGGATTCTGAATGATGAACAGATGCTATTTATATTCATTTATATCCTGGTAGAATTCTTTGCCCAATGACTCAACATCATATATATGTTTTAAAGGTCCAAAATCCATATGCACGGGAAATTTCATGATCTTAGCTGACCAGAAAACAATTTCAATCTAATCAGTAGTCAGTAGAAAGTTACCTTAAAGGAGGCACAGCCATGAACATTAACTCCACTGGTCAATCAAACCCTTTTTTTCCCTTTTTTTAAAATTTATTTTTGGCAATGGGGTTAAAATGACTTGCGCAAGGTCACACATCTAGCCAATTATTAAGTATCTGAGGCTGGATTTGAACTCAGGTCTGCCGACTCCAGGGCTAGTGCTCTATCCACTGTGCAACCCAGCTATCCCTGCTTTTTTTCCCTTAATGTAAAAAGAGGGAGCCTAATAATTAAATTAGGGGATAGAGTGTGGAGAGAAAAGGAAAAACTTGATAGATAATACCATCAAAATGATATAGGGTTTTTAGGCCTTTTACTTCATGATCTCATTTGAGTGTTATGGCATCTCTAAGAAATAGGTGTCCAAGGATATTATTATTTCATTTTTTCAAATTCCTTATCCTCATATATGTTAAATGGCAGAGAAGTAATGTGCTGCAGGGGAAAAAATTTTGTATATGAACTCATTTACAACTTGGTTCAAACCTCAGTTATGCTATTTTCTAGCAGTTTTCCAAATAAACCGATTTGTGCCAAAGTAGCTTGATATTTAACTCTAAATATTTGATCAGGTTATTCCTTTTAATGGGAAGGAAATTGCAACTTTTAAAGGTTAGGTGGCTAGCCTACAGTTTTACAGTACCTGAATTATAAAGTTCTTGACTAAAGTCAGCACTCTTTCTAATATTCCCAAGTGCCTCAAAATATGATTGATTTACATGGTTACAAGTAAAGAGCAAATATTTTAATTAGAGGGTTGAATCTATGTCTACCTAGAATTTTCAGTGAAAGTGATGTTTTTTTATATTGTAAGCTTTCACACTGGAATAAAGTTTCTTAAAAATGTTTGTGTGTCTGTGTGTGTGTATGTGTGTGCTCACCTATCCTGGAACTCTGACAATCTGCAAAGCATATGGACAGCTTCTCAGAATAATGTTTTTAAGTGTTCAAAACAATATACAAAGGGTTACAAGGAAATAAATTATTTTAGAATAGTATAATCAAAATATTAAAAATGTTCAAGGATCTAATATAAAGTACAACTTTCCTAGAATATAAGCTCTTTAAGGGTAGGAACCACATATCTTGTATGTCTTTGTATCTCCCATAGCACTTTGTATGTCTTTGTATCTCCCATAGCACTAACAAAGCATATAATAGATGCTTCATAAATGCTTTGTGTGAATGGATAACTGAATGAATATATGTAGTAGGGATAAGAAGTAATTTTAGTGTATAGGGACCTTACTAAAAGATAGTCAAGTTGAAATGAATGAAACAAATTTAAACATTAGAAGATTTAAGACAAATAGAAAGATGAAAAAGTGCCAGAGAGAAAGAAGATGAACCTTGAAAGTTTCAGTCAAAAATACTGACTACCTGGAAAGTTTTTGACAGCAGTTGTCATAATGCGTAGTAGTTCAGAGAAGGGGACTTCAATATAGGATCTACTCTGACCTCTTGATTTTAAGTTAAAGAATCTGAGGGCCATTAAGTTTGATTGATGCTCTCATTGTTAGCAGATAAATCTTCCAGGGTACATGCAGTATTGCCATTGCTTGAACCAAATTAACAACAACTGATATTCTTACAATACACTGAAGTTTGTGAAGTGTTTTAAATCCAATTTCCCTTCTGAGTCTCATGACAAATCTGTGATAGTACATTTCTTAATAGTTACATTTTACATATTAGAAAACTGTAAAACAAAGTTGTTAAACAACTTGTCTGTTAGGTAGTCAAGAGTCATAGGTTATACTTAAACCTCTAGGTTAAGCTTTCTTGGCCCTATACCATACTGTCTAATGCCACAGTTGGCTTACAAGGCTATCTACATAAACAGTTTTTACAGGTCATTCTTTACAATTTATCACCCCCTTTTCTGGGAGCAGGAAATGAAGTAAAAAAGAAAATACAAGGAAGAAAAGGAGGTATATTGTTAAAAATCTGTCACTAAACAAAAATGTATTATTATTATTATTATTATTATTATTGTTATTATTATTATTATTATTATTATTATTATTACCCTTTGTATTGCCCAACATTTCTCTCAATATGTATCATAGGCACTTAAAGATTTTCTACCTAGAATAAATATTTCAAGGAAAAAAGTGGATTCTTTTTCCCACTTTCAATGAAGTTAGAAGGATAGTTGCTGATATCCTTAGATCACTATCTAAACTTCCATGGTAACATGGAAGTCATGTTACTTAAAAAAAAAGTTATCAAGAGAAAAATACCTTAAAAATGAAATTGACTGAATTTGAAGGGTTTGAGAAAATGAGATCTGAAAAAAATGGTTTTACAGCTTTTGGTAGGCTCATATTTGATACAGTTACAATTATTGTCTCTCACAAAGAAGACACTCCCAGAAAAATATGCCACTTTTAGCATAAAAAAGTACCTACACATACAACAAATTTAGTAACTTCTTTTAAGCTCTATCAGAGGCAAAACTTTATCTATACCTTTGACAAATTTAACCTAACAGCATTTCAATAAATTACACATTCAATTCATAAAAAACCATATATATGTATATTTATATATAGAGATATAGATACATATATATAACCATCATGCTAATGGCATGGAAATGCAGTTCTACATCATTGGTAACTAAGATGGGAAAAGAGTGTTCTACTAAGAAAGGAAATTCTAGTATTTTTTTTCACTTCGGCACAGAAATAATTAAGGGTAACCACTGTGATTTATGGTTTCATTCAATAATTGGATTTTCCTGAGAAAATAATCTATAAAGATTCATTTTTATTTTTTACAAACAAGTTAGTCACACTTAGGAAAGAAATAAGGCATGATCTGAAATAATATACACTTAGAAAATTCAAGGAATGAGGAGGAGTTTGCCTTCTTCCCCTTAAGCCAAATATACACATACATATACAAAGATAAAATTCATTTTTTTGTTTACATACTAATCATGATAAGGAATAATTAGATCAGAGAATCATACCACCTATGAATAGGAGGGTAAACCATATCATCTAATACAGAGGTTCTTAACCTTTGATATCATGGCCCCTTTGCACAGTATATGAACCTATTCTCAGATAAATGTTGGATCTTTTTAAAAATAATAATTGATAGAAAGGTCATATATCAATTAAAGATAAGTAAAAATAAAAATTTTACATTTTCTCATATAACTTAATAGAACTCTTGAAATCTTTCCAGGAGTATAAAATCTGTACATGGACATCAGAACTTTCGATTAAAAGTATGTTCTAAATATTTTCTTATGCTCTAAGTAGGAATCCCCTCCATATCAATTTCTGGGAAATGGCCATCAAAAATGTTTATGAAATTTTGTGGTAAAGAAAAACATTACTACCATCTGAGAAAGTCCATTTCAATTTATTGCATCTCTAATTTTTCTAATGTCTACAAAAAGAAAAAATCTTTTAAAAGATAACCCTTCAATGACAGTTCTTCTATTATTCAATTAAAATTTTTAAGGTATCATTTTGAGCTTCCTCACTATCCTCCTCTGGATGCACAAAGGCCTTCCAAGATTGTTACTAAGAAATGAGCAAAATATTTCAGATGATCTAATTAAAACAGAATATTTCCTGGTTCTAATATTCAGTACCTGTTAAAGTTGCCTGAAAATAGCATTCCTTGATAAATATATTTTTGATGGTTATTTATTTTTATATTGTTTTATTTCTCATGTTATACTTTTTAATTTTAGTGAGTTTGTGGTCCAAAAGAACATACAAATTTTCATCACATAAACTGTTATCTAAGCTGATATTGTCAAAATCCAAAATAAACAGAACAGTCAAAAGCATAATAACTTAGAAAACCAAAAATTATCATTATATATGATTCTTGGCATTTTAATTGATTTTATTTACTATTCCCCAGTTACATTTTAATCTATTTTGGCCACACTTGGCCAGTAAGTTAGATAAGTGTAAGACACATTTCTCCCAACTTACATTTGTGCAGTTGATTTTTGAATCAACTCTTTTGGAAATTTTCCATATATTGCTATTTAATTTCACTTGGATAGATTTTCCCATCATTCTAGTTCATCAGAATCTATTTGGATTCTGTTTTTATTGCCCAATGTATTCATTATCCCTAACAGCTTTCTGTCATACTGAAATTTGATCAGCATGCCACTTATGCTTTCATAGAAGTCTAAGATAACATATTGAATAGAACAATGCCACATCAAGAATCTAGAAGTACAGAGCTAAAGGAATTTCTACAGGTTGACATTGATCCATTAGCAACTACTTTTGGAGACTAGTTTTTCAAACTAAATGTATCATCACACAGTCTGTGTTTTTCCATAATGTCCACAGGGATTATTTAGAGACTTTGCTAAGTAGTTTTTTTTTTGAAATCTAGGTATATTCCATATCTATAGTATTCCCCTGATTTACCAGTCTACTAACCTTGTCAAAAAAAGGAAACAAGGTCATTTTTTATTTTCCCAAAGATTTTTCTTCTCTTTGGAATAAAGAAAGTTCTATTTTACCAGAAAGTCATTAATTAATTTCCCAGTGGAGAAGAGAAACTTACTGCACTTTGGGCAAAATGAAAGTATGTTCAAATGATGAGGAAAGCATGCATGATCAAGCTTCAATTTAAAAGGAAGCATTCAAAGAAAAAAGCCCCAGCAAGTGAAAATTGCTTTGAAACGACCTTTTTTTGTCTCAGTACTATCTTTAAATAATTTTTTCCTAATAACCAGGTTAACATGTGTTTAATATTCACATATTTTTAAAAAGACATATATGTTTTTTAAAAAATATATTAAATTGTGTTCTGTTTATGTTATTTTTCACCAAGATCTCTGGATATCTTTTATTTTTTGAATAATTTAGCAACTTATCTATCTATATACTGACTCATATGTATATATACATACATATATTCATATATACAAATTCAATTCATAGTTCATACACACATATATATATATACACAAATTCAAACCATAGTTCATTCATATCTATATATATATAAACATATACATACATGCATTTACCTGTTCATGTACTATGATTTGAAATTGAAATATCCAGAAATACAGTAGAATAGAACATCAGGTAGAAAAACTAGAAGACAACAGTTATGTGAAATCCTTTGTCCCTTAACTTTTTTATTTTGAGGAAGAATTCCAACAGCATGATACATTATATTGGCACTGGTAATATGGGCATCAATTATGTATCTAAAAATATCTTTTGTAAGAGATGCAAATTCCATAAATTAGCCAAGAAAAATATCATTTGCTAGCAATAGTTTCAGGAAAAAAAATACAAGAATGAAGGTCTTGAATTGAACTATCCTTGATAATCCAAATGTAAATCAAACTTTAATTGGAAATCCTTACCTTGACAGGTGCCATTTTTCTCCTCGTACCCTGCTTTGCACATGCATTTCCCAATTGGAACCAACCATTCTCCTTCAGCACTGCAATGCATCTTGGGTGGTTCCTCAGTCACAGAGTGGTTGACACAGGAGCCTGATACTTCTAGCAGTTGAGAAGAATCTGCTCCAGTGATTGTGTCCGGAAAGAGTGCCAGGTTTCGAACCACAGAAGGACATTTTTTGTAATACACACGCACTGATACTAGAGCAATGCAGGCACCCACATCTTGGAAAGCAAGATAAAATCCCTTTTTGGTCAGAGGCCCAACATCTCTTATTTCTGTATTAAGTTTCATAACTCGATCACCAAGGTCCAATTCAGTAAAACTTTCATCTGCAGCAATTGTATCTATCTTGATATACTGGTTTTCTTTGATATTTCGTCCATCTTCATCATCAGATTCAAAGTAATACATATTAAAAGTCTCCTTGCAAGTCCCAAGTCCTCCTGGAAGGCTATTACAGTCCCTCAGAGTAAATTTGAGTTCTATGAATATTCTGGAGGCACCTTCATTGGAAATCCAACTGGTGAGAAGCCAGTTATTCTGACTCTGTTCCATAACTTTGCATACTTGATAGGTATGTATTGGGGCATAATTCTCATCCACTTCTCCAATCTCTTCCCACTGTACAATTAAAAAAATAGAAAACACAAATTTCATTAGACAGGAAAAATGTATCATTTGACTATCAGATACTTCACTGTCATCTTTATTATCTTTTAAAAATGAATCTTTAAGTTTCAACTATCAAGTATATAGAAATGGAAGGGGGATAAAATTTATTTCTTTTCCTTAATATTTTCTTTTCAAGTACTAGACAAAATAATTTTTCTCCTGTCTCTTACCTATAATTGATAAATGTTTAGGGACTATGGAAAGCATATTTCCTAAAGAAGTTCTAATTTACTGGAAAAATAAAGAAGAGTTTTGATGAAAGTACAAGGGAAAAAGTTGGAAAAGCATATAATTCCATGTGTATCATTATGAGTGAGGTCTACAAAGAAGAAGAAAATGATTAAGTATTAAAAGAAAAAAGAAAAAGAGACAAAGTAAGTTGTGGGAAGGGGAGTAAAACATCATCTCCATGACCAAAACTTCGAGTTAATTCTCTATATATACCAACATAAATAAAATTAATGTACATACATTTTTTCAAAACAATAAACACATTACTATAGATAATTCTGCAAATAAACTACTGTCAATGAAGATCAATAACTGCTATGTAAAGTATAGTCTTAAGTGTTGTCCAGGGGTGAATGGAAAAATAATTGGTTTCTAGTTGAACAACTGGCAAATGTGTGTAACAAATGGGATTTGAACCATTTTATACCTCTCTAACCATTATACTATGCTTGCTTCTCCAGTGCAACAAAGTGTTTTGCAATTTTGAAATAGGTTATGTATAATAAATTCACAAATGGATGTTGTTCTATATTAGTACCATTTGCTTCATCCTTTGTTCATTAATACTGTGAGCCTGGATATTCCTATAGATAAGCTATTTCTAGCACTAATTCTTGCACATATATATATATATATATATATATATATATATATATCATGGGAAGGGGAGATTGGTAATTATCTTTGAGGGAAAATTAAATTTACCTTTGTTTACTTCAGTTCTAAGGCTCAAAGGGAAATTGAATCCAATGGATAAAGGCAATGACAAAACAAAACTCCAGATCATCAGTGATGAATAATTTGATCCATTTCTGCTAGAGAATGACGGACTCAATATATAGAATAAGACATAAATTTTTATAGTTGTCACTATGAGGTTTTGCTTTGTTTGATTATTCATATTTTATAAGGGTTTTGTTTTTCTCTTCTTTTTAAAAGAGAAAGAAGAAATTTTTTTTGTTAATTGCTCTAAATATAAAAAACAATGTCAAAAAAGTCCACAGAAAAAGAAATAGTACTGATCCAGTATTGTTGATAGTTATTTCTACTTGTTTTGGTATAAAAAATAATGAAAACTGATGTCTTTATATATTAACAATAAATACAACTAGATTTTCATATTTCTCATTAATTCATAAAGATATCAAGAGGGAAAAGATATATGCAAAATGAAAAAAGTTGTATTTCAATTTATTTTCATAATTTCATGTCTCGTGATTTCAACTTGATATTAAAATTCTAACATTCATCAAAGAGGGAAGATTAGAAAATGTTAAGGAGACACAATTGACTACGTATGCAAATTCAAAATAAAAGATGTGAAGATTTTTATTTTGGAAGTCACCTTACAGATCACATTTTATATAACCTTTCTTGCTTTCTGGATAATTTTCATATATAACTTTGTCCATTATTAGAAAGTGAAAATTTTGCCACAGCTTGGACAAATTAGTCCTGTGCTCTATGATAACTCTGATTTTAATATTTGCTTTTCATTGAAAAGTTTTATGCTCAACTCCCAATTATTACCGATTTCTAAGACTCATAATTTCATGCAGAATGAATATAACAAAGAGCAAAGAATTAGCCCACAACATAAATGAGACAAAGTACCAAAGCTAACAAGAAAATCCTCAAATTAATATAGTAAGATACAGTTAAACTCATTTCCTTCAAATTAAGTGAAATTGATGAATTATATTATAAAGCATTGGATTCTTTTCTTCTATGCACAAGAAATCAAGTCTATCTACAGAATTAAAATCAAAATGCTACATTAATTTGGTGCTAAATGTTTCCTTTATGTCTTTGATAGCCCTCAGAAGGAAAACACAAATGGATTTCAGCAGTGTGGTGTTAAATCATTTATAGAAGACCTATTTCTGCATCAGATATTACAGTAGGACATTGCAAGCAAGTTAACAGACCTGGAGGCTGCAAAAGACACTGAGAAAATGATGGTATACAATTCACACACTCAGTGTATGCAAAACCCAAAGATATCACAAGTTCTATAAAAAAAAGTAAGTTACAAAGCATTTGATGTGACTGCTCAACAGTCACTTGCTTCAGGTGTTAATTTTCAAGTATAAGCATAAACATTTTATTTTCTATATGTTCTCAATTAGAGAGACTACAATCGCTATAGTATAGATTGCTTTTTTGTTATGTTTTCGTTTTTGATTTTTTTCCTTGATTACCTAAATGAGCACCTCTATTTATATGGCTGACATTATAATAATAAAAATGTTTTAATTGAAGTAATTATTTCTATGAATCTTTCCATAAACAATTATGTAGGATATACAGTATAACTTCCACAGAGCCCTGCTCCCATTTTGGCAAGCCTGTTTACAAGAAGATGGAGAGGATACCTGTAACTGTAACTCATAGTGCAGAGACAATATTTGAGGCTCCCCTCCCTCCCAACCTCATAATTTATGTTCCCTCTTCAAGGAAAAAAAATGATTCACTGTCCTCCACTAAAATCCTTAATTGGGAGAGGAATTAATAATTTAGGGATAAACATTAACTTAAACAATACATACAAAAAGATATTTGATTCTTCTGAATTTTTCTGGAAGCACTTACTAAAGGATAGTGACATATGATGAGATTAGAAAAGGCACTTGAAAATACATTATGGTGATGGACTGCCACAGGAGAATAAATGATGCAGGCTTTGGCTACCTGTCAACTTATATTACATATTTAAATAAAGAAGCTTATTTAAACCTCTTATGAAATAAAATGCCTATGCATATATAATCCATAGATACATACACAAATTAGGTTATTTGAAAAAAACCCATGAAGTTTTAAATATATACTTGGGATGGAGTATTTTTGAAAAACCAAAATAATGTATTTGTTCACCTTTATTGATATTTCATGCCTAATAGAAATTCATTTGCTACATTATGAATTGACTAAAAAAATTGCAAAATATATCATGCATACCTGTGTCTGTGTTAGGGATAGAAAGGAATCCAATAAAACAACAATATGTAAATGTATGTGAAAAGTCTGCTGTTTCCAGAGTTTATCTATCCCTTACAAAGTCATGACTAAACAATCTATATCCTATCACATACTTATTCAAATCAGAGAGTTTCCTGAAGCACAAAGAGGTTGTGTTTAACTCAGGAAATTTAGCAGGTAAATATTTTAAATTCAGGTCTCCTTAATCCACAAACTCAGTACTTTATTTACCATTTCATATTGAATTTGTATTCATTTGCTTATGTATCTCTGTCTTTATCTTCTTTCTTTACATAAATATATCTGAGTATATGAGATATACATAGATAAGTATTTATATATAATGTATATGTATATTTATTTTTCACAATTATAAATTGTTCTACTTCATTTCTCCCCCGCTTCAGGATCCATTGCTCTAAGCTTCACTGATCCACTTTATAACTTCCTTTCCTCCCCCCTACCATCAGAAACCCATAACCCTTGCTAACCCCTTCTTTTTCTTTTGCAGCCTGTCATTTCTGTTTAACCATGCTGCAGGGATCTATATGTTCACTTGTTTCACTGGTAGCAACAAAATAACCAGATGTTCTCTTTAAGTAGAATATTTCCTAAAATATATCCCCATATAGGACAGTTCCATTTAAATCAGCATGCTTAGTCAGGCACAATCACCAAAGTTGCATTAAGTGCTTAGGTTTCTTCCTAAGATGTCTTTGGCCTTGAGATATATAATTTGAGTCCATTAATGATAGTCCTGGAGGGAATGGAGATATTGAAAATCTCTAAGATAAAGAGTGGGAAACTCATTACTGACAAAGGTATTTTCGGGTGGTTCTAATTGTTAATTTATACTCATAATGAAGCAAAATATACCTCCTTCTGTCCATTGGAACTATTTTTTTTTTTTTTAGTGATTTGGCACCACAGAGAATTATGCTTCACTTGATGCAAATACAGAAACAGACATTCATTTGATGAGTTTCCCAAGTTTAAAATAAAATACATATTTTTACAATTCAAAAGAAGATATTTATTTGGAGGATGATGATTCCCAGGAATGGGATGGTCTCTCAAAGGGGGACAGCTAAAATACCCTTTTGAATTATTATAAATTGCTAAAATTCAGTATAGAAGGGAACATTTATATAAGCAAATGTTTATAGGTATGCCAAAGAGGGCTTGTTGACTATGTGAACTATCTACAATATCATGTAGAGTCACCTCTAGGTAAATTTTTATTAAATATCTTCAATGTACTAGTCATAATGCTTCAAAGTAAAAAGAAAAAAGTAATAATCTCTTCCATCAAGGAATTTACATTCTATTAGAACAAGATTATATATATATATATATATATATATATATATATATATATATATGAAATATACACAGAAAATGGCACACTTTCTTTTTCCATACACACACACACATATACACACATATAAAAATATATTGGGGCACAAGCCATAGAGAGTAAGCATAGTGGTTTGACTGACACAAGGATGTGCAAATTACAACCATGTGAAATAAATATTGAGTAAAATCCTGAAAAGCAAAACTGAATTCCTGCTACTAGCGAGATGATAAATTGAGATGATAAATTTTGCCATCTTTTGACTCAATTTTTACCTAATCCTTAGCCATTGAATGTGTATGGCTTAAGACAAACTGAAAGCTGGGAAAAATTTTAATTTGGAAAGGCCAATGTCACTTAACTGCTTCTTGAGCCATTGCCACTTCTCTTTGTAATGCCACTAGACTTTGATAGAGAGAATGAGACTGATAATTTTGTACAGCTCTCCCTTACTTAAATCCAATTCATGCAAATCAAGGCTTCATTCTTTTGGTGGCATTAGTTCTTTTTTGAAAATGAAGAATGAATACCACAAAAGACTGAATGAGACTTGTTGATCACTGACTTGGAAAGTGTCAATCAAGGTGAAAGACTAGAAGGATGATAAGTTAGAAGTTTATTACATTTGCAAATGACAGTAAGGTAATTAAGATAGGTAATATATTAAATAACAGAGAGAGGAAAAAATCCAACAGCTTGGAACAGTAGGTAGAGGTTAACAAAATGAAACTGATCTGAAAAATATGTAAAATAATGTTGTTATGGTTTTAAATTACTTGACACATTTTGATTTTCAGGTTGCTAAACTAATCAGTTATTTATAAAAAGTCTGACATCAAGCTAGTGAGAACTCAAAATGGAGTGCCCCTAGGCAGCCCTCAGAAGAGACAAACTAGTTATGTATGGAACTCAAGCAGGTAAAAGTTAACCATGGCAATTATTAGTGGAATTGACCAGTGAATGTCCCCTTATATTTTTTTCCTGGGGAAAGATAGAGATCTAGTCTCACAGGGGAGAGGAGGGGAAGGGAGACAGCAGGAGTTTTCTTGTATATAGTTGTTTTCAAGTTGTCTACTTTATTTCTTAAATTTTCCTTGCATTTTCAGCACTTAATTGAGAACCTGACACATAGTATGTGATTAAAAAGGTTTATTGTTAACTGACTCTTCTCACAACCACCTTTTGAGTATCAACTCTACTTCCATACATCTCCCTTTCATTCTCTTCTCCTCCTCAAAATTTTAACTTTTTGGGCAACCACTGCCTTCCTTTGTGACCCTTATCTCTCTCCTGTATTATGGTGATGGATTCTGAATTGGTTCCCCTGGGTTTCCTTGTGTGTATGAAGAAAGAGACAAAGTATAGGCCCAGTAGAGATTTACCCTTGGCTACCTGAACTGTAATACTTTTTTAGGTAATTCCCTGCCTACATGAAGAAGAAAAATTTCTTCTAGCCCAAACTACATATGTTCAGCACTCTCTAAGGAACTTTTACAAAAAAAAATTATTCCAGATTCTTTCATATATTTTCAGTGATCAAAATCTGAGTCAACTCAAATTTCAGAACCATTTTCCAGCCTAATAATACTTCCTCTTCCTTTTGCTTTCTCAAAAATCTAGCCAATTTGCTCAATTTCTATATTTGAGCAGGAATTCTTAGATTCCAAGACAGCTGATGGGTCTAATTTTCCAAGGTTTATTCAATAAAAACTTTAAAAATGTATAGGATCTCAGGGCAGCTAGGTGGCGCAGTGGATTGAGCACTGCCTTTTGAGTCAGGAGTATCTAAATTCAAATCTGGCCTCAGACATTTAATAATTACTTAGCTGTGTGGCCTTGGGCAATCCATTTAATCCCATTTGCCTTGCAAAAAAAAAAAAAACTAAAAAAATGTATAGGGTCTCACAGATAGAAGAATGCTAGTTTAAAATTAAGTTTAACTTTTAAGTGTCTAGAAAATCAACTTTAGTCTATATTTTTTAGGTTTTTCCAAGGCAAATGGGGTTAAGTGGCTTGCCCAAGGCCACTCAGCTAGATAATTATCAAGTGTCTGAGACTGGATTTGAACCCAGGTAACTCCTGACTCCAGGGCCGGTGCTTTATCCACTGCTCCACCTAGCCACCACCTCTATTTTTAAAGACCTTTCATATGAATTTTGATGATGCACTAATGTATACTTTTATCTCATCAATTTCTCCCTCAGTGATCAAATCACAGTCCATCACTGCCTCTTTATCTAGAGTGGGGACTCTGAAAATGCTATTTCCTTTGCCATAGGTATCTGGACATGGCATGAATGTCAAAGGATTACAGAAGCTATTATACAAAATGATTATCCCTTGCTTTTGTTTTGTGACTGATTTCCTTAACCCTCCTTTTTCTCCATCTTTATGATTATATGCAAAGATCTATCTCTTTCATTCTATGGTACTATTCATCTTAGGCAATACAATTTAGCCTAAACATGTCCATCAATTTCCTTTCTCTTGCCCCTTTGACTACACTAAATACTTGAGTTAAAAAAATGTTTCTACAACTCAGGAAAAAAGATGATAAAAGAGGAGACCATGAACTATCAATAAATAGATCTTCTTTATTATGTCTATAAAATATTTTAGGATACTAATCTACATGTATATCTAAGACAACTTTGATAAAGCTAAAAACCCAAAGGCTGGCTATCAATGATATTCTAGATTGAATCACATATATATTGTCACGTAATTGACAAACAAGCATACTATTAGTATAAATAATATTTAATTCAGAGGAGCAAAATGTACAATTGAAAGTTATCTTGCTAAAAGATATCTTCCAAGCTTAAAATTAAAATCTTAAATTTGCAATGAATCATATACAAAGATTTAAAAAGGATCTCAGAGGTCATGTAGTTAAAACCCTCATTTTATAGATAAGGAAAATGAGATAGAAATAAATGAGTGATTTTCAAGTGGTAAGTAGCAGCTCAAGATATGAAAATAGGTTTTCTTACTCTGAGTACAATATTATCCCTACAATAAAACTAATTACAGAGATTGCTTTTAAAAAATTTTCATATCAAATGAAACCAAAAACATGAAGAACAACATTCATCAAAGATCATTCTAGAAAATGGACGATATCCAATCACAAATAGAAGAGGAATTCTCTATAGAAGTTTTGAGCCTATTTAAAAACATTATGCTGAGTGCACAAGGCAAGTTCTTCTAAGTGACAACCATTACCACTCAAGAAAGTTCAGCCTAACATTACTTACATAGAAAAAAAAAGTTGATTAAAAATATTTATTATGCATATTATGACATATAGTGAATGCACATCTTATAGTCCAAAACTGTGCTACATATGTTACAAATGTACAAGATGAGCCCAGAATTAAAAAGCAAAAGAAGATTTGCCTGGATTGCCACTGGAAAGTTATGCAGTACTTTTGATTACCTTCTTCATATGCGAATATCTATCTCTTTAGTGTCAACATTATTCTAGTGTTGCAATGTGTCTGTGAATCAAACAATACTCCAGTCCAAAATGAAAGTTATATTAATACACCAAGTCAGACTGCTAATCTATTTTAAATTAAATTATTAAAATTTAATTCTTGGCATATTTATATCTTGCTTAAATTCAGTAAAGAAAGCATTGCTTTAAAAATATAATATACATTCAACTAACTTGACTCTTGCCATTTCATAAGATAAAAGTCCTCCATGATAGGATTTCTACTGATGACACTGCATTTTATTCTACATTTTAGACAAACAACATTAAAGCAGTCTCAGTGATTTCCTTTGGTTTAGAGATGTTAAAACTTGGATAACAATCAATTGCCTACAGTTTAATTCTGACAAGACAGAAATATTTCTGCTTGGAAGTTTTTTTTTTCTATCAAACAGATAGCCTTACTTGGCTTTTGGATTACTATATAGTTCACTGCCCTATAGGTTTGTGACATTGCTATTTTTACTTTTTTTAATATTTTGTAGAGTTTTCTAGACTTAAGTTCTGAATTTCATACTTGAAAATATAGCAATGATACATTTATTTACACACTATTCAATTGCACTATGTTATTATGAATGTTCTACTTTCTGAAATGCATAATCATAGTATAAGAAGAATGTTTCACATCTCAGACCTCAATTAAATTAAATAACAAAACATTATTTGTCCAGATACCTTTAACAGGTAAGAATAACTCTTTGCCGAAATGAACTATTAATTCCTAGACACTCCTTTCAAAGTAATCAAAGTTCTGTACTAGGTAGAATAGCTTATATAATCACATTGAAATTATATTCTTCTAGACGTTGCATAAAATTAGGTAGTAAAATAAGTGATTAATTGAAAGATTAGAAATTCCTAGTAGGGGGCAGCTAGGTGGCATAGTAGATAAAGCACCGGCCTTGGAGCTAGGAGTACCTGGGTTCAAATTCAACTCAGACACTTAATAATTACCTAGCTGTGTGGCCTTGGGCAAGCCATTTAGCTCCATTTGCCTTGCAAAAACCTAAAAAAAAATTCCTAGTAGTCTGAATATTTAAAAAGTGATTGTGTCAAGGGCATTCCAACAATTGCTTCAAGAGTTTTGAGGACTCCACTTAAAGCTTGTTTGCCTAATTAAGTAACAATAAAAGAGATACTCACCTGATGAAATTGTCAGCAAGTAAATTATATTGATAGCTATGTTAAATATAGTTTATTTATTTTTTTAAATATTTCCAAATTATGATGATCTAATTTATAACATTATTTTTTTTTAATTTCAATTATCAAATTCTTTTCTTCCCTTTTATCCACTTGTCCCTTCAGAAATATTATACTGATTATGCAAGTTATACAAGATGGTTCCACATTAGCCATGTTGCTAAAAAAAAAATTAAAAAAGCAAGATAAAGTGAAAAAAATAAACTTTGGTACCCAGAGTTCATCAATTTTTTCTCTGCATGTGGATAATTTTTTTTTATCATGGGTCCTTAGCAATTTTCTTAGATCATTGCTTGATAAGACTAGATAAGTCATTCACAGGTGATCATCATTATATAAAATCACTACTATGTACAATGTTTTCCTGGTTCTTCTTACATTATTTTCATCATTTCTTTTTTTTTTTTTAGGTTTTTGCAAGGCAAATGGGGTAAAGTGGCTTGCCCAAGGCCACACAGCTAGGTAATTATTGTCTGAGACCGAATTTGAACCCAGGTTCTCCTGACTCCAAGGCCGGTGCTTTATCCAATACGCCACCTAGCCACCCCTTATTTTCATCATTTCTTAAGAGGCTTTCCCTGTTTTTCTGAAATCATCTTGCTCATCATTTCTTAGAGCACACTAGCACTCCATCACAATCATAGATCCCAACATGTTCAGCCACTCCTCAATTGATGAGGATCCCATTGGTTTTCTTTTATTTAAATTTATTTTTATCTTTTTTATAAGGCAATGGAGTTAAGTGACTTGCCCAGGCTCACACAATTAGATAATTATTAAGTCTCTGAGACTGGATTTGAACTCAGGTCCTCCTGACTCCAGGGTCAGTGCTTTTTTCCTCTGAAACACCTAGCTGCCCTGATACCATTAATTTTCAACTCTTTGCCACCACAACAAGAGCTACTATAAATAATTTGCACATATGGTTCCTTTTCCTTTTTTTTTTAAATCTCTTTGGGTTATTGTAGTGGTATTTCTAGTTCAAATAACAGGTACAGTCCTTTGGTCATAGACTATATCACCTAGTCTTGTACAGGATCATAGAGCTTAAAAGTAGTAAATAGTTCATTTAGTCTGGGACTTCGAAGACTGAAGTCTATGGACTTGTTTTGGGATTGTTTTTTAAGCTATCCAACAGTTGAATTTCTTGTATACATATACATTTTTATACATTTAAAAAAATCATTCTGTGCTCTATAGAGTTCACCAGACTGTTAAAGGAATCTATGGCACAAGAAAATACTTTAAGAACATTTATCTATTCCAACCTCCCCCCACCCCCAGTTTTTTGGTAGATGAAGAAACTCGGACTCAGGTAAAGAGAATAGCCTACTACAGTCACACCTGCAGTAAAGACTCAGAATTTGAATTCAGGCTCTCCAAATAAATTTGTTCAGCTTTCCTTTGTACAGTCCTACTTGAATGAAAACCTAGATACAAATTTAGGGAAAGCATCTCTCTGATATGGTCTCTCATTATGGAGCTTTTTCTATTGAAATATAGGATTTAAAACTTGGGAATATGTTTTAAGACTGAACAAGACCCCAATTTTAGAGTGGAAGAACCTGAACTCCAAAGAGGGAAACTTACTTGCTCAAAATTGTATAATTTTATGATAAAACTGGACTTTCTTTATGTGGAATATAGCATGTTCTTCCTGTCTGAGTTTAGCGAGTTGTGTTTCTGGAATTCTGTTACTCAATAAGGAAAACCCGTATTTCATTATTCTATAGATGTCACTAAGTATACTTAAATAAACAAAGAATTGAACAAAAAATACACAAAATATGCTAAAATATCTTTCAAGAGCAGTGTTTGCTATATATTACTTTTTTATGTTGCTACTATATAGCATGTTTTATTTCTCTTGTTAAAACTTTCATGTACATGTACTCAAGTGATCTCATTTAATCAGAATTTCTATCTACAAAGAAATAGGTGAATCCATGGCAAACCCAAGATATGCCAAAATGCAAAATAATCAGTAGTGACAGCCAAATGAAAACTAAAATTAAAAACATGAGAAAATGACCCCCTCCCTCATATTCTGCATTCAGAAAAAAAAACATAGCACAATGTTTCTGTTCTTGGCCTATATTTCACTAAAAGTGCATCAACCTATTTTTGTTTTAAAAATATTTTCTTCTTTTTTAAGGAAGTTTTCATACTAATTTATTATCAAGGCTGGCTATTAGGATTTATTTTTGCCACAACAATTTAAATTGACTATCTATAAAGGTATGTAGGGATTGTGAAAATGCACTAGTGGAGGGTATAGCCACACAAGATGAAATCATGAGTCCTTAGCATACTGATTCATATCTGGTTCATATCTAAATAAATTCAAATCCATCTCAAATTATGTTGCAAATTTAAAACCCATTTTTGGAGAAGATATTTTTTAAAGATGCTGAAAATGACTTAGTCTAAAGAAATATCAGACTTAATTTGCACTATATTGTTAACAAAATATTTGCAAATTCAACAATCTCAAAGCTATAAGAGGAACTTAATAAATACTAAACAAAATAACAGATGGAATAGATGATTTCAAAACAAAATAACTGCAACAGTTAAGTCCATAAATTTTTAAACTTGAATTAATCTCTCTCCAAATTAGTTTTCTTTTGTTTACTATGAGAAAGTTTACGTCTTATGATAAAAAAAAAAAAATTATTCATTTGTAAATTGATGGTACATCATTTACCTACCTCCTTCAAATACTATTATGGTATTTATTAATATTTAGCAAAAATTTAGAATTTACTCATAATCAAAATGATTGTAGAAAAAAATGCTTATTTATGTTTCCAACAACTTTCTTTTACCACTCCTACATATTTCCACCAATCCTATATCTCTTTAAAAGTATATAATTTTTTTTTATTTTAGTAACCACTTTAACAGTTACTAAAATCTCCACCTGATCAAGTGTTTAAAAAGACTGGTTTCTTGGGGGGGAATAGTAAGGTGGCACAGCAGATAGAGCACCAGCCCTGGAGTCAGGAGGACCTGACTTCAAATACCCTAGCTGCGTGACCTTGGGAAATAACAACCTACTTTCTTGCAAAAACAAACAAAAAAAAATATGATCTTTTTCAACAGTCCAATTAGTAGGATATTTATCCTCTGCAACAGGACTCTTTATATGTATGAATATATTTGATAACACAGAAATCAGGATTTTCTGTGACCATCAAGATGCATACAAGTATGTAAAGATTCAGCACAATTTTTCAGTCTTCTTAAATGTTGAAGTACATAGTCTCAGCTGATAAATGAACCAGGAAGTGGTTAGGGAGAAAGGACGCTGCCAAATGATCCTATAATCAATTTTCTAAAACATTGCCTCAATTGATTCTTACTTTTTTTTTTTTTTACAGATCACAACCCTAAGGTGCAAAATTGTTAAATGAAAAGTGATTTAAAAATAGAAAGGATGCTGACTTGGAGCTCAAAGGATTCAAATCCTAAACTCACTATATGTGAGATCTGAGAAAACATGCTTCAGTTCTCTGTATTATTTCAGCATCTGCTTATGGAGATATTGAACTAAATATCGGATTCCAGAGTTGGGAAGTATCTGAGACAAGCTTTCAATGTAGTTTTTTCCCCCTAAATTCTAGTGTAGTTAGATGCTAGTTATTCAATAAAAAACTTTTATAAGATCTTACTGCATTGAAGATATAAATACAAGTGAGGTTAAAAAAAAAGACAGTATAAGCCCTCAGGTAGTTCACATTCTAAAGGGAGAAGATAAGACATAAAAAAGTTGAAAAGGTAGGGGAGAGGGTAAGTGATATCAATGTAGCCTAGTGAGAAAAGAGCCTAGTGTAGATATTCTTTAAAGGAGGCTCTAAGAGTTCTTATCCAATCAGAGAGAAGGGGCTGCCAAGTCTGAGGGTGATTTCCAGGTGTGATTCTGGGGCTGTGCAAAACAGTAAATTCATTTAAAATATAATTGCTGTTAGTTTAAGGTTTATTTTTTTTTTTGTTTTGCTTACTTTATTTTTTTAAATATCAGTGAGCTCTTGTGGACAATAATAAATTAAGAAAATTTGGAAAAAGAGTTAAGTGACTTCCCCAGAGTCACACGTTTAGTGTCTGAGGGCAAATTCAAACTCAGAAAAATGAATATGCCTGCCTTCAGACTTAACACTTTATCCATTGTGCTCCCCAACTGTCTAGACTACCTATATATTTCCAATTATTCTTTTATACATCATTATGATATAATTTTGTACTCTAATTATTTTTTGTATACTTCATATCTTTTTATTAGACTTAGATTCATGAGAGCAGTAATCATAAACATTTTAAGATTTGAGTCTCTGCTTGGTCCTAAATGTACTCTGCACAAAGTAAGAATTTTAATATTTATTAAATTTAACTAAAATTTATACTGCAGTATGAACACATGTGAATATTCCCTAATAAACAAATAACAGGTAAAAACATTTTCATATCTAAATAAATTGATGAGAAATTCTTTAGGGAGAATTGATTCTAGTTATTTATCAATAAAACCTTCTGAATCTATCTAAAACTAAACTAAAGTATATAGCCATTCTGTCAAGAAAAGTGATCTTTTGACTAGAAAATTCATAAGAATAATGGCTAGTGGAAAATGAATTCTCACTTATAAGTAAATAGTGAGAGCACCTGGAAATATGATGAAATCAAATAACCAAAATCAAATGAACTACATCACTAAGAATTGAAAAGAAAAAAATCATGACTATTATTGTTGATATAATATTAATGATATTAAAAAAGATAAGAGAATGGGCATGATGTCAGGGCTAGGGAAGAGCAAATGTCTGGATTTTCAAAAAAAGGTCAAAAGAATAGCACTTGCAAAGTATAGGCTAGTAAATTTCATTTTGATATCTGGACAATTTTTCTTAAAAAAAAAAAAACATTTAAGGGTGGCTAGGTGGCATAAGTGGAGAGAGCACCAGCCCTGGAGTCAGGAGTACCTGAGTTCAAATCCGGCCTCAGACCCTTAATAATTACCTAACTGTGTGGCCTTGGGCAAGTCACTTAACCCCATTGCCTTGCAAAAAAAAAAAAAAAAAAAACTAAAACAAATTTAATGAAACGAATCAGCATAGTTATATATGGAAAAGGTAATGCCACACAAAGTATAGTTTGTCGGGATTAATAGAATGGTAGATCATATAAATGCTCTCTGACTAGTTTGAATCAAATTTTTTTGCCAAAGGCTCTAATGTTTCTGGTTCCATTCTGTCCTAGCCTTTAGTTTAGAGGAAGGGCAAGTGAGTGAGAGGTGAATCAGAGGTGCAATGGATGTAACTCAGGAGTCATGAAAATCTTAGTTATTGCTTATTTGTATGGTCTTGACCAAATTGCTTAACCTGTGCCTCATTTCCTCATGTATAAAGCAGAGATGATGATAATAATAATAACACCCTCACAAGGTTGTTGTGAAGAGCAAATGAGTTAACATATGCAACATTTTGCAAATCTTAACTTGTTCTATGTATAAATACCAGGTTAGATAGTAGTGATGGTAGTACTAGTAGTAGTAGTAGTAGTGGTAGGAGGAGGAGGAGGAGGAGGAGGAATAAGTAGTAAGAATTATTAATGATTCTGGCAGTAGAGGTAGGACAAAGAATAGGAGGAGGAGGAGTGAGTAGTAGTAGTCATAGTTGTAACAACAGCAGCACAGCATTTTTAGGAAGGGTTAGGATAGTGATCCTAGTCTCTGGTCAACTATTAAAATACTTACGCAAGTAAGGAATGGGAGGGGAACAGGCATTTATGTACTGCCTACTGTATAAAAGGAACTGTGCTGACTGCTTTTTTTTTTTGCAAACATTCTCACCACAACATTTGAAATAGACTGTATTTTGATCCTTTTTTTTGCAAACATTCTCACCACAACATTTGAAATAGACTGTATTTTGATCCTATTTTACAGTTAAGAAAGCTAAAATAAATAGAAATTTAGTAACCTTCCCAGGATCATGAAACTAGATTGGATTTGACTTCAGTACTAAATCTAAATAATTTATTGAATAACCAGTTTTAATAATGTGTACTTTAAACTATCTAAAGTAGTACGGAATGAATCCATGGGATCTAGAACATAGTCTGCTGCTATAATAATTTATGTTTTTTTTTTTTTTCCCAAATCCTCCAATTGGCTCTAGAGAAATGAAAAAAAGACCTACACTTGGTCCCCTTATAGATGGGGACCATCTATAAGGGGCTAGGGAGAAATCAGGTTTCTGAAAGTCTTTGCCTCTGAACTGACCAGAATAAAGGGAAAAGTCTGACCTAGGAGGGTTGTATCCATTACATCTCTCAAAAAATGAGGAGGGAGTAAGTAAAAAAACAAAGCAAATAGAAGCTGGTTACTCTTTCTCTGCAAAACAATATGTACTTTTACAATGAGAAACAAATAAAAGATCTGAACAGTGAAATGGTGCATTTGATAGAATATCACATCTGGAGATAGGAAGAGTTATCTTCCTGAGATTAAATCTTGTCTCAAATAAAAATCATAGAGGGTCAAACATTGAGTGAACAAAACGAAAATAAAGGAAGCAGTAATATTTAATCTGGAGAATAGAATCTTATAATCACTTGGAAGATAGTAGCATAAAAGATTTACTATAAATAATCAGCCTTGGCTTTTAGGGCAGAACAAGGAATAATAGATACGTAAATGTAAAATATGTAAATTTCAACTTCTTTCTTTATCTATTTATTTATTTATTTTTGAATTTTACAATTTTCCTCCTAATCTCCCTTCACTCTCCCCACATCCCACAGAAGTCAGTCTGATAATCTTTACATTATTTCCATGCTATACATTGATCAGAATTGAATGTGTAGAGAGAAAAATCATATCCTTAAGGTAAAACAAAATATAAGAGAGAAAGATTACATAATAAGAAATATTTTTTTTTAATTAAAGGTAATAGTGTTTCTTCTTTGTTCAGACTCCACAATGCTTTCTCTGGATATAGATGGTATTCTCAATCACAGATACCCCCAAATTATCCCTGATTGTTGCACTGAGGAAATGAGCAAGTCCATTAAGATTGATCATCAACCCCATGTTGCTGTCATGTTCTTCTGGTTCTGTTCATCTTGCTCAGCATCAGTTCATGCAAACCCAACTTTCTCTGGATTCCCACCCCTCCTGGTTTTTACTAGAACAATAGTGTTCCATAACATACATATTACCACAGTTTGTTTAGCCATTCCCCAATTGATGAACATTCATTCAATTTCCAATTCTTTAACACAACAGAGCTGCTATTGTTATTTTTGTACAAGTAATGTTCTTACCCTTTTTCATGATTGCTTCAGGGTATAGACCCAGTAATGATATTGCTGGATCAAAGGGTATGCACATTTTTATTGCCTTTTGGGTGTAATTCCGAATTGTGCTTTAGAAAGGTTGAATAAGTTCAGAGCTCCACCAACAATGCATTAGTGTCTCAGATTTCCCACATCACTTCCAACATTAATCATTTTCCTTTCTGGTCATATTGTCCAGTCTGAAACGTGTGAGATGGTATTTCAGAGATGCTTTAATTTGCATTTCTCTCAAATCAGTGAAGATTTAGAGCAATATTTCATATGACTATCATTTGCTTTGATTTCCTCATCTGTAAATTGCCTCTGCATATCCTTTGATCATTTGCCAATTGGGGAATGGCTTTTTAAAATAAATTTGACTCAGTTCTCTGTATATTTTAGAAATGAGTCCTTTGTTAGAAACACTAGTTGTAAAAATTGTTTCCCAATTTACTATATTTCTCTTGATCTCGGTTACAGTTGTTTTGTGTGTGCAAAAGCTTTTTAATTTAATGTAATCAAAATTATCTTGTTTGTTTTTAGTGATGTTCTCCATCTCTTCCTTGATTATAAACTGCTTCTCTTTCCATAGATCTGACAGGCAAACTATTCCTTGATCTCTTAGTTTGCTTATACTATCGTTTTACGTCTAGGTCCTGTACCCATACTGATCTTACTTTATATAGCATGTGAGATGTTGGTCTTATCCAAGTTTCTGCCATACTAACTTCCAATTTCCAACAGTTTTTATTGTAGAGGGTGATTTTGTCCCAGAAACTGGACTTTTTGGGTTTATCAAACAGCAGATTACTATAATCATATCCTGATGTCTCTTTAGCACCTAGTCTATTCCACTGATCCACTCTATTTCATAGTCAATACTAGAGAGTTTTGATTAAAGATGCTTTATAATATAATTTTAGATCTGGTAGGGCTAATCCACCTTCTTCTACACTTTTTTTTCATCAAATCCCTGGAAATTCTTGACTTTTTATTTCTCCACATGAATTTACTTAAAATTTTTTTCTACCCCCTTAAAGTAATTTTTTGGAACTTAGATTGGTAAGGCACTAAATAAGTAGTTCAATTTAGGTAGATAAGTCATTTTTATTATATTAGGTCAGCTTATCTACCAGCTATTGATATTTGTCCAGTTATTTAACTCTGATTTTATTTGTGTGAGAAGTGCTTTGTAATTGTTTTCATAGAGTTTGTGAGTCTGCCTTGGCAGAGAATCTCCCAAGTATTTTATACTGTCTGAAGTTACTTTGAATGGGATTACTCTTTCTACCCCTTTCTGTTGTATCTTGCTAGTGATATATAGAAAAGCTGAGGATTTATGGGGGTTCATTTTATATCCTGAGACTTTGCTAAAGGTGCTAATTGTTTTTAATTGTTTTTTATATGATTTTTTTTAGAAGTCTCTAGGGATACCAGCATGTCATCTGCAAAGAGAGATTTGTTTCTCCCTTCCTAATTCTAATTCATTTTATTTCTTTTTTCTTATCTTATTGCTGAAGCTAAAAGTTCTAATACAATACTGAACAGTAGTGGTGATAACTGGTTTCCTTGTTTCACCCCCGATCTTATTGGGAATGTCTCTAGCTTATCCCCATTGTATATTATGCTTGCTGCTGGTTTCAGATAGATACTGCTTATTATTCTAAGGCACAAGCCATTTATTCCTACACTCTCTAGTGTTTTTAGTAGTAATGGGTGCTGTACTTTGTCAAAGGCTTTTTCAGCATCTATTAATAAGATCATATGATTTCTGATAGGTATGTTATTGATATAATTATTTATACTAATAGTTTTCCTAATATTAAATCAACCCTGTATTCATAGGATAAATCTTATTTGATCATAATGTAATGTATTATCCTAGTGATAACTTGTTGTAATCATTTTGCTAAGATTTTTGCATCTATATTCCTCAGGGAGATAGCTCTATAATTTTCTTTTTCTGTTTTAACTCTTCCTGGATTAGGTATCAGCACCATATTTGTGTCATAGAAAGTTAAGCAGAGTTCCATCTTCCCCTATTTTTCCAAATAGTTTATATAGAATTAGAACCATTTGTGCCATAAATGTTTGATAGAATTCACTTGTGAGTCCCTCTAGCCCTGGAGATTTTTTTCTTAGGGTGTTCAATAATAGCTTGTTGAATTTCTTTTTCTGAGATTGGGTTATTTAGATATTTAATTTCCTCTTCATTGAACCTGTGAAACTTATATTTTTTGTATTCATCCATTTCACTTAAATCATCAAATTTATTGGTATACAGTTGGACAAAATAATTGTGAATTATGACTTTTATTTCCTCCTCATTTGTGAGGGTTAATTTGTGATGAGTTAATCTTTTTTTCATTTATGATATCAGCAAATCAAATAACCAGAGATTTATCAATTTTATTAGTGTTTTCATAAAACCAACTCTTGGTTTTATTTATTAGTTCAATAGTTTTGTGATTTCAAGTTTATTAATTTCTCCTTTAATTTTTAGAATTTCTAATTTGGTATTTAAATGGGGGTATTAAATTTGTTCTTTCTCTAATTTTTTTATTTTCATGTTTAGTTTACTGATTTCCTTTTTCTCAAATTTATTCATGTAAGCATTTAAAGATAGACTATATCCCCTGAAAATTGCTTTGGCTGTATCCCATATGTTTTGGTATGTTGTCTCATGACTGTCATTATCTAGGATGAAATCACTAATTCTTTCTATAAATTGTTGTTTGATACGCTCATTCTTAAAAATGAGGCTATTTAGTTTGGAATTAGTTTTAGGTCTGTCTATCCAAGGCCTGTTATTGCATGTGATTTTTATTACATTAAAATCTGAGAAAGATGTATTCACTATTTCTTCCTTTCTGCATTTCATTATAAGGTTTTTATGCCGAAGTATATGTTCAATTTTTGTGTAAGTGCCATGTACTACAGAAAAAAAGTATATTCCTTTTTATCCCCATTCAATTTCTTCCAAAGGTCTATCATGTCTACGTTTTTGAACAATCTGTTTACCTCTTAACTTCCTTCTTGTTTATTTTCTAGCTAGATACATCTATATCTGAGAGCAGGAGATTGAGGTCTCCCACCAGTAGTGTTTTGCTGTCTACACCTTCTTGTAACTCATTCAGCTTCTCCTCTATGAATCTGGATGCTATACCACTTGGTGCATACATATTTAGTATTGAAATTGCTTCATTGTCTATGGTAGCTTTGGGGGGATATAGTTTCCTTCCTTTTAATGAGATCTATTTTTGTAGCTACTTTGTCTGATATAAGGAATGCTACCCCTGCCTTTTTCACTTCAGCTGAAGCAAAATATATTTTGCTCCATCCTTTTACTTTTATTCTGTATGTATCTCAATGCTTAAAATAAGTTTCTTGTAAGCAACATATTGTAGGATTTTGTTTTTTAATCCACTCTGTGATTTGCTTATGTTTTATGGGAGAGTTAATTCCATTCACATTCAAAGTTATAAATACTTACTCTTTATTTGCCTCCATGCTACCATCCCTCTGTGTATATTTTCCCCCTTTATTCACTTCTTCATAATCCACAGTATTTTGTTTCTGAATACCACCACCATCAGTGTGCTTGCCCCCTTATTTACAGCCCCCCTCTGCTTTCTATTCCCTTTCACTTTGCCCTTTCTTCTTTTCCTTTCTTCTCTTAGTTCCTCTTCCCCACCCCCACCTCCTGCTTTCCCCATTTAATACTTAAATGTTAAGACAAGTTTCCTAACTGAATGTGTGTTAACTTTAAGCCAAGTATGATGAGTGTAAGATTCGGGCAGCTCTTACCTCCTTCCTTCTTCCCCTCTATTGCAATAGGTCATTTGTACCTCTTTATATAATGTGATTTATCCCATTCAATCTCCTCCATTCTCCCATCTCTTTACTGTTCTCCTTTTTAAGGAGATCTTGTTTTTATTTCATTCCATTAGAGTCATAGATGTCATGAGTGACCAGTACTTCTGGGTAAGTATATTCTGTCTAAAACAGTTACAGTTCTCAAGAGTTATGAGAATCTTTGTCCCAGGTGGGGATATAGGAGGTTTCATCTTATTGGATAGCAGTTTTTTTTTTCTTTCCACTTTTTTTAACCATTTCATGTGCCTTGAGTTTCCCGTTTGAAGTCCAAATTTTCTATTTCACTCTTTTTCTTTTCATCAGGGAACGGTGGAAGTATACTATTTCACTAAACATCCATCTTTTCCCCTGGAAGATAATGCTCAATTTTGCTGGATAGTGGATTCTTGGCTCCATTCCAAGTTCCCTTGCTTTTCAGAATATCTCATTCCAGGCCCTCTAATCCCTTAATAATGATGTAACTAGGTTGTCTGTAAGCTTTACTCTGGCTCCTTGGTATCCAAATTATTTCTTTCTGGCTGCTTGCAGGATTTTCTTTTTTAACTGACAGTTCTGGAATTTGGCCACAATATTCCTTGGTGTTTTCATTTTGAGATCTCTTTCAGGAGTCGATTGATTTAATCTTTCAATAACTATTTTGTACTCTGGTTCCATGATATCAGGGCAGTTTTCCATCACTAAATCCTGTCATATTGAGTCCAGGTATTTTTTCCTCTTCAATGTTTTCCAGAAGCCCAATGATTCTCAAGTTGTCTCTCCTGGATCTATTCTCTAAGTCAGTAGTTTTACCAATGACATATTTTTCATTTCCTTCTATTTTTTTTTTATTTTGGGTTTTGTTTAATAGATTCTTGTTGTCTCATGAAGTCAATAGTTTCCGCAGGTTCCATTTTTTTGAGAAGATTTTCTTCTTCTTTTGCAACTCCTTTTCCAGTTGGTCAATTCTACTTTTGAAGGAGTTTTCCACTTGCCCAAATGAGGTTTTATGAGAATTATTTTCTTTTTTCATCTGTCCAATTATATTTTCTAAGAATTTATTTTCTTGTTGAGAGATGTCAATTTTCTCTTGCACTTTAATTTTCTCTTGAGTTTCTTTTCCCCAATTTTCCACTTGATTTTTAAACTTCTTCCTTATCTCTTCTAAGAATTCTTTCTGGGCTGTAGACCAATTCATGTTCTCCTCAGAACTTCTAGTTCTTTCTGAGTTTGGATCTTAACTTCAAAGTAGCTTTCAATGGGCCTCCCCTTCCGGCTGGCCTTTCTTCATTTTCCTAGGATCTTGTGTTAGGGGAGGGGCTGATTCACAGACCTTTAGTTGTGAAAAACCTACAGGCTTTGCTGACTGGATTTGGTAGTTCCAAGTGGGCTGTAAAGTGTGTGTGTGTGTGGGGGGGTGGTTGAGAGGCTTTCTCTGGAATGTCTGTGAGCTTGATTTGTGGTCCACTCCCTAGGACTGTGGGGATGGTGGGTTCAGTAGGTTCTGAATCGTCCTTGAACAATGTGGGTTGGGTCCTTGGGCTATTTAGTTAATCTCAGCAATGAGAGGGATCTGCTGCCCACACCTGAGCCTGGGGGCATGGGGAGGGGTGTGGGGAGGTTGTTACTGTGTGTGTTCTGGGAAAAGTCCCTTTCTCTCACAGGGATGGGGGGTGTGGCTCAACTGGAAACAAGGGGACTTTGCTGAAAATAAGGGCTTGGGGTCCTGATCTTCCAGGTCTGTATAACTGACCAGATTGATATCTAACTGACACATTGGAGCTCTTCTGACCACTGTGCTGCTCTCCTGCCTGCTCAGAAAGCCAACATTTGCAAGGATGCTTTTAGTTTAGTAAGGGCTCTCACCCCATGGCCCCTGTGCTGACTCTCTGCCCCTTGCTCAACCATGTTTCTCTGAGACAGACCTTGTTGATAGATATTCTTTTCCTTGGCATTTTCTGGAATTTGTGGATTTGAATTATGTTAAGAGCTTGATTTATATTAATTCTGAGGGAAAGCCAGGAAAGCTTACCACAATGCCTAGCTTCTCTCTGTCATCTTGGCAGGAAGTCAATTTCAACTTCTTAGAATGAAAATTTCCTCACAATTAAAACAATTCTCAAATAAAATTAAAGTCCCTTAAAAAGAAAACGATGCCTTAATCAAATGTCTTCAAGAAAAAAAATTAAATGGAAACTTGTT